>NC_134472.1:3541851-3888417 GCF_964194025.1 Convolutriloba macropyga
ATTTTTTTGTTTACAAAAAATCACCTAGAGACTAGTCACTTTTCATATCGAGGTTCCGTTAATGAAAAACCTGATTTACAGTCAAATGAAGGCCAATTAACTGAAAAATCGTTTTCAGGGAATGGCTCGTGTTTTTTTCTTCGACTTTGAGTTTTCGTAATTTTAAATAAAAACCTGATTTTCTTTTTGAGGTTACTAATTTTTTGGAGTCCTATAGCGTAGACTCGTTGACTAAGAGTGCAACTAGTGAGCATTAAGTTAACCTATCTAGTGCTAGGGTGGACAACTAATGGCTGTTAAGACTTTGAAAATGATGTTTCGAAAACAAAAATTAATATTAACAAATCAAAAACATATTTTCTAGAACTATAAGTCAATCTTAGTAATGACAGGGCCCCTTCCTTTCTAATGCAACCAAAAATATTATGATAATCGGTTTTATCTTCTAACTATTGGTTGTATGACTTACCACAATAGTTAGAAGATAAAACCTCTAACCATAATAATTTTGGTTGCATTAGAAAGGAAGGGGCCCTGTCATTACTAAGACTGACTTATAATTCTAGAAAATATGTTTTTGTAGTATATCATTTTTACTGGTAGGTAAAGTGTCTAGATTAGCTTTATTTTGTGGTGTTTTGTCAAGCGGTCTATTTCTTCGGAGCAGGGTGGACGATTCTTATTTATGAGCTTTGAGTCAATGAAAACAGAGATAGTGATAGAATGTTCAATTTAGGCCAACTTGTTCTCTCTAGTGGCATCTCTTGAGTGAGAGTGTATATTAATTCATCACAATAGATGCACATATCAAATACACAATTTGTTACATCCGTATTTACAATATCCGTATATGGCTTTAACAAATATATACTGTGGCTTTAACAAATCATATATGGCTTTAACGAATACATCAATAATAAATACCAAAATAAATACCCAAATTTGGGCTGTTAATTAGATACCCATTTATGGAGTATCACACAACCACACTTTTTGAAAATTTTCTATGGAAAATTTTTGCATGAAGTTTAGAAAACTTATGTAAAGTTTGAATAAAAAGGTTAAGCGCCACCCAAGATATATTATGTTACACATTTTTCTTTTTTTTTTATTAAGCCCAGGTTTTTGTTTTTTTTTCAAAACGCGTTATTTAAATAAAAGCACGTTATCTCAATATGATAGTTAAGAAGGAAGCCAGGGAACTTAGAAAGTGGATTCACTGACGTCTTCTGTCTCATGCCTTCTTCGTGGTTCCTCGGGTTGCAGATCTCCGAGTGTGAGTGTACTAGCGCTGCGGCTCGGTTCTCTCGGGGTTCGTTCTGCTCTTTTTGTCTCAGCGACGTATTCGACTGCCGCTCGGAGGATATCTTCATTGTTGAGAAGAATGGTTGCAGCATTTTCTGCTATTTTTCCTTGGACTGGCATTGCTGCTTTTGAAGTGTCAACGACTTGTTTTGCGATTATTGCCGAAAATGGCTGTCCTCGCTCAGGTGTTAACGCTTGTTCCAATGGTTCGGCTTGGGGCGGTTGTTGCGCTGGAAGATCTGGTCCTGTAGGGTGGCCCATGTAGCTATTCAGGAATGCCGGGAGGTAGCGGCGAATAAGCGCGAAGCGATGGTATGCCCATATTGCAAGTATGTGAAGTACAACGTTTCCGACAAACACAATGAAGGTTAGAGACAGGGAAACTTTGATGGGCACATACGTGTTTAGTTTATTCACCAGAGTCGGTTTCAGCATCTGCATCTCGGTCGCAATTGGTTTTGCGATTTCAGCTAGCTGGTGTGATTCAATAATTTTTCTGTTCATCACGATTTGCTTTTTCACTCGGTGGATCAGGGCGATGTTCGCATCTGCCTTTGTTTCGTAGTAGGGGAGGTCTGCTATCTCTGGTACGATTCCAACTAAGTACTGGAGTGGATCAGGCAATGCAACGTTTATTCGTTTTGCGGGGAGTGTTTCACAACTTGTCAAATCTGCTCGTATTTTGATTTATGTTCACGAAGCACGAACGAATCGGATGCTGATGTCAGTAGCCAGATTCCATATCCTAAGTTTGTTGCTTTTTCTGGCGTAGGGAGTATTACTTTTTCAGTGTCACACACTGCCATTGCTGTCATCGTGTTGTGAAATTTCAGCGTTGCAAGACATGACGATTGAGCTAGATGGGTTTCCATCGTCTCATGGCATATCCTGTAACGCGCTGATCCGAGGCAATTTGCAAACTGTTCGTTACTTAGTACAGTTGTCTCCATTGTATTCTGGGTCACAGCGAGGTACGGTCCTTCGATTACCCATTGAAGGGCTTCATTGGTATCTGGCTCTGGCATTGGCAGAAGATGTGCTTTGTAGACGTCAAATGCGGTCTGACTCGATGCTAAGGGTATCGACAATGTCAGGAGTAGGCCTTGCTCGATTGATGACACCTCTGTCAGCAACTGTGCGTCATAGTAGGACAGCAAGTCAGCCATCGGTATGGCGAGTGAAAGTCTGTCACTCGCATGCTTTTGACTATCATGCACCGAATCCAGTATGGCATTCAGTGAATCTTTCGGTACAAGTGACATTGGTAATCGTTTTCCCAATAGGATTGGGATTGAGTTCAGGATATTAACCTTGTAGGCGTACAGTGCCGATCGGTAGCTTTTGATGTCTGCGTAGATGATTGAAAGAAGGGATGCGATGGTGTCAAAGTTAAAGTTTAGCTGTTGATTCGAAAAGAGCAATTGTTCACAGTCTCTCAGAATGTGGATATTCTTTTCGAAGATTTCAAACTGTTCTTCTACCACTTTCCAGTTCTTATTTTGATTTTCCGCCATTTCCATCTGTATCTTGGTGATTTCTTTCAGCTCGTCGGAGATCATGTAGAACTTATTGTTCGATTCTTTCTTGAACTGTAAAACGTGATCTGTCAGTACTGAAATGAATTCTGAGATTCGGTCAATGTTTTCTGCGTTTTCTCTTCCGTAGTCTTGGCAGCCGCCAAAAATTCCACTGACTCCGCATTTTAGCGCATTCATGACAATTCCGGGTCCAAAGAGTCCGATCCCTGCTAATACTGATGCACCAACTGCGTCAGATGAGCGTCTCGTCCGGGTGCTGTCTTCATCTGCTGGTGTCAAGAATTCAGATGTTTCGGATCGTAGAATTTCCACTCCTTTTGCCGCAGCGTTTGTCTCCTCCTGGATTTTGTTCACCATCCACTGTAAGTTAAATTTCTCCAGTGACGTGTTAAAGTTCGTTGAGAAGTCCAAGGGGCAATGGTCTGATGGTGTCTTCCACATCTCCGAAAGTTTTGTAAGGATCTTAGTAATAGCTTCCTTTTCAGTGAAATTGTACTTCGGGAATGGTATCAAAAACTCGACGTTAACAAATTTTTCGGCCAAATGTATCTTTGTTTCTTTATGAAAGATAACACCTTTAGATAAATAATCAGGGCCGGGTGCTTCCGTTGTGGCCAGCAGAGGCTCCAATTTCATGAGGAGCCAGAGATATAGAGTTAACATTGCTGAAGATGTGCAAGTGATTGGTATAAAATAAGTTGTGAATGTGATTTAAGTATTCGTGCTTATTTTATGTTCTCGTGCTTACTATTAGTGGTTAGAGTTGTTAGTGCAAAATATTTACTTTTAATATTTGTAATCAATAAATATCTACTGAAAATGGTCAGTTTTACGTAGTGAGAAGTTCAGTTTGTTTTCTGGTAGCATTGCCTAATTTGGGAAAACTTGTGCGTGTACTTGAGGCATACATCTTATTTTGCAATTAAAGCAGCGTCAGTTATATCATAGCATCAGTATGGGTGTTAGTTGCATGTACATTTCTTGTAATCAGTGGGGGGGGTGATAATCGGGTCAATTTATGTTTTATTTTCTTTACTGAATGTCGGTTGAGATTTTCAGATCATGTGTTTCAATACAACTGTCCTGGCCCTTATGGTTGTTTGTTGTCCTAATGGCACTTTTTGCCAGGTATCAATGTTTGGACTTCTGCCAAGAGCAGTTTCTGCGGAGAAATGAATCAACCAGAAACCACATTCAATTGGTGGATTGTGGGCTTACTGTTTGTTTGTGCGCTGGCAGCGATGATAGTATTGCGTATGGTCATTTGCTACTACTTGTTTCGAGATGGTCTAAGGAACGTGTTCAGTGCGGATAAAAGGAATGGGAATGGAACTCAGGATTTGAATGCTAATTTACCAGCCGATTTAACAGAAGAGACAATAGTTTAGTCGTGCGCACAGATTTTACAAGTGGAATGTTGCATGTGAAGTCTATAGAATTTACGGGGTCAAATGAGCCTTTCATGAATTTAAGATAGTGTTAGAATTTTATTGCTGTTTTGGAAAGGTTGTTGTTTTGTTCTAAATTCTTATCCACTGTGTGCGAGAATGGATCAGATTGATTGAGAGTGAGTTTTCATCCGTGAGGTTGCATGTGTGTTTTGTCTATGTGTGCTTACTTTCATAGCTATTGTGTAGCTTATTGCGTTTTGTTTGCATTGTTAGAGGACAAATAAAACGTTATTTGCTTGAGTTTTTGATTGTTGTTCTCTTAACAATCGTAGCGGTAGCTAGTTGTTTTTGCACGTGTTACTTAGCAAGTGTTCTTACTTCAGATTGAATTGCATGTTAACCAATATGTCACAGCCTATTGTCGACGTGAAGGAGTTATTCTCGCTAGCTGAAACGAACGAAGCGTTTGAAAAGTTGGGAATGAAGCGATTGATGATTAGATCAAGTTGGACATTAAGTGGAAAGTTCCCCCAGCAACCTTTTGTTGTTCGTGGTCCGATTGCTGAGGAAATTTACTCTTGGCCGTCAGAATGGCTCGAGGATTGGAATGGAGGCAGCTGTGATGCAATGCAGTTTGTTGAGAGACACGGAGGAGTAAATGTTGTGCAGCAGTCTGGAACTGACATGGCTGAGGAGTTGCCGCAGTTCGCCGACTCGAAAGCTATTTCCTTTGAGCTTCCTCGCGAAAAACTCAATGTACAAGTGTTCCCTGGGCTCCAGCTGACTAGCACCGCCTGTATTGCTGCAAGAGGGGACTGGGCAACAACTGCTCATATTGAATGGGGCGGGGGTGAGTCGATTGCCAAGTTAATCTCTGGCCGAAAATTATGGGTGATTGCCACAACTCCAACTGCAGCCGCTCATCTTCACAAATATACAACGTATCAACAGATTTGTGATCTCTTACTTGGGGCCGGAAGTCATTCGTCCAGTTCGGAGCCGCTGGATGCTTTTTACAGCCAGTTAAACTATCATATTGGCGAGCCTGGAGACATCATTGTACAGCCGAAATTTGCCACCCATTTTGTTTTAACAGCACGAGCCGACAAGGATGGCGAAATCATTTGGGCTCTTGTCACTGGATACGAAGCCATTGATTTGACAGTGTCTGACCGAGCTACTGTCCTTTTTGACCGATTCGCTGTGCACATGACCCGTGGTGATATCCAGCAGGAACTCAGGTTACACGGACTTGACTATTTAGTCAGACTGTTGAAAGTTAGGGACTACCGTGAATCCATTGCCAAATTACCCTTGAGGAATAGAAAGCCTGACTGCTCCATGTTAAGACACAGAGAGCGAGACGTTACGACGCATTTGAAAGTTTTGCAGATGGTAGGCTATGACGTGTTAGCAAGTTTTGATAGTCGCTTCTCAAGAAAGCCTCCTGCAAAGAAAACTCGTCTCTCAAATTTGAAGCGGCCTAAGCCTGAATACGAGACTAAACTGAGTGATATCACCGACCAGGAAGCAGATGTATGGAGCCCGGCAATTATCGCAGACTTGGATGCGACTCATCCCCGAAAAACGTAGCACTTGGTAAGTGATCAGTTTTTGTATTTTTATTTTGAATATCATGCTCCAATTTTGGATTTACGGTTGTTAGTATTACGGTTGTTAGATAAAGGAGCTTGTTCAGATAATTCCTTTAAACGTGCTAGCATATTAGCCGGGCTATGTACTAGGAGTTTGGCCAATTAGAATGCGTCAGTTTTGACTCAGGCCGCTTTACTTGATTTGAATCGCAATTCAAGTCTATTTTCGAGCATGTTGCATTTATTGAAAAAAAAAACGGTTTTTTTCGGAGAAAGTGTCGAAATCGAAAAAAGCCGAAAGAACAAGTTATAGTACAGTTCATTAGCTTTCAAACGCACCTACCTACATTTGCCTATCCTATTGCTTTGTTAAACGGGCAATTCTGGAAATTTTGATACCACGTCAATTTTTCGAGATTTTTAAAATCTTTCTTCAGGATTAGTGTGTAAATGACATAATATCTTGAACTCATCCAGCTCCAAGTATGTCAAATATATAAGGCATATGTGGGCGGATACACAGGGCTCATTTTTGCCCTTCTTGCCCTCTTAATGAGTGGTCAGTTGCCTCAGGACAAATTAGAATTGTGCATTTTTGGGATTTACTTGGTCAGTTATGGACGTTTTCTCAGAAACTGTTAGTCTGAGCAATCTCAAATTTTGTGTGCGTGTAGCGCCTGAGTAGTACAAAAGGTCTTAGTAAGGGTTATGCTTCCGAAAAATTTTGTCAGTTACGAGTTATGATCCGAAAACAGTAAAAAAATCCTCTATTTTTTTTTCGAGTTTCTTTCATATTGTTGGCTTTAAGGTGGCTTAGGGGGAACCAATAATTAACTGGGTAATCTGTTAACGGACTGGCATGTTAATTTTGGTAATAGATGGTTATGGGTGTGTTCTGGAACTTGTCGAAAATCAGCCGGAGCGCTGTTCGTTCTCTAAGGTAATCTAGACCTTTTCCAACTTTTGGAAGCACTAGTTCTTTAATGTTGTAACGTTCGAGTGTTGTTTTAAGCGTGGTTAATGCTAGGGAGAGAGCGTAATAGCTGGCTGTATCGTGGGGGCTTTTTTTTGTGACTAGGGTGAAGAAAAACTTATGACTTTCGGGGTCGAAATTTGTGAGTACCGAACCAATTGGGAGATTAAGGTAATTTATAGGTCCAAAACCTGCATAAGGGTGTTTCCTAGCTAGCTGGTAGTTGAGCTTTGTGTAGCGGGTGCTATTGCTAGGGACGCAGTGGGCAAGTGCGGTTCTCATACTGTGGATATTCCCTTTGAACTGAATAAATTTTGCTTTAGTTTTTGAGTTTACTGTGTTAATCTCAGGTGTTTTGCTCCTCCTGTTTCTACTACTTGTTGTTTCCTGCCTGTATCTAGGAATTGAGGTTCCACCTTGGTGTTTTAGGATACTGGCTTTTACTTGGTCCAATTTTGTCTCTCTTGATGGTGTACTTGAGGTGTGAGATCTTTGTACCGAGCTAGTGATTGCTTGTCGTTTTTGACTTATGGTTGTTGTTATGTTAGAACTTGCCTGTTGAAACCGGGAAGTGCGCTCCATCTCTTGAGTAGCGGGTATTGATGTGGGGGAGTATTTTCTACGTTGGTATGTTTTTGAGAAGGTCACTCGTTGTGATGGTTTCGGTGTTTGGGACTGTATTGTCGTTGGTTGTCTATTTCTCAGTCTGTAGTTATATCTTGGTTCTTGCGGGTTACTCTCAGTTCGAGGTACTTCGTCGCTGCTACTAGACAGTTGGGAACTGTGGAATCTTGGGGGTGTTGGGGGGGGTGCGGTTTGATCGTCACTTGACTCTGATTCAGAATTTGAATTCGTGATTTGGGGAGTTATCGTTATTGGTTGGTGTAGTGGTATAGGCGCTGCAACTGGGGCTGGCTGTGGAGCTGCTGGGAGCGGCGCAGCTAATGGCACTGAAAGACGTATTCGTGGGCCTTGTTGGGGCCTGGGGGTTTTAATTTTGGGGGTTGGTGTTGGGAAAATGAGATCTTCAATGTGGTCGTCAAAGAGCTCTGGTTCTCTTTTGTCGTCTCTACGTAAAGGGTCGGGGATAAACTGTTTTGGATCTACTACTTCTAAGTCATCCGTGACGGGTGGTGGTTTTACAGATCGTAATCGAATCCTGTGCACGCACTGTGTGAAGTTCGTTCCGATCTTTCTGATAATGTAGTTAGAGTCTGACAATACTTTTTCAACTCTATAAAGTGGAATCCAGACCTGTGCTACTTTGCTAATTTGTGCTTTTTGTGACGTGAGCTTCGGATTCAACAAGAGGCAGTAGCTATGTAGTTTCAGAGGTTTCGCTCCAGCCTTCTTGTCGTAGTAGTTGCGGTATCTCTGGTAGGAGTCAATTAGCTGAAGTTTGTTCTCTTCAAACTTTGTCATCATTGCATCTTGCAATGCAACCACATAGTCTGAGTTCACTGCGACTGCTTCCATTGATTTTCTTGCAAATCGCAAATCCAATGGTTTGACAGGTTCTCGTCCATGAAAGAGTGCTGTGGGGCAACATCCAATTGATGTATGATACGATGTGTTGTGTATGAAAGTTGCTAACGGTACATACTTGTGCCAGTCGTTCCATTGCTTGTCTGTGTTCAGCTTCAAGATTCTTTTTAATGGTCCGTGTGGGCGCTCAACTGCTCCAATTGTCTGTGGGTGTTTCAGAGATGCATGCTTCAGTTTGACCTCAAGGAGTTTCGTCAGTTCATCCATGAGAGATGAGGTAAAAGACGTTCCTAGGTCTGAGACAATTGTTTCTGGCACATAGCTGTGGTTGAAGAAGAATTTCACTAACTCTCTTGCTACTGTATCTGCGCTTCCATTTGTCAGTGGGACTGCGAATAAGTATTTGCTGAATACATCTATTCCACTTAAGACGTATTTGTAGACTGGCGAATTGAAAGTTCCAACCAGATCAATCTGAAGTTGGTCTCCGGGGAAAGATTGCAGGGATGATATAAGCTGCAATGGGGGCTTCAGTGTGCCTTCTTTTGCTGTTTTCAGTTGCAAGCATGTCAAGCAGTTTTTAACCAGATCCACTAGTTGTTCCGTGAATCCTGGGAAATAAAACCGTTTTCTAAACTCCTGAATTGTTCTTGTTATTCCGCTGTGTCCTGCTGCTCTTGAGTTATGGATCCTGTAGAGGACTTCTTTCCGCAAGTGTTCTGGTACGCAATACTGTTGATAAAGTACTTTTCCTGCGTCGTCGTAGAAGAGTCTGTATAAAACTCCATTTTCTACAATTAGTCTTTGCATATGTTTGTAATACTTTCTCATATTTCTTGATGCATACGTTAGATCAACTACTGTGTTGTTTTCTTTCCATTTAACAATCTTCTGTACTTCATGGTCTTTGGTTGACTTCTGTCAAAAATATTGTTCAGGGTATCAGCTGGATTGATGTATTCAATTGCGTTTACTTCAGGCTTGTACAACTTTACGAATCCCTTGATTTCGTCTTCAAGAGTCTTCATTTTTTCTTGATATGAGTCGTATAGGCCACACTGCTTCAATTGATTAATAAATGCTTCAGTTTCGGAACGAGGCTCAAAAAATTCGTCCACACAATTAATTGAATTTAGTTCTGCATTCGGTATTCGGGCTTCCGTGTTGATTTCAATATCTCTCACTGGTATCTTTTCATTTAGCTTTAGAGACACGGTTGCGGCTCTGTCTATGTCTACTCGCGAAAGAAAATCTGCTGCGTAGTTCGCTTTTCCTGGTATGTGAGCGATAACTAGGTTGAAGGAAAGTACACGGTCCAAGCAGTTCCAAAGTGATGGGGGGATTGTTTTTGATTGGAAGAACTGAGTTAGACTTCTGTTGTCTGTTAGTACTACAACTGGATTAGTGGATCCCCAAATGAAATGTGCAAAATGCTCGAGTGCAAAATAAAGTGCCAGAAATTCTTTGTAGTAGATTGAGTACTTGAGTTGTGGGGTTGTAAATGCTTGACTTCCAAAAGAAACTGGTGCATACTTCTTGGTTTCCTTTATGTTATTCTCATCCAAGTAGTCTTCTACCATCAGTACAAATCCTGCGGCGTAGTAGCTGGCGTCACAAAGTAGGATATACTTCTGGCCAGGTTTTGCAAGTCGTAGTGTCATGGTTGTTGCCTTCACCAAGTCGTCCTTCAATGTTGCCAGTGCTTTCACATGTGATTCGTCAGGCTCAAGTGTCGCATCTTTTTTCAGCATTCGGTAAAATGGGATCAGTTTCTCTCCCAATTTAGGTATATAGTTCCGGAAAAATTGCACAAAGCCTATCAACCGCTTAACTGCCTTAGTCGATTTCGGGAGCCGAACATTGTTGAGGAACTTCTTTATTTTCACTGACTCTGGAGAAATTCCCTCTTTAGTGATTACATTCCCCAGAAATTTTATGGAGTCGGTGGCAATTTCACATTTCTGTGGTGACAATTTAAGTCCAGATCTACGAATGCAGTCAAACACTTGCTTCAGTGTTGAGATCAGATCTTCAAAGGTTTTAACTCCACATCCAATGTCGTCCATGAACTGGGTGCACATATCTGCTGCAAGACATGGATCCAGGTAATGCCTGATAAATGAGCTGAATCCAGTTACTGATTTACTAAGTCCTTGAGCTAAGCATTTGTAAGCATAGGTCCTAGACGAGAAATTGAATGCAAGTAGTTGCACAGATATGTCATCTGCCATTTGGACGCAGTGATAAGCTTGTGAGCAGTCTAGTTTAGTGAAATAAGTCTTTCCTGCAAAATGATTCGTTGCGTCAGTCATATTTGATATTGGAAAGTTAGCGTTCAGGTAATCATTCTTAAGCAAATGGTTCACTCTTCTAAGATCAATTAGTAATCGGAGTCGTCCTGACTCTTTTCTGTGTGCAAACAGAGGGCTACTGTACTTTGACTGTGGCAATGTTGTTATTAGACCGTAGTAGTGCATAAGTGCTAGCTCTACATGAAGTTCGTCACGCAGGTGGATTGGCGTTGGTGGGCCTTGAAGGTACGTTGGCATTGAATGCTCTGGTGTCAACTTTATTTTCATTTCTGTGTTGTATCCTACGTCGAAACGATGCTTTGCAAAAAATATCATTGTATTCAACTAAAAGATTTTCCACTTGCTGTTTCTGGTCACTGGTTAGCAGAGATCTTGTCCATGTGAACTGTGAAAGGAATTTCTCTCGGTCATCATAGTTGTGCTTCGGGTCGATCGATTCCTTTTGTTGGAGCATCTCTATCTGGTGGTGGATTTGTTTTTGAAGGGGCGGAAGAGACGATGGATTTTCACACGTTTCGGGGGTTGGGAACCAAAGTGAGTCATAGTCAGGTTTTGGTCTAGGTGGTTGGTTCCTTCTTTTTCTGTCTGAATCTTGAATTAATTGATTAATTTCAGGGATGAAGTTTTCGCTATTTCGATATTTGGCAAGTGCTATTAACTCTGGATCTACTTGGATCAACTTGTCTGCTTGCTCTGATGTTAAAATTTGAAAACGGGCTAGTTCTGTTCCTTTTGTCAGTGTTATTGGGTGATCAGTAATGTTAAGTGCTGCAATGAAAATTGTATTATTTTCTCCAATTGTGCTAAGTGATGACGTGAGTGCAAGATCAGTTTCTCGTTCTAATGTTTCACAAGGCTGTACTACACCACTACTAAACTTAAGATCCTCAGTATGCTTTGAAAGACTACATTCAATTATTACTTGTTTGTTTACTGGTATAGTTTGTTTTTTGGTCGTATAGACTGGAATTTTCTTTGTACGAATGGCTCTTCTTGGTTCTTTATGTGGTTTAATCTCATTTATTGATACTGTTAGATCTGGGAACTGAAGTACAGAACGCTTGGGACAAATGCTAATGTCATGTTTCTTGAAAAATTCATTTCCCAAAATTATGGAGTTAGACTTGGGCAAGACAATAAAGGACTCAGTAAATAATACATGGGCTAATTTGAACGTTAATCTGATTTGTGCGGTGACTTCAACAGTTTGGCCTCCTGCCATTTTAACGTGTTTCCACTTTGGTTGCTCAACATCAATTTTTCTAAAGATTTGTTTGTCTTTCGTGAGTTCATCATAAAGACTTTTGCTGATGACATTTGCACAGGCTCCTGTGTCTATTAGCGCTCGTCGAGTTAGAATTGGAGAAAAGAAAAGTTTAACATATGAAAGCGGGTTGCCACTACTGGCGGCAATATTGTTTAATTGAAGTGTATAAGGATGAGAGTAATAATTTAATTGTTTTGTTTTGTTTTTCTGGGCTGGGTTTTTTGTGGGTGGCTTACTTAGTTTTTTGGCTGGTGTTGAAAAGGAAAAGTGTTACCTCGGCTGTTTGGCCGATTATAAAAGGAGCATTGGCTCGAAGTGTGGTTTCGGATAACCACAGGTGTAACAAAACACACTGGTTGCTCTTGTTACCCGCATGTATGGTCCTCTGGGCATTTGGATACCCGTCGTTGGCTGTTGTCTGTATCCGTAAGAGTTCGAAGGTCTGGTTTGTTGGTATCCAAACTGTTGACGAGGCTGATACAGTCTTGGCGCGTAGGTTCGTTGAAATCGTGGCGTATATGGTCCTCTATTCTGGAAATTGTTTTGTGTTCGGTAGTTGTATCCCTGTTGTGGATTATATGGTCGGGATTGTGCTATGGCTTGATTTGGGTATCTCGGTGGGACTGGAGTTTGATTTGTGGGCGTTGGAGTTACTGGTCCGTTGTTTTTGATTCTCTCATCCATTGATTGAAGGCGTTTTTCCATTGATTCTTGATTGGCATTCAGCTTTGATAAAGCATTGATTAAGTTATCAGAGATTGTATTGCTAACTTCATTAAATCCGTCTTCAGGGTAATCTTCTTTTCTGCAGAGGTCCCTGATGGTCATTTGTTGTCTTGCAAGTGTACAAAGCTCTTGAACGGTTGCATTTGGTGGTTGTTCCATAAGTTTCGAACGAAGCGATCCAGGCATTGCCTTCTGGAAGATTCGTTTAACTTGGGCGTTCTTGAAGTCTTCAGAAGCTTGCAGTCTTTCTGCTCTCTGGGCTGTTTCGGAATCAAATCTTGTCTGCTCTGCTGCTGCGTCGGCAGCTCCTGGATCGATTGGTGCTACGGCTGGGAGAACTGGTGTTGGGTACGCTCTTATTGCTTTTGTTTGTATGGTGACTAGAAAATTTTCTGGCGTATCGATTTTTGGGTCGAATCTTAGCTTCTCTAAGTTTAGTACATGAACTTCCTGGAGTTGGACATTACAAAAATGATTTCTTAGGGCAATAAAACTCAGGTCCACGTCATTTCGTGTGGCCTCTGGGAGCGTCTGAAAAAATCGAAGAGCGGGTCCTCGTAAGTGTAGTTGAAGAAAATTTGCCCGTTGGTTATTTGGGATTGCTGCAACTCCAACAAATCCTCTGAAGAGCTGTTCGAATTGTCTGAAGTTTTCGCTCTCCTCTCCACTGTATGGTTCAACTGTTATCTGAGCTTGGGCGGCCATAGTTTTAGTTCAAGGCTTCTATCTTACTAACTTATGAGATAAAGCTTAATGAGTTGAAAAAGGGGAGCACTGAGGAAAAGAATTTAAAAAGCACCATATAATTAAAATGAGCACCTTGACAGTTTTTGTCTTACTGTTTTTACTGAGTCGTGTCCTGTTCGGCACGGCGATCTTGTCCTGTGTTCTGCAGCTTGTGAAGTTCTCCCCGTCTCCTGTTTACATTCTGGTTATCAGGCCCTTCTGGTGGGCCGTCTAGTTGACAGTTGGGACATCTTGCTCGATGTAGTAAAAAGAATGACTGTCGTTAATTTCCAGCATCATCTCTACTTTAGCTTCAGTAAGGCTTTTATTAAATTCAGTAATGTTAGCGAATCTGATTATCACAAGGATCTTTTGGCCGTTGTCAGAATAAAGAACATCGACACAGTTAATGAAGAAAAGCAATTTTTCGAAGTGGACGAAAATATCAAGAATTTCGTAAGAAGAGCCTAATGAATGCTCTGATTTGTGGTGCTCTTGAACATAGAAATTATATGGAAAAGAAAGAATGTGTACTGTTTTATTAACTAGTTTGACAAGTTAGCTAGAGTGTTGGCAGTTCTGAAGTAAAGTCTGATAATTGGGTTTCATAATTTAGTAATTCAAGATAATCGTCTACGCGACTGTCACCATGTAGTATATCATTTTTACTGGTAGGTAAAGTGTCTAGATTAGCTTTATTTTGTGGTGTTTTGTCAAGCGGTCTATTTCTTCGGAGCAGGGTGGACGATTCTTATTTATGAGCTTTGAGTCAATGAAAACAGAGATAGTGATAGAATGTTCAATTTAGGCCAACTTGTTCTCTCTAGTGGCATCTCTTGAGTGAGAGTGTATATTAATTCATCACAATAGATGCACATATCAAATACACAATTTGTTACATCCGTATTTACAATATCCGTATATGGCTTTAACAAATATATACTGTGGCTTTAACAAATCATATATGGCTTTAACGAATACATCAATAATAAATACCAAAATAAATACCCAAATTTGGGCTGTTTATTAGATACCCATTTATGGAGTATCACAGTTTTTAAGTTGTTAATATTAATTTTTTTCGAAAAATCATTTTCAAAGTCTTAACAGCCATTAGTTGGCCACTCAGAGCACTAGATAGGTTAACTCAATGCCACAAGATTTCAAAAAAATTTTAAATTTTTTTTGGATATTTTCGTATTATTGGTTCCTCTTGAAATCTTATAACGTTATCCTGATATTGATAGCAGTCATTGGCTTAGAGAAGACGTTGAATGGGTCATAGATAAATTTTTCAGAGAAAAGCTGATGGATTAAATGGCTTCGACACTTTCTTCTCGCACTTTTCTAATGAATATTTGGTTTCTGCTTGTAATTGTTGTTGTTTTCATTGTCATTGACTTATTGTAATGTCTTATTGATGACTTGTGATTGATAAACATCTTTTTCGTCCCATAGAGGCATGACTTAGCGCATTTATTAGCTTCCGTTCAAAGCTGGTGAACTTAATGGCTTTGACACTACGGGTTTTCTCAAAAATTTCGTCGTTTTTAATGTAGTTGTTTATATTTTGTCGGTTTTTTGGAGTCAAATTGTTAAAGAAAACGATATCCCATTGCTGTTAAACCATTAATTGAAAATAGAAGAGTTTTAACTGAAAGTATCATTTTTAACGGCTTCGACACTTTTCTCGCTCAATTTTTTTTTAATTTGCTGCACTTGCCTGTTTTTTATTCTTTAGGTAGCCGTAAAATGCTGACCGGTCTCGGAAGCCTGTAATTGAGGATCGAATGAATTTGTGTTACCCAAAGCAGTCCGTTTATAACGAAGTCTTAAAGTTTATGATATTACACAATTTCAATGATTTTTTTTAGTTTTTGTTGTTCTTTTCTTCAACTTGTAACTTATTCTCAACATTGAGAGTTACTATCCAATTCCTTGTATTTTAAAATTAACATTTTTTGATGTTCTGTCATATTTGATGTTCTGTTTGTTGGACAATATGCGTTTTCATAAAAAGTTTTGGAGAAGGTTCAATTGTGTTTCTTTTTCTCTTCCTTCAGCACATTCGCGTAATAACAGATCTCAGTGAATTTCAAATGTGGCCTAATTGAACTCAATTATTCTTTCAGTATAATTTCAGCTGGGTTAGTATAAATACAACTTGAAATACACATACATAATATTCGGATAATAGATAATGATTCAAAATCATTAGCTATTATCTGAATATCATGTATTTATTTCAAGTTGACAATTGGTTTTAAAAATGTTGACATTTTTGCATTACGCCTCATTATTTTTTTCGACTTGTTACCTTGTTTTGTTAAGAAAAAATTCCATCTGCTGTGTAGTTAGGAAAAAGTAAATTTCTGTAGTTAGGGTTTTGTGTGATTGTAATTTGACGTTGTTACTAGGTGCTTTCGAATTTAGATTTTGATTTTTTGCTTTATTTGTTGTTGTTAATTGTCTCATAATCTTTTTAATGGCAGATCTCGCTGTAATGTGGCATGGCATTATGTATTTCAATTATAAGTTTGGTTGTGTAACAATTTTTTAAACTCAAACATCTATTTTTGATTAGCTCTTCATTTGGTTGACAGTTAAGTCAAAAATGTAGATGAGCGCGGGTCGGAGCATCATGTGCGAAAGCACATTAACGAGCCCCCTTGTCCTCTTTTATTTTCAAACAGTGTTAGAAAGCTGAAAAGTTACTTATTTTGCCTACGGTGCTTTATTACGTACAGCATTTCAGAGCGAAACTAGAAAAATTATCTTCGGTAGGTAAAGATTTTAAGAGAAGCAAAACTTAAAAACCAAAATACTTCAGAGGAACAAAATAATAGCTTACATTAGTGCTATAAATATGTGCCACATCAATCATAATAGTTGTTTTGACTCCGCTTTATTGGTAGGGAGTAGCTATATACTCAAACGTGCTGTTTTTGTTCAGTCAATTTTCGCCAATCTATATATTCATTGTAGACATTTGTGATTGGTATTATTAGAAAACCCGTCCAGCGTAGACAATATAACAAAAGTATTTTTTATTTCGTTTTTTCGGTGATTTATTGAGTTTTAAATTTTTGTGAAAAACAGACCGATTTCCGATATTTTTGTCGATTTCCGAGCATTTTCCGTATAATTAACACGAAGTTTCGTTAATTTTTACAAAACTTGATAAAATTGTCAGCAACAGTGTTATTGGTTTTACCTCTTAAGATAGAGGAAAATTGTTGAATCGTTTTATCAGAGTTTTTTTGTTAAATTTTTACTCTAAAATAATTGAATTTCAAACTAATATGCTTTTAGCAGCAGTTTGTTTAAGTTTGCCAAATATGCTTTTAGCCCAGTTTGTTTAAGTTTGCCAAGTAGAATGCTGAAAACTGCTGACACAAGTTTTGGAAAATCCAAAAATGGCTGATTTTGCTTCTGAATCTTAAAAAATCTTCTAGAAATAAATGCTGCCCGTTTTCTGCTAATTAAATTCGACATGTATTCAAGAAGCATCCTTTATTTTTATCATATTGAAATATTTCATTTGCCAAACTATCTAATTCAAAAATAATTGGAATAAATAGGTGTTTCAGTTGGACGCAGTTATATCCGGGCACATTTGTTGAATCAAATGATAATTTCTCTGTGCTTTAAATCTTTTGACTGATGTCTTTAGGGCGTAAAAAATGTGTTTTCAGAAGAATTTTCATGAGCTTTCTATACTGTTCAATATTTCATGTTTTTCGTCTTTCTCACATTGACCTTTTACAAAGAAGAGCTACTGATAGTCAAACGAGACCCAAATGACGGATTAAAACACTTTTATTTTATCACAATTTTTAATGGTTTCTAAAATCTCATACATTTAATGGCTTCAATAATGTGGTTTCCAAAAATTGTTAAATTTTTAGTTCTCTCAGTATTCATTGTTTTTGTACCTTATGACTTGGTCTCAATAATAACACGCCTAATTGGATTCCTGCAAAGTTGCCAGTTAATGTGTTATTGTTTTTAATGTTTTTTTGAGCTTTGTCCTCCCTTTATCTTTTTGCTGTCATTATGTAATTCAGCTTAGTCTCTGTAACAGGGAGCCAATAATGACTGACATCCAAAAAAGACTTGATAAAGTCTTGAAGATACTTGACTTGATAGTTGTAGATTAACTGAATTGATAATTCTCAAGTAGTTTTAGTTGAGTAACTACTAATGTATTTCCCCTTTATATTGAAACTCTTTTCTTTTAGCGGAGTCTTTCCTCAACGGTTAGTCTAATTAACGATTATATTTCTTCTTTCTAAATAACTGCTAGCACAAGTTTTCTAGAAAATCCAAAAATGGCTGAGTTTATTTCTGATTCCTAAAAAAGTCTTCTTGAAAAAAAGAAGCTACAAGATCTTAGAAGGAACGATACTAGTATTGGGGCCCATACTGTATCTCTTTGACAATAGATAGAAGCTATTGTACAAGGTAAGTGAAACCGACTGTTAGGAAATAACATACGATTTATGTATAGGACGTAAACGCAGTATATACATCAGAGATATAGAGTTTTTTATGGAATACTAACACAAGCAAAGGCAAAAACTAATTACATAAACCATTGTCTAAACCACAACTTAAAAGACAGGTCGTATACATTTTCTAGGAAGCCAAAATCCAACCAATGAATTTGGTTTTCATCTAATGATTTCTTGGTTCAGATATTACGCACTTTCATTTTAAAAAAGGTGCTATTTTGGAGTTCTCCGAAATGTTGAGGTTGTTCCTTGTTTTCTTGCCACAAAAACACACTGATGGGGAGGTCCCATTGGCGCAATTGAACCTATTTATTGTTCCTAGTGTATACATTATCGTTTTAACGATTGTGATACCGTTTTTCTGCTAAATTATTTGATTTTTTTATTTGAAAATATATTGCCAGTTTTTGTCGTTCGTTTTGCAGTCGTACGACATAAGCTGAATAACGACAGGTCAGAATTGCTTCTTTAAGAGGTATAAAAAATAAGGTCAACAGGTATAAATGAATATTTAAAACAATTTCAGTTGATACCTAATGGTTTTCATCACTTAAGAAAATGATGATCATCTAAAATGGAAACTTATTTTTAATCACTCATGCCACTCCATTCTGATTTTGTTATTTTGTTCTCTTTTAAATATATACATCGAATTTTGAATGTTATATTGTTTGTTTTTATTTGAATACCTTTGTTTTGTCTTGTAATCTAATTAATGGCTGGTTTCATCGTTCCTCTAATGCGGTATTACTTTATTCATTTAGTTGTCATTTGAAAAATTTTTTTTTGAAAATGTTCTAACTCTTCATCATTTGGTAGACCAGAAAATGCAGAAGAACTGCAGACGAAGGGGGCCGGAACATTATGTGCAAACCCACATTACCGAGCCTCCTTGTTTGAAATCTATAATTCGCCAAAATAAATTCAATAAATCTCTGCCTCCCTGTTTCAGCTTTAATATAAAGAGTTTATAATGATATACGTGGGCGTGTTACTAGCTGAATCAAAGATTATGAACGGCTAGATCCAGCAAAATTTTAGAGAATTTTTTCTTGAAATTTTCCGCTCTTACCTCGCAAACTTTAAATCGATGTTACAGAAAAATGCGCGGCCTAATTTCAACGTAAAAAGAACAAAATAATTTTATATATTTCGACAAGAAATTTTCGACAATTACCAGTTAAAGATTTTAAAATCTTCAATATGTTACATCAGGTCCCCTAAATTTTTCTTCTGTACTCTGGATGCATGCAGTTAAGGGGCTGGATTATAACAGGAAAATCAACAGATGCTCTCATCAGTTGAAAAAACTTACAATCGGCAAAAAAATTCAGAAAATACAGGACAAATTTAGACCAAACATAATCTCCATTCAAAAACATTACGCATTTAAACTTCAGATATACAAAAGTCGTACCACAGAAATCATAGCTGTCGCAGTCCAAAAATCATCAGAACTATTTTTTTCGCTGGAAAATTGAAGTTAAACAGTAGCAGATTCGGAGTCTCTTTTAGAACATTTATTTTAAACATATCCGCAAAACATATCAATGTTTAAACATTTCTGATACGAAATTGTCATTACTGCAAAAATTTTTCAAAATAGGGAAATATATATGCAAGGCCGGCTTTGTTTTTCAGTCAAACTTTCAATTTTTGTTTACACATCGTAGACAAAAAAGAAACACTATTTTGTAGTCATTAGAGATCAGTTGTAATTGTTATTAAAAAATTACTAATATTTATGCAGCGGGAAACAGGGGAGTGTTTTCAAACAATTGAAAGGAAGACAAAAGCAAAAATTGTGAAAAAACAATTTTTGGAAAAAGTGGGCGTTGAGGATGATGTTACCTTTAATCAACATAATTTCTTAAAAAACCTGCAATGAAACTGTAAATTGATAGATATTTATTCGATTTTACACACTTGTTTGAGATCAAAACAAAGAGTAGATTTCCTTTAAAAATTAAGTGTTAAAAAGAAAATAAACTAAAAATAACTAATTAGCGTAGGCTTTTACATTTTATCGTTGTAATAAATTTTTGATTTAACTTAAATAAAACAACTTGATAGGATATGGGAATTGCAAGTTAAACAGACGACACGTTTTTAGAAAAAAAAACATTCAGTTTTCTTTTTCTTTGCTTTTGAATTAAAGAAGACAGATATCTTTTTTCTTCAAGATTTCAGCTTATTTAACAAAATTCTGTGTGCATCTACGCTAAACCTCAGGAACAACTCCCAAGTTTGTTCTGAAAATGGATTTCATCAAAATGTCGCCCAATAACCAAATTTGGGATAATTGAGACGAGAACAACAGAAAGCAATGCAATGAAAAAGAAGGAAAATTTGGGTTTGTTTTAGATTCTATATTCTGTTGATTAATTCTGATTCTTTAGTTTGCTTTGAATTGTTTGCACTCCGTGGGCCTCCAGCTGACAATCCATTTCAGTAAACGAAAAAATAAGAAAAAGATAAGAAAAAGATAAGAGATCACTACTATATTTTTTTTTCTTTTAGCTAACAAATTTTTTTGTAATTTTGCGCAAACTGATGCTGTGCATTGTAAAGATTTCGCATTGTAGCCCTCCCTCAGTTTTTGTGTTTATTTGACATAGAACAACAGGCTTGGTTCTTCAGGGTCATTCAAAATTCAAGAAGTATTGCCATTAAGAAAACATCCCAATTTTTTTTTTTGAACCTCCCTAATTCAAACTTGAATTGACTTTGATATTTGTGCAATTAGCTGTCCGCTTTAGTGAGATTTGTACAGGAGTCCTTTTTATATTTTCATTACAAAAATAAAAAAGAAAAGGTTAAGTTTTTTTATTGAGGCAGATGAAGTTTTGTTTTTAATTTCAGCAACGTACTGGCCAAAATCAAGTCAAGTCCATCAATTACTTAAGGCTTCTATACAATTATGATTAGGTGAACTGATCATATGTAGATCATATCACGAAGAACAGAAAAAAGCAGTCATTTGAGAAAAAATAAATGAAATTATCTTTACCAACATTGCAAGGGAGGAGGGGTGAATGAATGACGTGACTGCGAAAACATTTCATCAATTTTAATAAAACAAGCGTCGAATCGGGATTTTATTAATTTCTCATTTTAAAAACTGCTTCAAGGCTCCGGGCGCATGTTCGGAATTAAAAATGAACTGGAAACAGCATAACAGAAAGACCAAAATCAAAATTAACTCTTAAGAACTGCAAAAATTGAGCATGAAAATAGATGATATAAAGTAAAAGGAAAGAAATCATTTCTTCAGCTATTTTACAGAAACTGCATCAAATCATTATTACTTTTATTTTACATTAAAAATCATTAAGGAAAAAACATTTTGATTTATTTCAGAACTTATTTTTTTCAAACCTCTAAATATTTACTCACAATAAGGATGAAATAATAATACTTGCCAATTCCTCCATTTTTCCTTATTCAGGCTTGATTTACTAGAAAAAAATTCACTTTAAAAATAGCATAAGTTAATAGCATAAAAAGACTAATAATTATCGAAAAAGAACACAATATTAATTAGCAAGAAAAATAAGTCATAAAAATGATGTTATGACAATACAATATTACGGTTTTTGTTCTAAGATAGGGGACGCGCGATAACTTCGCTTTAATCTCTAGTCTTCATTTCTATCTCAACAATGTCTCCTTTCAAACTCCAGTAAGGTCGGAGTCTATTCCAGATGCCCTCGGACGACGTGGGATTTCCGGAGTGTTTCTCCCACCTGGCAGTGAAATAGTGTCAACTACTTTTTCCTTAGCAAGGATCTCTTTTTTGACAACAGCAGGTGAAGGAGTTAGAGATTGGGATGTCTGCCTATGTCGGTGGTAACTCTTCTTCAGAACCTCGATCTTCCACTCGGGCTGGAACCCTAGATGAATGTCATCTAGACCATCGGCATTGAAACTGACAACCGTTTCGTCATCGGACGGGTTCGGAGGCGAACTGTAGCAAGCTTCTAGCAGTCGGACTTGTTTACCCACTACACTGAACGGCAGTGGAAGGCAGAACATTATAATTGGGTGCGCCACATCTTTCTGAGTCTGATGTGAAAAGTAGACACTATGTCTGACAATAATAGCTCGGCCTCTCATTGGAATCTCTTTGCCTCCGCGTTTTACCTCTGCCTGGTCGAAAGACTTGATGAACAAGTTGACGTAGTTGAGCGAAATTGTTTGTTTATTTGTCAAAAACGAGTTCTTCGAATGACCCGTTATCGCCGACATTAGATTACTGTAGTCATCTTGCCGGACACTTAGGGTAATAACGGGCTTTTGGTAGTTCTTGCCCTCGGCGTGCATAATTTTAGCAACGTCTGGCTTGGTGGAGTCGGATTTGCGTCTGTTTTTGCCCAGAGCTTTATTGAGTCGGTCATTGCTGAAGTCTCGCCTCGAGTTTGTTTTCATACTAACCGAATGGCCCAAATTGTAACTGGAGGCATTTCGTGCTCTCGGAGACTTTTTGCTCGGAATTTCCTCATAGGCGTTCATGTCAAGTTTGCTAGATCCCCTGCTCCGAGATCCGGTAGGATCCAATTCCGTCATCATCTCCAGGAAGGTCTGTTTGTTTGTTTCCAATCGAATCAATTGCTTCTGAACTGAGATTAGCCTCAAATTACCCTTGAATCTGCCCGGAATCATTTTGGAGTGTTCTTCTAAAAGTTTCTTGTTAGCTCTTTCCATGGTGAAAGCGTGGTAATTGACAGGGGGTTCCACTGTTTGATCTTTCGAAATTGTTCCTCGATACTTGTATGAATGCGAACTCGAAGGTGTGTCAGGTCTGTCTTCGTCAATTGGTCCAGCATAACTTAACATGGAGAGCGATAACATAGAGGATCCCTGCAAATGGTCCATTGACGACGCCGTCAAGTGCTGTTCGACCTCATCGGGTGACGTCATATTCGGGTACAAGTCCCGGATGTTAGACTTCCTACCCCTCGGAAGCGTCTTCGAGATAGGTCGGTCATCGTAATAATCGGGAATGAAGTCGAAGTCGTTCTCGGAAAGAGGCGAGGCTGGAGTGGCAACTTTTGAAGAATCACTTGTACCTCTTAGCAAGTTTAGTTTACTAGGACGGAATCCGCCATCGAACATTCCGGAGTCCCTTTGAGCTATTGACGTCATTGTTACTCCGCTCGGTTCCCCGACATAAATTCCCGACTGTCCGCCATTGAACAATGAAGAACTACCTTTAGTAGAGTCGGCAGTAGATATTTTTTTAGATTGTTTAAAACTTAAGCTAGAAAACATGGCCATGTCAGATCATTGAAAGCATAGAACAAGAAAGAGCATGATGTTTATTTCTTGCTAAATATTTACAATAGGTAAACAGTAAACCGAATCTATAAATGCTGCTATGCAAAGTTCAATTATTATTGTGGAACCGAAGTAGAAACACGACCACTGAAGAGAACGTGTTGTGCCATTCGAATCGATAATACCATATGATAAAGCTCAAAGTGCCCTCAGGCGGTGAAAATATTCAGATCAGAATAAGTCTAGACTCAGCGCAATATTTTTAACCCGACATTCATGCTGGCTTAGACTTAGTATACAACAGTCGAGCCAGAAATAAAACAAAACAGTCGAACAAGATAAGGTACGTCGAATAGATTCCATATATGGTAAGAACAGAATCAAAACAGTATACTCTATCTCAAGGGTGCTCAACTTGAAGAGAAAAATTCAGGGTTAATTTCGATGCAGTTGATGAAAATCAAAATATTAATATCACAAATTTAGGATTCAATACCTTAAAATATATTTCTAAAAACTTTTTCAGCAGAATCAGTCAAGGTACAGAAAAATATATTTTCCGTACGTATAGAGAACAAATTGCGTTCCAGATGTTGAAAAAATCCTTAGAGACAAAACTATTTCTGCACGCCACCTAAAAATATCGATGTGGTTGGTCAATACATTCAAAATTTACTCAGCTTTTCTTTATTAAGCAAACTTAAAAGAAGTCTACTAAAAGCACGATGGCTCAAAGATGTTTTTGCGCACGCCCATCCACAAGCGATCGAATCAAAACAATGAGTAAATCAAAGTTTGAATAGCAAACTTGATAAATCTCTTCAAAAAAGAATTGGCGTGAGTATGAGCAGAGATATTTTTTTATCACATGAAAAAATCAATTAAAGTTGTTTGCTCGAACTGAAATTCTGACAAAAACTTATTCCTTCAGTGTGCTCAAAAAAAGAAAAATGGAACCCGCAGCTTAAAATTGCAAAAATATGACAACAGAAATGCTAACTTGAAAAATAAACAACTTATTACAGCATTTTCAACGTCCTTAACTAATCTGACCCAGAGAAAAGGGAAAAATATTTGGGTTCAAATTTTCCAATAAAAAGCAAACAATTTGTGGCTAAGATATTTAGATTTAAAAACAACCAGAAGTAAGAATAGCTTCGTAAAATTCGAGCCTAAAATAGTCCAACTGGTTAAACTTGAACATAAAAGCTTCTCTCAGTGCCCGAAATTTGCCTTTACTAGGACAAAATTTCACAAACCTTGAACCTCGTCTACTTCTAAAAAATGAAGTTCAAAATTTCGTCTTTTCATAGTATTCTACGATTGACCGTCTTGAGAATGACCCAACTTATATTCTCCTAAGATAAAAAATATTGATCAGCAAAAATTGGCTGAACAAAAAATAGCTCCCGTGTAAAATTCCGAACGTGCTTCAGAGGAAAACCTTTGCAGCAAAGCCGCTCAATAAAAGCTGTAAAATAAGGGAAAACCCCAATTAAAAAACGTCAATTCTACACCACCAGGTATATAGATGACAGCAACGACAGTAAAAGATGTTGGAGCAAAAACAAATAAATGTCTTTACAAAATAACGTTAACGCCCACATGTAATGAAACATGAGTTTTAGTGATTATGCAGCAAATTAGAGCACATATATGCAGCACAACACTACATGGCACATTTACGCTTACACGACACTATTAGGCTTAAAAATATGAACAGCAATCCAAAAATTGAAAAATAAAAATTTTCAAGCAGACCAATCAGGTGTCTGGCTTAAATCTGGTTCACATTTCCGAAATAAGAAAAATATTTTCCCTAGAGCATAAATTTCTTTATCTAAATCGATTTCCTTCGAGTTATCAAAATCGGAGGAAGATTATATAGTTCTTTCGGTATTTTCGGTGCATGTAATGCAAAACAGGACAAACACAGCTGTAACGCCAAGGACCCATTTTTGTTTAAAAAAACATAGCCGATAAAATACCGGAAACGACTCGAAGCTTCGTGAATTATAATCTTTCAGCTAACATTATCGAAATCATAACATCAAAACAGACACGAGAAAAAGGAAAACCGTAGCCCAATAAAACCCATTAAGAAGTGTTTTAGAAAATGCACACATTTTTCAGTTCTGGGTGTGGGTAGGTGGTGGGGGAAGATGGAGGGTTGAGGGTAGGTGTTGGAGGGGTGGGGTAGGTGGGGAGGGGGGAGGTAGGTAGGTGGGGGAGGTAGGTCGGGGTCTTTAGTTTAGATAAAAAGGAGTGACTGATATAGGATCAAAAAATCTCTTCACCTTGAATATTATTGAATATTATCAGCAGTTCCTAATTACTATAGATTACAAACTAAATTACTGCTAAAGTCCAATGTTCGAAAACAGAAGTCAACAATCAAAAACAGGGGTAAATGTTCGAAACTAAAGAAGTCAAAGTGCAAGTCATGAACAAACTCTAGCTAAAAAAACCTATAGAATACCAATACTCCTCTTGGAGTCGTATAAACTACATTAATCAGCAATAGATCAATTAAAAGTTTTGACTGCAGTGCCAAGAAACAATATTCAAAAATCTAAAAAAGTTAATCGGCAATCTATCAGCAACAATGTATTGACAGCAACTGCAGTACACCTGCGTAAATGTAAAAGTTCTCACTAGTTGAGAAAATCGATTTTCAGAAAAATACAAAAATTGCCCTCTTTTCGTCTAATTTTTGTGTGACAATTTTTTGATCAGATTCACAAACAAAACGAAGTACATTATTTGCCATGTCATATGGGGCCAGATAACTCGTGTTCGCAAATCTGACAACTTCTGAATGCACAATTTAACTGACATTAAATTTAAATTACGCGTAATGGAGTTGTAATGCAGGTAGTCGGTACTAGCGCAGGTTCATTTTGAGAGTATCACTTTTTGGTCTTATCGGTTATTTTTGTCAAACGCTACTCTCCCCAAAAAGTTCATCTTAAGACTCAGAATTCACATTGTAAGGTTCAACATAAATTTTTAGAATCTTTCTTTTAAAAATCCTTCAGCAGCTGAATAAAATCAAACTCACAGCATTAAAGTAGCCAGTGGTGCTGAAGAATTAAAACTAAAAACTAAGCTGACTTTTTTCATTAAAGTTCACACTGTTGCTAATGTTTTTTCCGTTGTTTTGTTTTCAAAAATTATCAACAGCAACTTGAAACTAAAAAAAGAAAGAAAATCTTTCCACATTGAGCCAATGTTTGTTTTGGCTACAAGATCTCGCATATCGACATTAGGGCAAACAATTTAATTTCCTAATAATCCTCTTGAACAAGTATTAGAGTTTTTACAAAGATAATTTTTTTCTAAACTTTCAAAAACTTCAAAGTTCATAGTTGTATCTACTGATTTGTTTTTGACGCCCGATAGCGGAAAGATAAACAGTACAAATTCAAAAAAATCTGTTAGGTATTTCATACTCGTCTTGATTCATTCAAGTCGAAAAATTTGTCTGAAGGGGGCACAGAATCCATTAAAATTTGAAAATGAAAATGAATAGCAACCCAGTTGGTATTCTTCTTCACAATTTATTGATAAATAGAACATTTCGCTCTCTCAAAATTTCAATCTTATTATTTTCCCTACAGAAAAATTGTAGAATTTTTTTCTTTTGCGTAGAATGATTAATAAAATAACTGAGGTTTGTTCTGCAATTCATTTTGAATACTTCAGAAAACATTAACTTGCCAAATGGGAAATCATTGCCATGCTTTTTCTGAAAATTAAAAAATCTCTTAATTACAATTTTGAAAAATCAAATATAAATAATTTGAGTTGATCATTTCCTGGCAGAATACAATCATTTATCAAAACTTCTACGTTCCATCTTTTGAAAACTAAACAGATCTTATTATAGCACAGCGATAATCACAAAATCTCTATTGAAGGTAATCGTTCAACTACAATTCAATTTCAGATTTTTTTCACACATTTAGTGCGCCCTTGTGCATCCATTCACGGGCGTTTCTCATTTCACTTTGTTGTGAAATGAGAAACTTTGTTGTGAAATGAAATTTGTTTATGGTATAAATACAAAAAAAATTATTTTTACCATAAAAAACAATCCTAGGTAAAATCAACATCGTGCTCTATGATAGCTTAATTCGTCGCCCAAGGATTTTTCAAAGCAAGGTAAACTATGTTTTATAAAATTCATCGGTATTATAAAATCAGTATTATTGTTACATCAGCAGAGGGTGAGGAGCGTCAGTTAGAAAACGGCAGTCGAAAATATAAATGATGGGCAAAAATTACTTATCCTGTTCTCAAAGCTGGTAGCCACAAAAGCAGGCCATTCAAGCCGTCAATCTGCACTACCCGCATTTTTGATACAATTGACTTACCTGTTAACTAAAATAAGAATCCATCACCAGAATCGCGTCAACTGTTGAATCTAATGCTGAATAATCAAAATAATGAAATCAATTAACCAACTCCTACAATAATTTGATCAGAAGTTTTCAAACTAAAGCATATAATGAGGCTTTTCTAATAATGGGGCTGTATATATGAATGCTGAATAACGCTCCAGTGAGCACGGTAGTGCGTGGCTAAGTAATTTTAAATTAAATCTGAGATTCTTACTCTGTCTCAATGCATGTGAACTCTGCTTCGAAAAGACACTTTTAAAACAAAAACCAACTAATTGAGAAAGTTGTACCGAATTAGATGTAAA
This sequence comes from Convolutriloba macropyga, assembly GCF_964194025.1. NCBI lineage: Eukaryota > Metazoa > Xenacoelomorpha > Acoela > Convolutidae > Convolutriloba > Convolutriloba macropyga. Next base: position 3,569,669 of record NC_134472.1, read on the forward strand.
CTCCTGTAAATACAATTAAGACCACATACAATGTAACCACGATTAAAGCAAAGTTAAGCTAGATTCGGCTGTGCTGTTTATTACATGCGCAAAGAGAAGCGCGAAGACATTTGGCCGCATTGAGTGACCGTAAAATTAGAAGAGCTGATATATTGAAAACAAATTTGGCTTTCGATTTAAAAATAAAAGAAGATGAAATTACCAAGTCAAAAAAGTTATAAATGATGGTATACATTTAAGAAGTGTATACGAAGTAAGCTAGTACAATGTACTCATGAATAACAGATGCCTGTTATTTAGAGGTTGAAGTAAACAATCATTAAAAATTCAACAGGTGGGCGTTTATAGAAAACCACAACGTTGTATAAATCTAGCTAGATGTGATACAGTATCATTTCGTTCATGAAACGACCTGCACATGATAGAGAAAATAAAGTCTATGAATACAAAAATCTATGAATACCAGAGGAAAGGGATCAAACAAAAAATTTCGAAGTCCGTTAGCACTTTTTTCATTGTTCTCTGCAAGCTCTGACATCCTAAAAATTAGTAACCTTGTGACACTACCTTTGTTCAATAAATAAAATAGGATTCTTCTAAAAAAAACAAACACTATCCTGAAAACAGCGAAGAAGAAAAATTCGAAAATAGACAACACCAGGCTGAAACTTCACTGAATATAGCTGAAAACAATTTGAATTGAGACTTATTAAATCAACAGCGTCTAGGAGACCTGATAATAGGTGGTTGATAGGGTCAAGGTAGATAAACGAGTTAAAAGTAAAAAAAAGTTCAAGCCTCACGTAAAAAATTTTCGCAAACACGTTTTCCACGCCTACTTCTCTCTCATTGACTGACTTCTGCTCAGCCGAGTAACTAATCACCTGTTTTCACATTCCGGATGACTGCTAAATCAACTTTCACTGATACTTCACCGACTTAAAAACTAAAGAGCACGTTGCTCCTCTTCAAGTCTTAAGAAAGATCTACGCAGATCTACTTCCTAGAAATCATTGGTTTCATGCTAGTAGCAAGAAATCTCACGTATCATTTCAAAAATACATTTACTCCCGACAGTAATTGATCATGAGTTTTTAGAAGAAAGGTGACCAAATTACAACTTTAAAATTCTCCGGATCTATTCTGTTTCCCCCCCCCCCCCAGTGCTTTTATGACCCCCAGTTACAAATTTATGTTGTTATATAGCACGTTACTGTGAGAAAAAAAGCACGTGCGCCTGAGGGTCATAAAAGATTTATGCTCACTAAGGAGAGGGGGGTGTGAAACAGAAAAGATCCAATTCTCCGTGTTTCAACTCAGTACCTCTGCGAATAGATGTAAGGACTTTGGTGAGATTTTTTTGATACTAGCATGAAAATACTGCTTTCTAGGAAGTAGATCTTTGTAGATCTTTATGAAGACTTAAAGAGTAGCAACGTGCTCTTAGTTTTTAATTCGGTGAAGTATCATTGAAATATGATTTAGAGAACCAAGGGTACGAATTTTTTGGTCGCCAAAACTTGAAGGTGCAATTAGCAAAAGTGGAAAGCCAAGTTTTGCGGCCCTATCTAAGCGGCCCGCTCGCAGTAAGGAAACATTCGCTGAGCATTCTTGTTACTAGCGCTTCAGGTTTTGATGGGTAGTGTCGAAAGTATTAGTGGGTTTGGCCTCACCGCTAAAAATTATGTTTCCTTACTACGAGCGGGCCGCTTAGTTACGGCCGCAAAACTTAGCATTCCACTTTTGCTAATTGCACCTTCAAATTTTGGCGACCAAAAAATTCGTACCCTTGATTCTCTAAATCATATTTCACTGATTCTTCACCGAAATAAAAACTAAGAGCACGTTGCTACTCTTTAAGTCTTCAAAAAGATCTACACAGATCTAGTTCCTAGAAAGCAGTAGTTTCATGCTAGTAGCAAAAAAAAAAACTCACCAAACTCTTTACATCTATTCGCAGAGGTACTGAGTTGAAACACGGAGAATTGGATCTATTCTGTTTCATCCCCCCCCCCTCTGTGCTTAGTGAGCATAAATCTTTTATGACCATCAAGCGCACGTGCTATTTTCTCACAGCAACGTACTATATAACAACATATAATTTCTCACAGCAACGTACTATATAACAACATATAATTTGTAACTTGGGTCAAAAAAACACTGGGGGGCGGAAAATGATCCGGAGAATGTTATAAGTGCTATAAGTTGTAATTTGGTAACCTTTTTTTCTCAGAACAAAACAAGCTCAAACGATCTCAGAACAAAACCATGTTATTGAAAAATAAAAGCAGCAGAAAGAATTGGAAGATAATGCAAACGCGTGCCAGTGTCGAATCATTGATCAATTCCAATCGGAAGTCGGAAACTTACGGGGCCAGAACAGTTCGCTATTCGAAAAATTAATGGGTCACATTACTCAAAATTCGACTTATTTTCTTGGGCGTCGGAACCAAAATTTTTTCCTAAATTTTTTAATAGCAACACTAACCATCGTATATTTTCAGACAGCATATACAATAGAATACGGCAATCTGATATTTCTTATGATACTGGGATTCATTCTTATCCCTCTTCAACCATTATTGATTTGGGACAAACAGTCGAGCAGTGATCGTCAGGAGCAGAATGTCAATCACTCATCTTTCATGCCGGCCACAATAGTATTGATAATGTTGTTTCAGGGGTTGCCGCAGCATCAACCAATATTATGTGAAACTGTTACAAATGCATGAAAAAAGCTGAAAACTCATCGAGTTCTACTTTCTGAAATTCCACAAGTTAAAAATGGCCATTATGGGCGTGAACTGAACAATTTTGTAATTGAGGAGTTCAATAAGCAACTGGGAAAAATTGATTTGGAGTTTAATGGAACATTTAAATGGACAAAGATAGAGAATTTGAAATTCAAAATTACATCGGAAATATCTAATGATGGTGTTCACTTAAATTTGGCAGGAAAAAATTTGTCAAGAGCAATCGGAACTATTATCAACAGCATAATATTACTGCATCACAAAACAACATTGCACTGCGTCAACTTCAGCGTATTTAATCAATCCTTTGGTTGTGTGGCTCATTATTTTCTGTCAGCAAAAAAGGAGCATTTCCAAACTAAAAGTTTTTATTTTACTGAGCACTTCAAAAATTTATATATTCGGTTGCCACACAACCAAAATTACGATCAATATAATGTGAAAATTAGCTTCCGCTTTTTTTTCGTTTTTTGAATGTTTGCAAAATTGTTTTGTTTTACACTTCATACGCTGGCTCCTTAGTGGTGATATTGATCTAAATCCGGGTCCCTTTTCTCACATTCGTGAATCGGACATTCGGATAGACATAGTTACAAGGGATTGAAAAAATCTAACCATTTGCCTCCTGAATGACCGCAGTTTCGAAATCAATATGATTTTTTCACAGAATTTTCGACAAATCTAACTAAAAACACAATAGTGATCCTAGCTGAAACTTGGTTGAATGAAAACGGATTCTCATCCAGAGAATTTTTGGAGTCCGAAACACCACTTATATTCAAATTCAACGTCACCAAAGACAAGAGTAAAAAAAAGTGTGGGGGTGTGGCCATCTGAGTTCCCGGGGACATATCTTCAAAACAGCGAAATGATCTATATGTACTCAATGAAGGCTTTTTGAGTCATTATGGGTAGAAATATCTGGGCTATCGTTTAACAAAATGTTAATTAATGCTTCGTATAGTCCAAATATAAACTTGGGAAACTTTTTCAATGACGAATTAACATTTAATCTTCCTCGGCGTACTCAACTACTAACGACGTTTTGCTCTTTGGCGATTATAATCTCAATTATTTCAACAAAAGAATCCACTTTGTTGGATGAATTTGCGAGTAATTCTGGACTTAGTTTATCAGACATAAAAACCAACACGAGTCAATAGCCAAGGCGTATCACTAATCGATAATGGGTTTTTCAGCAAAAACCAAAATCAAGAGTTTCATATTTTTCCCATCTGTTGAAATATATCAATTGATTGTTTTGTAGACTACCAATTTTCTTGTTGGAGCCAAAAATAGGAAGCAAAGTTTTATCAGTAGCAGCATATGAAAGTACAATGCAAATAAATTTAGTCTCGACCTTTCATGTAAGGACTGGAGTACCTTATATCAATGTGAAGATGGGATTAGCATGTACAATGTTTTCATAAACGTTTTCAGTACTACTCTATAGTTGCACGCCCCACTTATAAATAGTTTCAACCAGAAAGAAAAGTTGCTGAAAAATCTTGGCTAAAAAAAGCTGAGAGAAGAAATCACGAAAAACTTAGCATTTTTATTATCTGGAAAAAAACCCATCGGAGCAAGCGCATACCAGTTTCAAATATCAGAATTTTCAATGAATTACCAACAAGTAAAGAACAATGGAGTTTCATCAAGAAAAAATTTTGAAAAGAAAGGAAGTGTCTAAATAGAAGTTTTCAAAAATTAGGCTTTAAAATTTTGTGAGAACAATAGGCGTATCTCAATTACTCCAATGTTTGCAAAACTCTTTGAGCGTATACTTCTCAATCAGGTTAACGAATTTACACAAAAAGAAAAAATTTTAAAAAGGTACACAATTCGGATTTCAAAAACATAAGTCTTCTACAGATGCTGTTTTACACTTTATCGAAGCCTTACAAGAAAACTATGATAACTTAAAAATTGCAGTTGCTGTTTTTATTGATATACCTAAAGAATTTAACTCAATGTCGCACGAAAATCATCTCAAAAAGATTGAAGCGTGCGGTTTTTCAGAAAATGCAGTTGATTTTCTTCATTTCTTAAAAACAGACAGCAGTGTGTTAAGATAAATGATGTTTACTCAGAATGGTTAAAAACAAATCGTGGTGCTCCACAGGGAACAGTTTTAAGGCCACTAGTTTTTCTCTACATTAATGATTTTCGAGATAAGGTTCAAGGAAACTTTGATATAATTCAATTTGTTGATCACACAAGTTTCCTATTTTAGCTGAACAATGTCGCCGAGTTGGAAAAATGCGTTTCTCAATACTGGAGAAAACATAACTAACTAAACCAAAACAAATCACCCATTAATACCGCTAAAACTGAACTTCTGTGCGTCTCGAAAGAAAATGAAATTATTGATCTATTAGTTTTTCGAGGACAGCAAATTAAGCCAAAGTCACTGCAGATACTTGGGTATAATTATTGATTCTAAAATAAACTTTTATTTAAAACTCAACAAAGTGCTATCAAATATTGCCACATCGATCAGATCCATGTACCTTATACGTTATCAGTTACCTCTGAAAGCACGATTGATGCTATTCAAATCCCTTGTGTCCTTTCTCAATTCACTTTCAGTGCTCTATTTATTCAGAACTTGAATTTCAATGCAGCGAATTCATCGACAAGTCAATTGGGGAATTAAAGTTTGCTATATGACAAAAAAGTCTGAGAGATCTCGAGATTTCTTAGTAAAATCTGACATTTTGACTGCACAACCTTTAATAAGCCAGATGCGCGTTTCAAAACTTATGAATGATATCTCATCACTGAAATCAGACGGCACTTAGAGTTTTTTCTAAGTGGTAATGACGTAGTAAGAAAAAACAACAGAACTGAACAGCTAATTCTCCTAGGGTCGAGCTGTCGATCATTACAAAAAAGAAGCACCCAAAAATGGAATAAACTTCTCGTGAGGTCCGGTTTATCAAATCACACTCACAGTTTAAACGCATGTTAAAACAGCATCTGCTCCAACAATTCAAACTCGTACCGTTGGAAAGGAACGTTGTTGGCTTCAAAAGTTATTTTTACCTTTAAAAAACGCAACCACTAATTTTGATTTTTAACATTGTACTAATTATGTATATAACATTTTAAACTTTTAATATTTTAGCTTACTCAAACTTCATTCTGAAAAATTATCTTGAACCGCTAGGCGGTTCTCTGTTAACTCCAGCAGTCTCCTGTGACTGAAAGCAGGGTCATGTAACATATTTCAACCCACTCAAAGATATCCTCAAATATTGGGAGTAAAATTCTGATTCATTTCAGCTTAGTTACCATGCATTAATAGTTCAGAGAAACAAATAATTTTAATCGGAATACTTTTGCTTTGATGCAAAGTAAAGCAATTGAACCCAGTTTAATTTTCGTGTTCGTTCACTGACAGGGTTCATTTTAAATAAAAAAACATAGCACGACAAGTCCTGACGCACAATTCAAAGAATTTTCATTGACTAACCAGAAAACTAGACCTAGAATGGGCTAAGAGTGAATTGTGAAAATCATTTCTAAAAACGGAAAATCAATGTCAAAAAGCCGTTAGCGAGAACAAAAAACCACTAGAGAGAAATGTAAAATTGATTCTAACAAACTAGGCATAGAATAAACTATGAATGGATTGGGATAACCATTTAGAAAAAATCCGATCCAAAAAATCGAAAAAACTGTAAAAATCAGAGTGAAATTGCCGCATGTGAACAAAAAAAACCACTAGCGAGAAAGCGAATTGTTGTTCAAACACCGTTTTCTCGCTCTATTTTAAATTTAGAGCGAATAAATTTCACGCCGCAAAACCACTCGCTTCTTCGCTCCACCACTCCCTGTTTCGGCGTGAAAAAAATCACTACTCCAATTTGACTTCAAAATCATGAAAATGTGTGAACAGATCTTAAAAAAAACATAGCGGGAAGAATTTCGGAAACCTTTCGAGAAAATTGCCCATACTTATGACTAAACAACTGAACAACCATTGTGAACACTGAACATTCAAAAATGCCATTAAAAAATTTAAGGAAGAATATAAACGGCATTCAAACACAAATTGAACAAAACAAACTATAAAAACTTAAGATTTTTTAACTTGTTTTTTTTATAGGACAAGGAAACATAAAGCCGAAGAAATTTCCTTTGCAATTAGAGCAATAAAAAGCTCGAAAAACAATGGGCAAGTCATAACAGGCTAAGAAACTGGTCTAAGATTAAAAAAAAAATTTCAAAAAAATAGGAAAAATGGTTTTAATTTTCTCAATTTTTCTGTCAATTTTCCTAAGAAAAAACAATAATTTATACCAAGAAAAATTTAGTCAATTGGTATCTGAATATTCCTTAAGCAACAATCTTCTATCTAAATTACACTAAAAGCATTAAAACAAAATAACAGGCAAAAAATCATTAAATTTTGTCTAAAAATCAGCAAAATTGATCAAAAATCTCCAAATTAGCATTAAACTCAAATTAACTACTTCAAACCCTCAATTCCTATCAAAACAAGTCAAAACCTAACACAATAACATACCCGGCAGATTGCTGGAAATAGCTGCCGTTGAATCCAATAAGCATGATTGGGATTGAAAGAATAGAAGATATCGAAAAAAAAAAGATTTTTGTACAAAAACATTTTTCAAGTCTGATTTATTTTGATGGCATTTCGTAGTTGAACATACTTCTGTCTCTTAGAGAGAGGATATAGCGGCTAATATCAATACCAATAAGCATAAGAGATGGTAACTAAGACTTATAGGAACGACGTTCAAATAGCGGGTATCTAAAATTGGGCTTTATGGGTTTATCCCGTTTCTATTTCTGACTTCAATTTTTTTATTCTGACTCTGTTCATTTTGAATTGCTTTGCTGAGCAGCTGATTTTCGAATTCACTTTCAGCAGAATGAGAGAAGAGAGAAACTAGCCTAGAGAAGTCAAAAAGATTTTACGCAAAATGCTGAAAAAAGCGGCAAAATGGTAAAGCAAAAAAAAGTTCGACGAAAAAAAAAGGAGCGCTATAATAGCCGGCTGAGAAGATGAGGGCGGCTTTTAATTATAATCAAACCTCATAACCATTAAAAGTTGCAAAAAACTGCTTTTAAAAGCCGCACGTGAACAAAAAAAATTTACTCGCTTAGAGAATTTTTTCACACATCAATTTTTCGCTCTCTCAAAAACAGCGGTATGAACAAACACCACTCTCCTTTCGCTCCGCTCTTCACTTTTGTTCAGCACCAGAATCACTCCAAATTTTTTCAAGCGTTTCACTTCCCGCTTCAAATTTCACTCCAATAAAATTGATTTAAAAAAGGACTTCTCCAATACTCCTCTTCGAGTCGTAAAAAGACAATGCCCCAATACAATTCAAATTCTTTGAATTGTAAAAAAATGTTATTAAGTCCATTTCGTTGAGAATGACTGAGCTCTCTTCTTAAGGTTTAGTCTGACTGTGTGACTTTTTCCTCAATAAACCTTCCCTCAATAAGTTGTCAGGGAAAAAACAGGAAACATAGCATCCCCCACCAAGAAACATTTTATTGCTAAGAAATTAACTAATCAATTAAATTTTCATGCCAAAAACAAGTACCGCACTTTAGCTAAAAGCATTTCTGAGCTTTCTAAAAAAGTGACCAAAGATATTAACTGCTGCACAAGTTTACTAATTCCGGCTAGCAGGCGTCTGCGGGTCAGTATCCAAAAAGGATTTTTCAAGCAAGGGGCGAGAAGAGTACCAGCACTCTTTGTCATAATAGATATCGATATACAATGATATCATAATAACATCAATCAATAGAACTTTCAGAGACATCGGAAAAAGACATTATGCCAAATTGGAAAATTTACTGACATTTAACGCATAATCACTAATCAACCAAAAAGAATTTGAAAGAATACTTAGCTAGCCGAGGACAGTAAAACTTCGCATAAACTAAATTTAAAACATAGCTGGCAGATTGCAAGAAAATAGCCGCAATAGCTTTGTAGATCTAAAAAACAGTAAAAAAAGGCAGACCGAAAAAATTCGACTTTTCATTGAAGGCTAAAATGTTACATTTTGATTCAAAATCTGTATAAGTTTTTGCTGCCTCTCTAATAGCTGCTCTCTAACAACCTTCATTTAAAGTGACACATACCCATTTGACCTCTTTGAATTACAGTAAATAAAAGTCAATTTCAAAGTCAGGAAGTCATTTTTGAGAGTGAGGTAGGTCAAGTGTGACCAAAAAGTTAATCACGCAAATGAACAAAAAACTCGCTGCACTAAGAGCGAAAAATGACGTCACGCAGAAATGGAAACTTGGTTCAAACAAAAAAACTGCGCCTAGAATAAGTGTGTGAACAGATCTTTAAAAAAAGACAGCTCCCCAATACTATTCAAATTCTTTGAATTGTAAAAAACAAGAGAAGGCCAATAATAGCCCCAGCTATCGCTATGAGGCAATTAAACAAATTATTTAAACAGACATAATAAACTCTTTGAACAAAAAATTTCAATTGAATGATAGAATTTTTATCATCAATTTTGACCATATAAGGTGTTAAATTTGAGTAAGTAGATCAGTCAAAGAACTATGAAAAACTCTTCCTTCCAAAACTAAATTATGTCTGAAAATTAACAGAATTCAGTCAACAAATGCAACAAATATCCAAGCAGTGATTTATTTTCCATAAATAAATTAAAACAAGCACGTTGCAGGTGGTTAGAATCAGCTCTAATCAACATCATCAATGCTATCTCAGCAGTAATTTGAAGATTTTTTTACAAGTTAAAGTTCTTTTTTGTCACGAGTACATTGCACGTTTTCAGAGAGTAACATTTTTCTCCCTGTTCAAAATTCGGTTTCAAATTGAATTAACTGCTCAGCTGCCTGTGTTATTATCCTCCATTTCCATTTGCTCGGCATCTCCGCCGTTAGAAGCTAAAACAATACTGTATTTACAAATACATCAAGCAGTGAAGACTGAAAAAGCAAAAATCTAAATATATCTATCTAGAAATTAAAAATATGCCCAACGTTAAAAACTAATTCTGACTTAATTTTATTTCCAAACAGTTTAATTAATTTAGGAGATCCAAGAAGTTTCGAGCGCAGCAAGTTTCTCTCTTTTACCCTTCAAAACAGTTCGCAACATGAAAATTTGAACAACAAAAATGCATTTTTGTGCGGGTAACACAACTGATCACTACCTAAAAACAGACCAAGCCAAAAACTTTAGATAACCTGAAAAAATTTAGATAAAAATCAACTTAGAAAACACTAACCTACAACCGTCGGACGAATAACTCTCGCCGACAGCTATATTGATCCGCACTATCGAGCCTACAAAGACTCAAATTATCAAATTATATCTTACTTATAGCTTTTCAATACAAACCAAAAGCAGGCTGAAAAAGACATAAACTAAAAGCAGGCTGAAAAAACATAGCCGACAGATTGCCTGAAAAGCTGCGAAATAGACTTGAGTGCCGAATATTACAGATTGAGAAGTATACATATATAAGTTAGAAATATTTTAACGCCGCTCAGAAAACGATGTAAAGAACATTTAGCAATAAATTAATAAGTATTGTGAGAAGACTTTTTATTAGGGACCTTTGTTACACATATGAGTTACTTTGACCTTAAATTAATTCAACTTCAACTTAAGTATTAAAGTTCAAAATACATTTTATTCAGTGATGTAAAACATGTATCATCAAAAATCTAATCGCGCAAATGAACTAAAACACTGGAGAGTTAGAAATGGCGCCAAGCGTGAAAACGCCACGCCGTTAGAAAGATAACTTTGACTTTATCAGCTTTGCTGTGTGAACAAACGTAAAAAGAGAAGAGCGTTGGACGACGAAACAGAAACGAATAGCAAGACCAGACTTGAAACTTTGGATGGATTGAGAAAAACAATTGCAAAGAAATCTCATCAAAAATTCAAAAAGCCGCTTCTTAAACCACAAACGAGAAAGCGAATTTTCGTTTCAAGCAATGTTTTCTACCTCTATTTTAAAATTAAAGTGAAAAAAATTCACGCCGCATGACCAATCGACTTTTTGCTCCACTTCCTGTTTCGGCGTGACCAAAATCACTTCTCAAATTTGGCTTCAAAAATCATGAAAACGCATGCACAAAAAAACAGCAGTACAAGTCCTGAACAGCAGAATTGACTGAAAAACGAATAATCCACTATCTGACCAGCAGAACACATGAATATTACCGAATCAAACATACATAAATTTACGCATTCAGATTATAACAATGCCGGCATTCAGAATGTAAACGATTTCAGGATAAAAATGGTTTTCAATCAAGTTTAGATGGAACAGCAAGGAAGTTTGGAAGCCAAGTAGAAAAATGCGTGATAAATGGCCAGAAAAAGGCAAAAACACATAAGAAATAGCAATAGTATTCAATACAGCTTCTTGATAATTGATGTCAATGTATTCAAAACCAAAGTCAAAATTCTATTAATTACACAAAGGCAGAAAAAGCTCAAAAAGTATTCATTGGAAACTTGAGTTCCAGAAATTCAAAAAAACTACAAAAATTCAAAAAATTTGAAGCACACAATTATTGCACTTTTCTCATACTAATTCATTTTAATTATTCATACTAATTTCATCAAAATAAATTCATCGTAGCTAAAATATGCAGAATGACTGACTAACTTACATGTTTAAAATTTACAAAAATAGCTGAAGTAAAAAATGACAAAGTTCTATCTAATGTCCTGAAAAGCAAAATTAAATTGCTAAAATATACCAACTAGCACAATCACAAGTCTTCAAACAGATTCAATGGCCCCCTGAAGAAAGAAAAACTCGGAAAAGTTTGCAAATTGAAAAAATGGCAAATTGTAATGAAAGATTGCAAAATTTCTATTTTAATATCTTTCAAACTATTTTGCTGAAAAATATCCAACAGTTTCTTTTCAGGTTTTAACAAATGGGCCCTATTTATCGAAAAACTCGATTTAGGACAAATTTCACCAATACGTGAAGAAAAGCCAAACTTTAATGGGAAGTCACCAAAGTTCCTGATACTAAAATCTAACTTTTTCGACGTCGCTAAACACTGTCTTGAAGACCAAGACTTTAGACCAATTCATAAACAAGACTTTAGAGCTCCCAAGTTTTTTAAAAAACCTGAAAAAAGAAAAATCACAACTATAAAAAAATGGCAACTTTTACAAAAAAGGTGTCAAAATTCCGGATACTAATACCTTCAAAACTATTTCTCTGTCGATTAAAACTGCTTAGTAACATCTCTAAAAACTCTTAAAACGATTAACTTGAGCCTAAAGATTATTCAAAAAAACTCGATAGAGGTCTACAAATTTAACAAACTTAGAAAAAATGCAAATCTTAGTGAAAAGTCGTTAAAATGCAGTATATTTATATCTTCAAAACTATTTGGTTGTGGTTATAGAGTATCAATTAACTCATATGCAAGCCCGGAGAAATATTCATTTGCCCCTAAAGATCGAAAACCCGAAAAATGACAAAATGAAAATAGCAAAATCAAACTTTTTGTAATTAATTTTGTATTACCAAAACATATACCATAAAAAAACAGATACGAACGCCATTTCAAACAGGCACGGAAACCGGCTTGCAAAAGCCTACTATGATCTTTGACCAATTTCAATCAAGTTTATCCCGTTTACCTGTTCATCCCCTTTCGAAAGCTAAAAGTCATCTGAAAAAGTGTGAAAACATCTTTTAAAAAAGACAGTGTCCCAATACAATTCAAACTCTTCGAATTGTAAAAAACACGAAAACCGCAATATAGCTACGCTCAGCAAACAGCTTTGTCTCTATAACCAACTAAGTTTATATCACCAATTCATGCAAACGTAAATTTTGCTTTTCAAAGCTCCAATACTAGAAAAATTCCAGTTTCCGAAAAGACCATAATTCAAGATCCCCAGATAGATACCACCGATTGGTCAAAAACCAGAGCTCACCTTGTTCAGTTTCGTTTGCTGACGCTGGATCGGTGGCCGTAACTGTGTTGGAAGTGAAGTCTATGTGGACTTGTTGACCAGACTGGAGCTGTTGCATAATGTCATCACTAAACTGTCCATCAGGTGTGAAGAATTGTTCCATACCTGGAACTGCAGCACCTTCTGATTGATCGCCTCCTTCATGCAGTTGCTGACCGGGTCCAGACAGTATGCTAATCATACCATCTCCGGCACCGAACTGGGTGAAATCACACTCACCTGGAAACATTTTGTGCGTCAATGCACAATAGTTTACTTTGACCGGCCTTATCACCCCAGAAATCTACCACCTTTTAGCCAAGTAACTGATGCCAAACTAACAACTAAACTGTGCAAAAATTTTTAATTCACAATGTTAGTATTCGCAAAGAGTAAAATTATTCAACTCATTTCAAAGATAAAATTTAGAGCAATGAAACATTTTTCATACCAGCTCAATTAGTTTCGCGGACACTCCAAAACTTTAAGAAAAAAAATGCTGGAACACAAACTGAAGACAAGGATAGTAGTAGTAGTCACTAATTTTCATATATATTGTTCGATGACATGTACAAAGCTATTGAATAGTTTGACAAAAGTTTGAAAAGTTGAGAAGGGGCTTACCGAAGTCATTGTTATCACTGTCGTCACTATCATTCATAGTAGGGTCTGGGTGTAACTCTTGGCAATGGTTCATGGCTTGGAACATGGGCTCTAGGTCTAGCACGTTGTCTGGACAAAAACGCACCTGAAATGCATCTGGTGGAAAGCTACGTGGGTGAAATGAAGACCACAAGGCCTTGTTGATCAAATTTAATACTAATCGGGATTTCTGATTCAACAAATAGCAAATGAACTCCAATAGTTCATATTTTACACGTATCAATTATTAATAGTGCACTAGATATCAATTATTAATAGTGCACTGGAGCTTATATGATAAAATCTGGGCTTAAAAGGTTGGAACCAGGAATTCTAGCTGACTGAGCTCTTAAAGCAGGATGAGAAAATGAGAAATCTAGCCGAAGGCTTCTTGAATTTCATTGGTGTACGCTCCCTTCGACTTCCCCGTGGCTGCACCCCCGATGCATTTCAGACCTAACAATGAAAGAGCGCGAATTATTCGTTTAATTTCTCATTCTCTCAGACACCCATTCAGCTAGATCGGCGTCTCATCAGATGATTTCTAACCTCACAACACATGTCATCTTCGACATCTAAATTGACTTGGTCCTCATCATCACTGTTCGCATCTTCAGCTACTGGCTGGACCATTTGCATGTCTCTGTTTGAAGAAGCAGATACTGGGAGCACATTGCCTTCTACCATGAGGTAGAGACAGTCTTTCAGGAAGGCGTTCTTGTCACGCGAGATAGCATGCAACTGAATGTTGGGGTAGAACAGCTCAAAACCAGTTCCGTCTGTTGACTGCCACACTACATTACTGAAAAAAGAGTCGCGTCCAAATTCTACACTAAATTTGAGCTTCCGCAATTTGTAAAACATTCTTTAATCAGAATGGAGCTATTATCAACATTAGCCCGCTGAATTTGCGCAGATATAGACTACGTTAAGAGGTCAAATCATTAGGACACCAAAATGAGCTAACCATTTTTTTTTGAAAAATGATCATTCAAACTAGTTAGTTTCGATTATAGAATTGATGAGATGGCGATGGCCTCCCAAATACTGGTTTCTAAATAGCTCTATTGAAATAATAGAGATTTTCCAATGCTAACTTGTTAACTCTCTAAGATTCATAAGTCGTTTTTAAATCTTACATAACCTTACAAGATAGACTTTACAAGACTCCACAGGGTTCGTAGGTTTTACGCCAAATTGGCCGCATGTGCCATCTTGTGAAAGAAGTAAATCCTGCAGAGGTTACAAAATTTCATCGTAACAGAAGTAAACTGGAGAGCAGTTAAATTCTTTCCGGCAATACGATCTGGCGTAGAAATTAAAGCGATTCTCAAAAAAGGCAAATTTCAGAGTAAAATTTTCTGAGATACAACGCTTTCAATTCTCGCTTGCAATCAAATTTACGTCTCTGGTGAAACAAATATTTTAGAAAGATAAAACGAGAGATTTAAAAAAATCAGTGAACCCGAGCAGTTGGCATCACCAAAAACCAGGAAACACGAGAATATAGAAAACCTTGAACATATTGCCGCCCGCTGTTTTTGGATTAAATCCCACAGTGCATGAGAGTAATGCACTTGAACAGCGGTCAATTGGATCGCTAACCACTATATGACACACAAAGTGACGTATATTGTCTCTTTGGCATACTGGAATACATTAGACGTTGCAGATTTTGATTGTAACGGTTAACAATCTACTAACTCTGGGGAAACCACAAAATTATTACATTTCGGCTTGCCAATAGCAATTTGGAGTTTAGAATTAGGCCAAATTAGGCAAAACTGAGAAGTTGAACAAAGCTCTGTTTCAGCGGAGAAAGCGATGAAAAAAGTCCTCGGAAAATCACGCCTTAGCCCACATCATGGTTATAGAGTTCAAATTATCCTAATAAATGGCCCGCGGTTTCCGGATTACATCCCAATGCGTGAGAGGAATATGCATGGAAAACCGTCCGCTTTGGTTGGCAACTCAATGACACAAAAAATGTCGTAAAGTGTTTCTTTGGAACACTGGAATACATTAGACGTTGCAGGTTTTGATTGTAACGGTTAAAAATGTACTATTTCTGGGCGATCACAATTATTACATACTTCCAGGCTTGTTTTTACATTAGGTTACCTTTGATTCGACTGAGTTTGAGTTCACCGGAATCAACAGAAAACTAAGAAAAAATGTCGCTCTCACTTTTTTGGTGATGCCATTGTAATGTAACAATTAGGCCAAAGCAAAAAAAGATCAGCAGTTAAACAATGCTTTCAGTTTAAGCGGAGGCCAGAAAAAACTTTAGCAATTTCACGCCTGGGCGCAGATCATGGTTAATGAATACAATCATGCATAGGTAGTTTGATACCATTTTACAATAGCCCTTGGACCACCAGTTAAAAGTATCCCAATTGAAAATCAGATTGTGTGAGTTCCAATATAGCAATTGAAAAAGCGATTGTGTGGGTTTTATTATTCCACTTGAAAACCCGATTGTGTGGGTTCTACTAATCGAATTGAAAACCCGACTGTGTGGGTTTTGATTCACATAATAAATCATCATCAGAGTGACGAGGAGCCATTAATCCGAGCGTTGCTGTGATTCCAAAATTGGATTATGACTTTAAACTGATAACTAATGGCATGTCAATGAGTTAATAAAAACGACTAAGATTATCTTACCAAGCCATATATTTATTGAATTTGCCCTTGGACTAGATACACCCCCCGCTTAAGCTGATTTCAAAAAACTGTCATAAATTGTTATTCGGATCGGACTATTTAAAATTTGTGAGCAAATACCAACAAATTTAGCACGTAGATTCAGCGACTACTTGACTCACGAGCAAAAAACATGAGGTCGAAAAATTTGCATATTTCAATTCTTCGATTCAAATTTTCCTTTTGCCTTCAGCCTAATATTTTAAAAAGACATCGAGAGATAAGACACATTATTTTAGTGACCATGGGCAGTTGGCATCATTAAAGACAAGGAAACACGAGAAAATAAAAACCCTTGAAAACATTGAAACCATGTTTTTCTTGAGATTAAAAAAAAGACTTGCAAAAGCACTTTCAATTTTTCAAGAGCTTTTCAATATATTACTCAAGACGGTGTCCATCAAAGATATCGATGCCCCCAGAAAAGTAGGCATTTAGTTTCCAATCCCCAAGCAACTTTTGAGGGGCGGATCGATATATTTTCAAAGGATGATGCTTACTCCTCGGTGATATAGACGATTCCTTTTCCAAGGCATGTCTGGTCCACAAACACTTCTGTGTTCTGCTCTTGATGGTGGATCTTGGCAGTCTGTGTTGGAGCAGTTACGTACCCCAAAGCCATGTCTGGTCAACAGTCCAATGCAAAACAGAGGTCACAGGTTCAAATTCTAACAACAATCAATATGTGCGCAACAGTTTCTCTGAAAAGTTTAAGATTTGAAATGGAGACAAACAAAAAAACCTGTCTTGTCAAGCTTCGCCTATAGTATAGAAACGATCGAAGGTAACTGCTGTGTATACCTGAAGCAGCTATGAATTTTGGGCTCTGAACACCCGCGTTCTGTGACTAAATTTTCTGTTTATCACAACCGATAGGATTTTACACCCATAAGACATCGAAAATTGCTATTGATCCACTTCATCCGGAGTTTAAAAGTGACATTATAAGCAATTGTTTTTGTTCTGGAAACAAACGCACTTTTTCTGTTAAAGCATAATTATAAACAACAAGATGTTTATAAACAACAGAAAAGCCGGTTTTCTTTGGTAATCTGGTTCAGATCTTATCAAGACCAATGATTTTTTGGTGTTTCAAGTTCTTGAAAAAAAATCAAAATTTCAAGATCATGCATCTTCTCTGCTGGAGGTAACATATAAACCAACGTTAGAAAGAAATGTACGCAGAACAATCCAAACTGATTTTCTTCACCGTCAGGATGTGATTTTTAATGAAAGGCGATAATCGCAGAAGCACACTGAACCATTGCGTCAAGCTAATTTCAATATTGTTCCTGGTCACTGTCGTCATCTTCATTTTTTTCTCTTCTCAAATATGGAGGTGATGCATCCGTTCATTTTTATTTAATTAAATTAGTAGGCTTTCCGACACCCACTTTACGGTAAAGCAAACGAAACCCAGTTACATGCTATGTTTTGGATATTTTTAAATCTTAGTTTAATTAGTTTTTGTTTTAATTACCAATATCGAAGACAAGAAGAAATTTATAAGATTACAAGAAAGTACACAAATTTCAGCATCAACTTTTTAGAGAACAATCAAACTTTTCGCGAAGAGACATACAAATATTCAGGCCAGGACGAGATCTTATCTAACAATAGAGAACATGATTTCAATTAAGCCATCAAATAGGTATAATCACCCTCGTAAGTTCAGTCAACCTCGCCTTTGATTTGTCCTCTATCACACAATTCTGTTTGATCAAATCCTTTGAGTCAAACAAGTTCAAGGTCAAGGTTACCGACACTTGATATGCGATGTTTACAATAAGATCCCGAAACTTGAAATAAAGACAGTTTAGCAACATCAAAACACACATGTAGAATGGTGCACTTCAGCCAGATCATCCAAAATGTAGTGCATATCGATTCCAATCTTATCCGCAATGTCCAGCTTCTCTGGCAAACTAAGAGCGGGGAACTGGAATATAAGATCTCCGTCAACAATTCCACGACTGGAATTAATCAGAGTTCTCCAACCCTCCTTAGGATACCTGTACGCTTTGGGGTTCAAGCTTGCTGATTGCACTAAGACGCTGTACATTGTATTCTGCAGCATTCTTAGCCTTCTGTAGAGCTTTTCTTGTACAGGTAGAACATAACCAATAGCTCCGTCTAGGGTTCCAAAGTATGAAACCATTTTATTATCTAACTCTTTCATTTTTCTCTGATCATTACGCTGAGTTTGGAAGAACAAAGACTTGCACTTGATGTTGATAAATGAGTTGATTTTGCAGCCAGAATTGAAATCGACCATCTTCACTAATCTTTGACCCGAATGGCTCTCTTTTAATTCCGGTTGGTACATCAGCAAGTTCAAGTTAGACTTTGTGTCTGAGACCAAAAATCCCATCAGCTTGTTGTCGACCAAGAACGTAG
This sequence comes from Convolutriloba macropyga, assembly GCF_964194025.1. NCBI lineage: Eukaryota > Metazoa > Xenacoelomorpha > Acoela > Convolutidae > Convolutriloba > Convolutriloba macropyga. Next base: position 3,588,143 of record NC_134472.1, read on the forward strand.
AAGCCATGCTTTCAACACGTCGCGTGTCTTTGCTAATTAAACTGAAAGCTTTAGTTTTGGGGTCAAATTTGTGAAGAATAATACTTTTGTATATATCATTGCTAAGTACAAAGCTTTTCATGGTGTGAATTCCCAGAGTGAATGGAGTTGCATCTACAAAAGCACAAGCTGTAAACTTTTGGAACTGAAACGTGTGAATAAATATTTTTTGACCAGATGACGATACTAGGAATCCTTCAACTGCGTTGATAGCCGTTATCGGACCTTTCTGTTCATGTTCACAGATTAATCTAAGGTTGAATTTTTTCGATGTATTTCCTTTTTCAATATCTTCCTCTGTGGGTTTTTGGGCTGTAAGATCAAACATTCTGATCCAACCTCGACATGGTAACTCCTCACCATACACTTGGCTGCAGCCAATCACAACGTACTCTTGTAAAGCTGAGCGTTCGCCTTCATTTGCCAATTTGACACATTTTAGAGCTGTTATGTGATCCCATTCATCCGATTCCCATTTAACGTCGGGTTCAAACTGCCAAGAATCCGGCTGTATGACCCTAAGAGCAAACTTGGTGATAGTCGGGTAGACATAATTTTCATCACGCTCTAGCAACTCCGGATCCAGTTTATCCAGGACTAATCTTGGCATTCTATTTACAGGTTCTGAGGAACTTGTTACTACACAGTACGTTCTAGTTTGTAAATGATAAGATACATGTTGAACTGTAGCTTTGATGTTGATTTTTCTAGTCGGCCAGTGCGCGTCGTAATCCCAATTGCTAGGCAGAACTGCAATTCGAAGTTGGTTCTTCTGGTTGAAGTAGAGAAATCCGGCGGGACAGTTTACGTTGTTCAGATTAGCGTAGTTCACTATAGGCCCATCGTGCCACATTATATGCAATCTTAGAGCACCTTTATCTGTCAAGAAAATCCACAGGGGGTGATACCCACAAACAAACACACCATCGTATCCCGCAACGTTTTCAACAACTCGGATACGCTGAATAAGTCTAGAGATACTCGTACGTGGAATCGGGTATCCATCGCCAGCCAGGATTACTTCCTCTTCTTCTTGTGACCCGGGGAGTCCAGCGAAAAGAGCCGGTGTCTTCTTGGATACTCTACGTTCTCCCAAGTATTGATGAAGCAGTGTCTCGTGGCAAAACTTATGCAGCGATATTTGCAATGTTCCTTGAGTTTGTACAATAACCGATTCCTTGATTTCATAAACTATCAGTTCATCACTTAACAACGCAAATAAATGAGGCCTGCACTTATTTGCTCCAAGTCCAACCAACAGAATCTCGTTTATTGGGAATTTGTACGTTCTCATATCTTCGCCAAGCAAGTGGCTCTCCATTTTAACCTCCACGTGATTTCCAGATAGAGTGAAGGTTTTCTTCGCGTGATAAAATTTGTGAACAGTGAAGCATGGTTTAAGGTCAGGCAACGACAAAATTTGCAGCATACCGTTTTGCATACCCAGAACGCACCAATACGTTGGGGTCTCCTCGGTAATTTTTGTGTACTTGAACACATTTGACTTTTTACCCTCTTCTTTTTTGACGCGGGAAACTCCTGAAAATACAGTCGACAGATCCATGTCCGACTTTTCTCCAAATAAGAGCTCTTCTTCCTGGTCTACGGTAAGCTCGATAACGCTTTCTTGCACTTTCGATGTTTGAGTTTGGAGTGTCTTCGCAGCAGCAGCAGTATTGTTGTCCACCGATTTCTGCCTCGTATCAAACAGTCCACTGACATCTTTGTACAGACATCCTGATGTAATTAAGAACCCGCTCTGATGTTCCACATCTTTCTTCACAAAACTCAGCTCAACATTTTCCAACTCGTCATTTAGACGCTGTATCTGCACGATGTGAAACGTTCCGGAAGAGTTCAAAAGGAAAATAAACAAATCGGTTACGCTGACGTAAACAATGGGCGAATCACCAGGTTCAAGAGATAACATTGACTTAAGCAAAGTATGCTCCAGAAGGACAACTTTGGTCGGTGTAACCTGGATTGAGAGCCTTTTGTCAACATTACCCGCAAAAATGGTCGTTTCATTGTATATAAACCCACTCTGCTCAACTTCGTTTATTTCCTCTCTGGTTTCCAGAATCGCAGTTGAATCATGTCGAGCTAAAATTAAACACGAATGACGTTGCTGTCCTTTCTCGTCAACGTCCGAGCCCAGAGTAGTCCAAAGGTCAATGTAGTTTGGAAGCTCAAACGTTGTGATCAGTGTCGGTTTCACAGCTTTCTGGAGCACGGAAATAGCTCCATTTTTATCATGACCGGACCCAACAAGCAATTCCGTCTCCACATCCGTTGAGTTCTGGGCTAAGCCTTCTGAAATGCACAAAGATTCTCCAACTGTCGTTTTACCAATCGGTCCAATGTTCAGAATACTGTCGCATACTTCCAGGTTATAAGAATATATAACTTGCGAAATACTTTCAGACTGTAGAATTGCCTCTCCGTAAATTTGGTGATCAATTTCATCGGGAACAATTTCCATGTAGTCAGCCACAGTATTCAATCGACGTTTCTTGTTAGCCGGTTGCTTTTGTGGTGACCTAGTCAAGGCTGTATTTCGAATTCTGCCAATTGGTGCGAGAGTTTTTGTGTAATAAAGCAAGAGGGAATTAGCTAGCCTCGAACCCAGAAACAAATAATTATCGCCCAAATGAACAATACAACATGTTAGTACACTGGTGGCAGCTTTCTGAAAATTGAACGACTTAACTGCTCGCATTTCATCTGTTAGGAGTGTAATTATGTGAATATCTCCAGTTTTAAGAATGACAGCAACCTTGTCCGACTCTAGAAGACACAACCTGCATGTATCAAACACAATTTTCTCATCGAAAGCCGGAGTTAGTAGAAAGTCAGTGGTTCCTTTTGCCAAACTGTTAGTCATGACTCCGTACGCCGGAATGCTTTGATTCAGATATATCAGAACATTTGCGCCGAAAACAAGAGATCCTCCGATTGGTTTCGGAACCGCAAGAAGCCTGAAACAGTCAAATGGCAACCCACTTTGGGACCATATAATAGGGTATGCTTGATGGGTTAAATTTAGTGACAAAGTGATCATAGAAGCTGTATCTTTGCGAACCGCCAATCGCCCAGCCCAAGTCTGAATCGGATGGTACAGAATTTGCAACGTGGGTTCAAAGTACCCATGAAGAAATTGGATGTCATACACATTCGAAACCGGTTCCTCTAACTCAAGCAAGTTGATATCAAAACTGGCCAGTGTCCGATAAATTTGCAAGAACTGCTCTGTTGCCGAAGATCCTCTCTCGTCTTGCAGTTCTTTTTTCAAAGGGATAATGACAATTTTGCTTCCGTGGGCCAGAAAGGCCGCACACCTCATTTCTGGGTCAACTCTAACTTCAGGCAGCGTCGGACGATCGCATAACGTCGGCTCACTTTCGTTATAGTCATAAAGCGATAACGATTTCAAATCGTTCGATGCGTGATCATAGCACAAAAGCACAGCATAGGCAGGTTGGAAGGTTAAAATTAAAGCATCGGTTATATCTTGTTCGCCATCAGGTTGAGCGCTCCGACGCACCACGCCTGCCGAAATTACGTTTCCAAATAACCGAAATGAAGCAACCTGTTCTAATTTAGCACGCGCCGTGAATACACCTGTCGTTTCGGAATTATCGCGGCAACCAAGTCTGTATACTGTCATCTGGTTAGCTCCGAAAGTGACGAGTTGTTTATGTTTGAGGGTTGTGAAATAACACCACACCGCCGTCTCAACTGAGGTAGGCGGGTGATTTACGTGAAAGACAGCATGCATCGAAGTCATGGCTAACCTTAAGCATCAACACTAATATATACAAAATCAGAGCCATCAAAATCATCACTGAACAGGTATTCAAAAGATTGCAGATTTTTCCACTGCTGTACTGTAACACTTTCCAGCAATCTAATCGCTTTAAAATGTATTAACATTCTTCAAACATTTTTAAAGGCACAGCTGAAATGAAATAGAATTGGCAGATTACGAAGGACAGAACAGAGCTGCAACAACTAAAACCTGATTGAATGTGAAACATGCCAAAAAGTTAATGTACCGACCGTTCTTCTCCCAAAACTTTAAAGTAAGCTATTTTGGTAAACATTTTTGACACAACCTATTAAATTTACCCAATTTCAAGAAGGAACCAAGGCTTGTGAAAATTAGTGATAACGTTTTGATGATAACCTCCGCCGACTTTCAATTAGATCTCAATTCTTTTATTGTTCCGACCCTCTTGAGGGGGGAGGAACTATATACTCAAATGGGTTTTTTTTTGTTCCGTGAATTTTCGCCGCTCGATATATTCATCGTAGAGAGTTGAGACTGGTATCATTAGAAAGCTCGTCCAGCGTAGAATATGGAATTAAAAAGATTTTTTTAATTTTCGTTTTCTACAGGGAGTTATCGAGGTTTAAACTTCTGAGAAAAGAAGAGTGAATTCACGTTGTTTTTATTCACATTTTCCGGAATTTTTGCCTAAATTTTCGTCAATTTTGCTAAAATTTGTTATAATTTTTAAAAATAATGTCATTGATTTTATTTTTGAAGACGAACAGGCATTGTTGATTAATTTGATTTAATTTTTCTGGTCAAAAAATCTGGATAAACATTTCAAAATTTAGCCTTTTTCATCAAAAACAGCACGAAATAAGCTACTTTAGTCCACTTTGATTAAATTTGCCGACATTACACCCCCAAACAACACTCATACAATCTTTGTAGACTCAGAGGGGGGCTATTTCTACTTCAGAGTCTGCTGAGAGTGCACTGGAGTTAAAACTTTGCCGTTTTTTGCTAAGTTTACTAGTTGAATATCAAAAATGCAGAATTTATTTTGAGTTTTCAACTAACAAATTATCTATATCTACAACATTCGAAAAATCAATTGTTCCTAACGGACAATAAGTATTAGCAGGGCTAGTTTTGGGCCATTCTTGGATTGTTACAATCCAAAAAAAATCGAATTGTAATCAGTCGGTCTTTTTTTAAAAAAAAAAAGACTTTTTTTTAATAATAAAGAACAGAACATATCAAATCAAAGCTCAGGAGTGATAGGTCCAACCAACCAATTCGCTTGCTAAGCAGCTCCAAGCTAATGCATTTAGTTTTTTAATTGAAAGTTTACGGTCGTTTCTTTTTTAAAAAATAATTGAATTTTCCATAAATAATTGTTAATTACTTTTCCTCTATTTTTTTCTTAATTTGTTCAACTTCCAGCTTAGTGTCAGCAAAGAAAGACTGATTCTTCTTTCTACTGATTTAACATTTATTCTCGGTTGCAGTTTTAAGCCTGAAGTTATTGTTTTCTTGCTTTGATACTACAAGATTTCAGATTTTTGTTTGTTTTGATATTTGCCAGTTTTTCACGTTTTCTAATTTTGTCACATTATCACATTATTGACAGTTCTCATGTCACCTTATTAGCAATCTGAATAAAACACAATTGAACATATTAAAATCCTGAAAGATATACATCATCGTTTTAACGGCCTCGACGCCTCTTTCTTGAAGAAATCAATTGAATTTTTTAATTTTGTCTCTAACTGTCATTTATACTTTGTCGTTTCGGTCGTATGAAATTTCCTGTATAGTGATAGCTTTCATTGGCTTTTCATGGAAGAATAGAAGAACGGATATTCTGATATTAGTAGATAGCTGATGGCTTTCATGACTTTGAAAACAATCGTTTTCCAATATTTAAAAAAAAAATTTTAACTTCGCAATTTTGTTCTTTTTATGTTTCTTTTTGTTACCTAATCTCGTTATTTAATTACAGGTCAAATATGACATTATGGGTGTCAAGGGAATAAAAGGTATTGGTGTCCCAAAATCTTTTTTTTAAAGAATTTGTTATGACCTTACTGGCTTCGACACCGGTTTTTCACAAAAAAAGTAAATTAATTTGATTTTTGTCAGATTTGACGTTCTTTTTGTAGATGCAAGAAATATTCTGGATAATTACAGGTCTCGAGGGCTTCCTTTTCATGAATAAACGACCCTATTTAAATAGCTCTTTTTGTAATTAATGCCTTTCATGACATAGAATGTAATTTTGTTTCGAAAAAAAAATTTAAAGTATTACATACTTTAGCACTTCGCTTTTTTGTCTACTTGTTACCTAGTCTTACTAATGAATGGCCACGTACTACAATATAGCTGTTTGAAGAAGGCGAAATCAAATATATTTTTAGTGCCAAAATTTGGCTTGACGGTTTTGACAGCGTTTTCTGGCAAGTTTCAATTGAAATTTTGTTTGTTCTTTGTTGTTCTTTTTAGCCGCTTTAAAAAATGAATAAGGACAGGTCCTAATGCCCTTCTATAGAAACAGTGGTAATCGTAAATTTGTGGTAATATTAATTGATTCCTAATGGTATTTATTACTTTGAAGTTAACTGTTTCAAAAAAATAAATTAATTTTTTTACTTTACTGTTTTTGTTCTTTTTTGTATAATTGTTACCAAACCTTTTTATGGACTGGTCGCATATGTTTTCTGGTGATTTATAAGTTATTTTTGTTTAGTTTCATGTTTATCTGACGGTATGTTGACTTTGTTATTAAATTTTGTTTTTAAGAGGGACATAAATTTTTTGATGTAATTAATGTTTGTTGTTGTTGTTGTTTGATTTTGCTGTTCGTCTTGACTCGCTTTCTTAATATTGACATATTACAGCAATCTAAAGCATCAATTTTTGCTCCACTGAGTTATTTGCTTTGGAGGCTATCTTATCGTTCATACAGAATTTTTTGAAAAAGACTTGGACTTTTTTGGGATTCGCAAAAAATAATTTTTGGGTTTTTCTATCTGTTCCTCATTTGGTAGACAATTATGCCAAAATTGTGGATGGGCGGGGTCGGAACCTTATGTGACATCACACATTACCGAGCCGCCTTGTTTTAATTTTAGATGCCATTTTCAGACTGAGGCAAGCCACATTTGATTAAAAACATCGAAAATTTTCAAAAAGCCAAAAACGAAAAACTCTTGAGAAATTAACAAATAAAGTCACACACGCACTCAACTCAGTTGTTAAACTGTAGCAGTTACTGCAAAAATTAATGTCCTGAGCTAATGAAGTTGTATAATCGATACAGAGGACAAACAAAAAACATACCGGAAGACTCCTCAATCGACATGAAGCAGAAATTGGCTTAAGCAGCAGTCAACCTCCGTCTCACATAAAACATTTATGTCAATAAACTATTCGAGAAAGATTAAAAATATAAAATCAAAAAGCTGATGAATTTCGCTCGAGAAATTTCTTCGAAGTCGTATCCCCCGAAAGAGCTGGCTTTTCAAATCGCTAATATCCTGCAGAACGCATCAATGCAAAGAAAACAACAATCTTTAAACAATAAAAAAAATTCGTCGAAATAAGTTAAACGAAAATTTAGGAAAATTCAAATCAGGAAAATACAACTTATTTTTCATTTAGTAAAAGTACGCATACAAACGAAAAACGCAGTTTCATGCGATCACAAATGTTGATCTAACCACAAAATATCAGCTAAGCCTCAATGAGCTCACAAAAAACTCCATTTTGAAGAAAAGGGTAAAAGGGGTGAAAAACTACAAAAAAATGTGCAAAATTTATCAATTTTTGTCAAATTTTACAGATAGAGACAAATTTGTAGCAAAAGAAGCATGAGGCTTTAATTCCTTATCTGATAAATTGAATAAAACGATACAATGGACCAAAAATCGCTAAAAGACTTAAAAAATCTGCAAAAATTTCAAATTAGCCTAAAATTCCGGTTATTTGAAAACAACTTCAAAAGGCATCAAAACATGCTGAATACTATTCCTTTTATCTACAATAAACTGTTAGACAACATAAAAAACCCGAAACAAAAAACAGCAGCTTGAAAAGAAGCATGTGAACAAAAAATTCACTCGCTTAGCGAAAATATTTTCACACAATTTCTCGCGCTCTATCAAAAATAGGTATGAACAAAAGAATCACTCTTTTCTCCGCTTTTCGAATTTTATCACTGAAATAACTTTATCAATATTATTCACTCCATGAACTTCCGGTTTCTTTGATTGCTCTTATCGAAAAAAAAAATAACTATAACACCGCATCGAGTCTAAAAACAAGATCACGTGGTATATATCATTGAGATTAGTTGACAAAAATTACAATCAAAACTAATAACATAACCGACTAACGTCGGTCAGGTTGCTCTCAAACGACCAACTTCTACGAACCACCCTTCATACCATAAGTTTAAGTCTCAAAAACAGTTTCTGTGAATCGCATACTTGGAGACTAGTGAGCTGAAAGGCTCTAAGAGCACTTAATGCCCACTGGGCGCTACATGTTTATCAAAAAGTCAAATGGGTCAGACGAAAAATCGGTCAAACGAAAATTCGCATAAAAAAGACCGAGAGGACTAATATAACTGCTACAACTTCGTTTGAGAGCAATTAATTATTAGTTATTATATTTAAAACTTGACTGGTTGAGAACAACCAACCGAAACATAGCAGAAAAGGTCCTGAGAACCGACATTAGAAAGATGCAAGAAATCCGAACCTGAGAAAAAAACAAAGCAGATCGCAGACATAAAAAATACAACAGAAAGAAAACTTTTAAACAGCAGAACGAAATAGTAGGATTCAACGAATGAGAAAGCTGAGAAAATTTTCTAATCGAATAATTTTGAACAATTGCACAAATTATATTATTTAATGAGACAAAAAGCTAATCTGTGAGCCACCAAACATTCCTTGAGGCTTCAGACCTGAAGAAAGCTCTGGATAAACAGATGATTTGAACGACATGCTACGGACGGAATAGAGATACTTAGAAGCAATGTGAATAAGTTATTAATTTGACTCAAAAGAAGTTAAGCTTCAAACTAAAGCAAAAATTCATACTTTAAGCTTCAAACGTTTGCTTTTGTCATTTCAACATTTAGTGATCTGTCCACTTGTGTCATGAAAAACGAGGGCGGGGGTCCACATCGCCAGGTCGAGGACGGTGGACGAGGGGTATGGCGGAGGGTGGGGGTGAGCGGGTGGAGTTGGGTGACTGAGAGGGGGCCAAATTGTTAGTATTAAGAACCACCATTCACGCCATAAATTGATGTCCCCAACAGTTTAGGTGAATCGCATACTCAAAGTGCTGCTCAGCCACTTAATGAACTCTGGGATTTGACTGTTTATACCGTTTTTGAGCACGAAAAGTTACCGCGTTCGACGGAAAAAAGGTAAAAGTTCGAAAATTGCGTTTAAAAACAGGACTAAATTATTGAACAAATAATAAAAGAAAATCGAATAACGCCCGGGCAAAATAGTGGGAAAAAATTTCTACCGCTTAACTTTTCCATCAACAAACATAACACACTTAGGTCAGATGAAGTGCTCTCGAACGACAAGGTAGGTGTTGGCTTTGGTTGAATCTCACTCAAGCTCAGCGATTCGTTCTAGAGAACGTGAAAAGGCAGAACTTGCTTTTATCAAATGAGGAAACTTGTGTAAATGAAACAATTAGATGCTCTTGACGCGCGTAATTTTCTTTTGCATATGTTTCCTCTCAGCGTTAATGATAACCCTTATCAGAATTCCAATTTCTTTTTTAGAAAACAACAAAGAGGCTCGGTAATGTGGGTTTGCATATGATGTTCCGACCCCGCCCATCCACGTTTTGATTTAATTTTCTACCAAATGAGGAAAGAAAGAAATTGTTGAAAAATTCAAATATCTTAACAATTAATTGAAAAAATAAAAATGGATTAAAGAGCCGATGAGACTTGCCATCAATTAGGGTACTGGACAAGACACACGCAAAAACAAAAATTAGCAAACATTAATTATCGATGATTACATTTATCACCGAAACTCGACGATTACATTCAAAAAACTCTTTCTGAAAGCAAACTATATTTTTATCTGGCCTTTGTTGTAAATAGGATCTGTCATTGATCCGGTTATTTGAAAACAACTTCAAAAGGCATCAAAACATGCTGAATACTATTCCTTTTATCTACAATAAACTGTTAGACAACATAAAAAACCCGAAACAAAAAACAGCAGCTTGAAAAGAAGCATGTGAACAAAAAATTCACTCGCTTAGCGAAAATATTTTCACACAATTTCTCGCGCTCTATCAAAAATAGGTATGAACAAAAGAATCACTCTTTTCTCCGCTTTTCGAATTTTATCACTGAAATAACTTTATCAATTTTATTCACTCCATGAACTTCCGGTTTCTTTGATTGCTCTTATCGAAAAAAAACAACTATAACACCGCATCGAGTCTAAAAACAAGATCACGTGGTATATATCATTGAAATTAGTTGACAAAAATTACAATCAAAACTAATAACATAACCGACTAACGTCGGTCAGGTTGCTCTCAAACGACCAACTTCTACGGACCACCCTTCATACCATAAGTTTAAGTCTCAAAAACAGTTTCTGTGAATCGCATACTTGGAGACTAGTGAGCTGAAAGGCTCTAAGAGCACTTAATGCCCACTGGGCGCTACATGTTTATCAAAAAGTCAAATGGGTCAGACGAAAAATCGGTCAAACGAAAATTCGCATAAAAAAGACCGAGAGGACTAATATAACTGCTAGAACTTCGTTTGAGAGCAATTAATTATTAGTTATTATATTTAAAACTTGACTGGTTGAGAACAACCAACCGAAACATAGCAGAAAAGGTCCTGAGAACCGACATTAGAAAGATGCAAGAAATCCGAACCTGAGAAAAAAACAAAGCAGATCGAAGACATAAAAAATACAACAGAAAGAAAACTTTTAAACAGCAGAACGAAATAGTAGGATTCAACGAATGAGAAAGCTGAGAAAATTTTCTAATCGAATAATTTTGAACAATTGCAAAAATTATATTATTTAATGAGACAAAAAGCTAATCTGTGAGCCACCAAACATTCCTTGAGGCTTCAGACCTGAAGAAAGCTCTGGACAAACAGATGATTTGAACGACATGCTACGGACGGAATAGAGATACTTAGAAGCAATGTGAATAAGTTATTAATTTGACTCAAAAGAAGTTAAGCTTCAAACTAAAGCAAAAATTCATACTTTAAGCTTCAAACGTTTGCTTTTGTCATTTCAACATTTAGTGATCTGTCCACTTGTGTCATGAAAAACGAGGGCGGAGGTCCACATCGCCAGGTCGAGGACGGTGGACGAGGGGTATGGCGGAGTGTGGGGGTGAGCGGGTGGAGTTGGGTGACTGAGAGGGGGCCAAATTGTTAGTATTAAGAACCACCATTCACGCCATAAATTGATGTCCCCAACAGTTTAGGTGAATCGCATACTCAAAGTGCTGCTCAGCCACTTAATGAACTCTGGGATTTGACTGTTTATACCGTTTTTGAGCACGAAAAGTTACCGCGTTCGACGGAAAAATGGTAAAAGTTCGAAAATTGCGTTTAAAAACAGGACTAAATTATTGAACAAAAAAAAGAAAATCGAATAACGCCCGGGCAAAATAGTGGGAAAAAATTTCTACCGCTTAACTTTTCCATCAACAAACATAACACACTTAGGTCAGATGAAGTGCTCTCGAACGACAAGGTAGGTGTTGGCTTTGGTTGAATCTCACTCAAGCTCAGCGATTCGTTCTAGAGAACGTGAAAAGGCAGAACTTGCTTTTATCAAATGAGGAAACTTGTGTAAATGAAACAATTAGATGCTCTTGACGCGCGTAATTTTCTTTTGCATATGTTTCCTCTCAGCGTTAATGATAACCCTTATCAGAATTCCAATTTCTTTTTTAGAAAACAACAAAGAGGCTCGGTAATGTGGGTTTGCATATGATGTTCCGACCCCGCCCATCCACGTTTTGATTTAATTTTCTACCAAATGAGGAAAGAAAGAAATTGTTGAAAAATTCAAATATCTTAACAATTAATTGAAAAAATAAAGCTGGATTAAAGAGCCGATGAGACTTGCCATCAATTAGGGTACTGGACAAGACACACGCAAAAACAAAAATTAGCAAACATTAATTATCGATGATTACATTTATCACCGAAACTCGACGATTACATTCAAAAAACTCTTTCTGAAAGCAAACTATATTTTTATCTGGCCTTTTTTGTTGTAAATAGGATCTGTCATTGATTGGGATTTGAAATCATTCTCGTCAGTAATCAACATAAAACAAAATTGCGAAAACATTTTAAGACCGCTCCCTAATATAATCCGGATAATTATAGATTGTAAGAATCCATCATGAGTTCGAACCTAGCCCTGATTTTTCTGCTAGTCCAGCAATAACAATTAATTATTCAATATGCTTGCAAAAGCAATTAGTAAATGAAATATTTCAATAAACCACTAATAAATCATGCATTTTGTATAATTATTAGGTTTGTTTTTCGAAAAACCAGCAAAAAAGTTAATTCCAGAAAAATCCAGCGAATGTACAGCTATCCTTTTTTGGAGTTCTCAAAGATTGTGGCGGCAGATGTTAGATCTCTACTTCCTGCAAGTATAAACCAAGTAGGATACAAAAGCGTAGTTGGAGCCCATTTCGATTTAAAAAAGTTTCAAATTCGATAAATTTAGCAAGAATATTAACCAAAAAACTCGGATAAAACAAAATGGCGAGCCTTCTTTATCCTTCAACGTAGACAAATAACATTTTTTTTAAAAAAATATTAACAAGTTTTAGCAAAATTGACAAAAATTTGGTCAATAATGAAATTATGAAAAACAACAGAAATCACTCTACTTTTCCGAAAACTTTAAACCTCGATAACTCCCTGTAGAAAACGAAAAAAAATCTTTCATTCCATATTCTACGCTGGACGGGCTTTCTCATGATACCAGTCTCAACTCTCTACGCTGAGTATATCGATCGGCCAAAATCGACTGGACGAAAAAGAATCAATTTGAGTATATAGTTCATCTCCCCTAAAGTGGGTCGAAACAATTAGAGAAATAGATTAAAAAAGTGACGCCAATTTTCTTTCAATACACAAAACACAGCACTTTGTTCTACCTAACTTTAAACACCATTAATTTGTTCTACCTACTTGTCCCACTTTTTTATCTGTGAGAGAAAAGACTAGATCCAATTCATTTCAAAAAATGCCTATTTCCATATCCAATATAAAAACCATATATAATATAAAAATTTTACCATATATAATATAAAAATTTTACCATATATAATAAAAAGTTACCATATATAATATAAAAATTTCTCTACTTTTCCGAAAAGTTGTAACCATTACCAAATTTCACTCGATTGTCACATCTTTCTGCAGCAAAAAAGCCCGATTTCGTCTAGGTGTATGATTTCCTTTTCCTCAAAACGACAGACAACTTGTCCACTGCTCAAAGTTAGATTCCCCAAAATATCATTACGAGAACTTATTTGCAGCAATGGACAATTTGAAATTGCAAATTGTATTACAGCTGATGGTTTTTTTTCAAATACAGATCAGATCAAAACCAAAGAACTGTAATGCTACATAACCGAAGATGACGATAATTTTTCGTTTCTCAATTTCTATGTATTTACACATACCCGGCGGATTGCCGGAAAATTGCTGGCGTTGATTCCCGTAACCAAGATTAAGATTGAACTATTTTGGTTCACAAAAAAATTTAAAGTGCAAATTATTTTGATGTCATATTGGAGCTGAACATACTCCTAATTCGTAATGAGACGACAGAGGGGCTAGTATCAATTCCAATCATCATTAGAGATGGTAACTAAGAACAAAGTTCGAGCAACGGGCATCTAAAATTGGGCTTTACGGGTTTATGCCGTTTCTCTTTCTGATTTCCTTTTTTTTAAAGTGACTCTGTTCGATTTGAACTGCTTTGCCGAGCAACTGCTGTCTAAAAACACTTTTATCAGAACGACAGAAGAGTGAAAATAGCCTAGTGAAGTCAAAAAAGATTTCACGCAAAATTTTGAAGGAGCTGTGAACTAAGGTAAAGCAAAAAAATTTTAGTACGACGAATAAAAAATAGAGCGCTATAATAGCCGGCTGAGAAGCTGAGGCGGTTATTAATTATTATTTAAAGGGTCGGAACATAGTTTCTTTATCGATTCCCCTTGTTTACTTCTATTTCTAGATAAAGAGAACGCTCTCGTACAATTGAAAATGTTTTGAATGCAACCCCCCCCCCCCCTCCAAAAAGTTTCCGATGAACAGACAAAACAGTCCCGAATAGCAAAATACTCCCAGCCAAAAAAGTCCCAAGAAAGCAGACAAAACATTCCCAGATAAAATAGTTCGAACTAAATATAGTGTTAAACATAAGCACACCCATTAACAAAAACCCCTTAAATTATTGATATGATTGTATTATATTATGCTGATTACAACATAGTTTTTTGCCAAATAATGTATTTTGAAACAACTTTTCATTTATTCCTAATCCATAATTAGAAACAATGTATTCAGAGAACTCATAGAAACTCACAGATTATGTTTGATAATTTTTTGTATATTATAGTTACGATTGTTTCGATATTTATTCGGGCCTATTTGGTCTGCTTTTATTGGACTATTGAGTCTCGGACTGTTTTGTCTGGGAATATTTTGCCCGGACACGGATGCACACATATCATGATCATGATTGCGTCAAAAATTTCTTTTAAAAAGGGAACTATAATTAGATTCATAATTCATTAAGTCATTTCCAAATAATTCATAAATAGCAATTTGTAAACAATTACAGAAACAGTACAGACAACCATTTTATTAGTCTATGTAAATATAAGTACAACTCAGGCCTTTCCAAAAGGCACAGAAGATAACCTCAAAAGAAATATTTTCCAAATAACTCATCAACGCTTACTCTCTATTGTGCGCATGGTTACAAATCAGAAGTTACGTGAAGAAAAATGAATATGAAATAAAAGGATTATGTTAGAAGCACCAAGATCAAGTTACAAATGCACAACAAACATTTTACCATAACTATTGACTGACTGTTTTGTTACTCTTTGTTTACTAGTCCATTAATAATAACACCTGCACTTCTTTGATGCGTCTAGTATAAATTTACTATAGCATATGTAATTTCGAATCTTTTCCGTTTTCCGTCGAAACCCCCCCCCCCCCAGCACGTGCTATATTACAATATAAAGATTTACTATGAAATGGAAAATGCTCTGTAACTTGTTGGGGGGGGGGGGGTGCATGACGTAAGGGGGGCACAAACGGAAAAGATCCGTAATTTCATATGGCTCAAACTATTTTGCCTCTCAAACTAAACAGCAGCAGTCTGCAATCATAAGCTGACAATCTTGGTAACACTGCAAGAACTATGTAGGTCTGCTTGTGCTACAATGAGAGCGATTATTCTATAAAGGTGGGTTCATTAAGTAACTCTTTAATGTTGTGCTTTGGCAGCTCTTAGTGGTCCAATATTCGCAAGTTTCCTGAGACAATCTTATTTTCTAATTCAGATCCAGACGGAATATCAATCCTTTCTCCATGATTAGCTATTATGATGACCGTTCCCTTCAAAACAACATTTCGACCAAACGTCACGTCACCAGAAACTGTCAAATGGTCCAAATCAATCAGATTCGGAATGTCCTTCAGACGGCGGATAAAATTTGACATTTTGGAGAACTCGAAGCCCAGCTTAACAAGCGGTGTAGTTCCAAAGATTCGCTTATCGGACATGCGAAGATTCCCGTCATGAACTTTGTAGATATTCGACATGACCAATAGGAGATCTGATGTTGTTTTCACAGGCAAGAATCGGTCTCTGTTAACATGCAATCCAACAGATTTTTGGAAACACTGAACTCCGCTTCCTACGGCTGTTTCGAGCTGGATGATTTTTCTTCCGTCGCTCAATGTCTTCTGATTAAGAATCATGTCTAGCACAACTTTATTCGATTCCACAACTGCTTTCATCGCAGATAGTTTCATCCACAGGTTGTTTGTGTTGAAGAGGTTGAACTTCTTAACTGACTTGAAGTCTTCGATATGATCTGACGGCACTTGGGCAATCTCAAGAAGGCGGATCTGATCCTGGAAACAGATTTAAATTAACTATGTCAATAGCAGACATCGTAACTGTCTCTACAGCAATATTTTATATTCCAGTTTGGCGGAAAATAGATAAGAGTTCAGATAGTTAAAAAAAATCAGATAAGAATGAAACTAAAATAAACCAAAATATACTAGTAGTACTGAACCGTGAAAGATGAAAATCTAAATCTTCATAAAATTGGAACAAGACAACTAACGAGACACATAACCGTCAAAATCAAAAACAGATAATGAAACAACATAGCCGGCAGATTGCCGGAATAGCTGCGAAAGAATAGACCTGCGTGCCATATAATAGAGATAGAAACAGATACAGATCTAAATTGAAAAAAAAATCGACGCCGCTCAAAAAACGGTAAAAAACATTCAGCGATAAATTAATAAAGCTTGTTAAAATTCATTCCACAGACGCCTCTTATTAGGGACCTTTACTGCACAAATGAGTTCCTTTGACCTTAAACAAATTCAAACTAAACTTAAGTTTTAAAGTGCAAAAGTCAATTTATTGAGTGAGGTAAGTCACGTATGATCAAAATCTAATCACGCAAATAACCGATAAACTTTTGCTAAAGCGAGTGAGAAATGACGTCACGCGCGCAAATGCCGTTAGTGAGAGGAAGAAGTAATTCAGAAAATTTGATTTTTTCAACTTTGATGTGTGAACAAATGTAAAACGAAAAAAGAGCGTCAGACGACGAAACAAAAAACATAGCAGGACAAGTCCTGACGTACAATTCAAAGAATTTTCATTGACTAAACAAAAAAAACTAGACCTAGAATGGAATATCAGTAAAATGAGAAAACCATTTGAAAAAATCAGATTAAAAAAAAACAAAAAAACAAAAAATCAATGTCAAACTGCCGCATGTGAACAAAAAAAACTACTGTCGAGAAATTAAAATTTAATTCAAACAAAAAAACTAGGCCTAGAAAGAGCTGTGAATGGATTGGGAAAACCATTTAGAAGAAAATCCGATCCAAAAAATCGAAAAAACCGTAAAAATTAGAGTGAAATTGCCGCATGTGAACAGAAAATCACTACCGAGAAACCGAATTTTCGTTCAAACACCGTTTTCTCACTCTACTTTAAAATTAGAGCGAAAAAAATTCACGCCGCAAAACCACTCGCTTTTTCGCTCCACTTCCTGTTTCGGCGTGACCAAAATCACTACTCCAATTTGACTTCAAAAATCATGAAAATGTGTGAACAGATCTTAAAAAAAAAAAGACAGCGCCCCAATACAATTCAAATTCTTTGAATTGTAAAAAAACCAAGAGCACCGCAATATAGCTTCGCTCAGCCTACAGCTTCGCAGCTATAAAAAACAATAGCATCTCTACCGTCTTTAAATGCCAAATATATATATTATATATCTCTCAAGGAATAGAGCTGAAATTACTTTAATTGATTGTCATTAGCGGCAGCACTTCAATTAGACCTTATCCTTCAATCAGAGTTCCAGAATTGCTAACGTCGGACGAATTGCTCTAGAACTACTTTATGCTTCTTGCGAGTAGTTTCGGTTAACCTTACACTTTAGACTAGTAAAACTATAACATAGCCGGCAGATTGCCGGATAATAGTCACGATAGGCGTTTGTGGCCTACCATGAATTGAAACAACTAAAGAAATAAGATTGACAGATCGACCACCAGCTTTTTAATAGACCACTAGACTTTTTGGGGTCAGATTCGGACTGTCATTTTTATGAGACACATTTTCTCTACAAGGAAAAGCCCTAATGCATCTTTTTCAAAATTAATACTCGATATTAAAACTCAAGACTCTATTACTCAGGAATTAGGGCATATAAGTTTGGCTCTACTTAGATGCACACTATTGACCTTTAAATAGTAAATGTTCATAAAATTTAAAGTTCCATAAGTGAGCTCAGAAGTCATTTTTTTTAATGAGGTAAGTCACGCAATTGACCTAAAAGCAGAAATGACGTCACGAACACAAATTTTACCTGCAAAGCAGTAGAAGTCATCGAAGCCATTGAAAAAGTCAATTCCAAGAACTCAGGGTAAGAAACAGAACTGTGCCATCAAGAATTACGTCTGACTTTATCAGTTCTCTAGACAAGAAACCAAATAACACAATCACTTCCGAGAACAAAATTTCATCGAACATTTCAGCGTTGATCCACAGATCAACGCAAAAATTTGAAAACCAACAAAAGATTAAACATAAACCAACTAACGTTGGATGAATTGCTCTCGAACGACAGTCAGAGCAACTTAATAAGAGAGGGTGTAGCTTAGAAATTTTATGGGTGCAAAACCCCTCACACCTCAGGTGTTGTCCCTCCAGAGCTAAAGGGTACAAGTTAAACATCCTAATCACTAAGCTACATTGGCGTTGATTCTTTATCTCACACAATTGATTTTATATTAGCAACATTACTTTATATATTGTATATTAGCAAATTTATTTCAGAAAGATAGCAACTTATCTCACTCAAAATGAAGAAGTCAAGCGTGAAAAAAATCACTCAAAAATGTTCTACGACAAAAGCGTAAAAAAGCAAAGCCAAAATTTTTTTAAAAAGACATACAAAAATTGCTTCAAACTTCGTTCGACCCCTCTCCGTTTACTTTGATTTCGGTTTTACTCAATTGAAAACGTCATGCTTATTGAACATAGCCGGAAGAATTTCCAGAAATTAGCCGCGATTAATTCCAATGGCATTAAGTCTAATTGAAACATAGATTATAAAAATTAGCAGGAAAGCAAAAAATTTTGATGCAGTTTTACTCAATGAAATTGCTCACTTTTAATAATTTTGCTGATTAATTGCCCGCTAAATGCAAACTTATAAGCAAGCACAAAGATTTAGACTTATGGAAGTAAAAAAGATTTACCGAAAATTTGAAAAATTTAAGACTGCAAAGTTAGGAAAGCAAAGAAATCGAACATTGCAATTATTTACTGAGATGACGGTACATATTACGATTAAAAGATTTTAAGCGCATCCAGAAAATGGTTCACTGTATAAAAATAAATGCTCAAATCGTTGATGCTCATTTGAAGCTCACATAATTACTCGTTTGAAGCGCAATTATATAGTGGGCAGAAAATGGCTATCCGTAGCAGGCTCAACTGGGGAAACAGAAGAAATATAGTTTTCATTATTATATATATTTTAATGTGTCCAGAGTGCAGAAAGATTTTAACTTCACATCATTTATTGCATACTGAACGAGATTATACACTACATTGTTCAAAACTATGAAGCCACGAAATTGTACTAACTAGCGATTAAAATTTAGTCAATGTTTCAACAACCGATTTCAAAACCCTGAATATCCGTATTGAAAATGAAGAGTGCTTGAGTTATGTGGAGAAAAACTTAGGCAAATGGATTTGTACAAACATTCAGATTTCCAGAAACTTGTGCAAACACGCAAGATTTTTGTCACTAATGTCCTCGATATCAAAATCTTAAAATGAAAACTATCCTTCAAGCTACGAGCTTGGCACTTTTGTGGGACTTCATTGTTTGATCCCGTTTCTTTCGATGAAATGAAAGATCGGATTGTCAGAAAAAATACAGTCCGACAGAAAATTGAAACAGGACTCAAAGTTCGAGAGCAAAAAACCATCGAAAAATAGAACTTAACTAGCAGATTGCAAGTGGATAGCTGCGACAGCTTCGGAGACTATAGTCTCATAATACCAAACACAGGTGACAGATTGCCAGAAAAAATAATATAGCTGTAGTCACAAAATAAAGAATTTTGAAAATTTAGCAAAAATTAAATTAAGAGAGGAAAAGTCACTTTGAGCAGGTCACAAGTGAACAAAAATTTCACATGAATAAACAGAAGTGTTACTCCTAAAAGTTTGAAAATGTCACGCACGCAATTCCGCAATAAAATTATGAATGAATAAACACAAGCTGATTTGAAGGTAAGTGACGTCATATGGCCATAAAAAATGACAAAAATCTTGACGATAAAAGCCAAGAGAAGGGCAACGATAGCTTCGCTTAGCTATCGCAGCTATTAAAAATAAATTCCTCAAGCTGACTTCATTTTACTTCCCACGAAAAAATAAAAAAAACTACTGTCGGGTGAATTGATCTCAAACAATTGGCAAAAGGCTGACTTTGGCAGTCGCTAGCTTATCTAAAATTCAAAAAATTGCCATTAACAGTATTATATTGTGCCTCCTCAGCAGTTTCAGTGAAGCGAATACTTAGAGACTAGCTGTGCTTTAAGAAATTCTCCGCAACTTATCTCGGTCTTTACCAATTTATCCAGTTTCTCAAGACCAACTCACAAAAAAATCGTAGCTCAAAAAATATCAGTTGCACAAAAAAGCACCAAGACCAACATGATTAGAATACCTGCTTCATTTGATAGAAAGTAAAAAGGCCAGCATTATATTGACATATTGGAAAATAAGCAACAGTTCACGCCGTAATATGTTAATACCACATGTACAAAAGGTCAGACTTCGTGAACAAATATTGACGAGCCACTAATAACGCTGACCGAGACGGAAAAAACATAAACCGAATAATGTCGGAAGAATTGCTCTCGAACGACAGGCGAGGCAATTTAATTCAGGCCCTGTAGCCTAGATAAATTTTTCTTTATGGGTGCAGCAAATACTTCGGGACGTCGAACACGTCGGGATTCGAACCGTGTACCAACCGATCCCTCACCATACGTACTTCCCACTCGTTTGTCAGTCCCTCCCTTTTGCTGCGCTGTAATCGATTTTATATTAGCAACAAGCTTTACTTCAGAGTGAGAACGATAGAGGTCACTCAAAAATGAAGAACGAAAGCGTGAAAAAGTCACTTGAGGAGTCAAAAAATGTTCTAGAAGAAAAGCGCAAAATTGTCAAGCGCAAAATTTGCATAAAAAGACCAACACGTTTACAATAATTGCTACAACTTCGTTCGAGACCAATTAATTGGATCAGAAACTTTTAATCTAATATTTTTCTCGAGCACTGAGCCTCTGACACCGCTGAGACACTACTCACCCTATATCGGATGAGAGTTCCTCCTTTGACGTCACTCGGTGTCTTGTCAGTAAGCTCCATAGCAAAATCAATCTCCTCCTTCATCAACTGGTCCAGAATTGAGACATTCACTGTGGCACCCAAGTTGTCAACATTGGACACAAACACATACTCTTTACCTTCTGATATCAGCTGGTCAATCAGACCAGAATTGTAGAACGATTGGTAGAGGTCACCGTGGCCAGGAGGATACCAGCCTTCCTTCTCAAGCTAAAGACATGTTAAGTTTCCCAAACTTGATAAACATTATCACAAAGTTGGCACAATTGGTGATGCTTGACAGTTCCCATGATATTCAATGATGTCTCATTTAATTTCAGCTGCGTAGTTTTATGTTTACTTTGATTAGCTAGCTTTGATTCATATTTTCTTGAGCGCAACCAACGAAATTCCCAGCAAAACACAGCAGAACCAGAGAAACACTGCAATGCTTGCACGACTCACGAGCAAAATTTTGATTAATATTTTCAGCTCTGACCTTTCAGGTACTTTTTTCAGCGGATAAAGTATACCGTTTTTACATTAAATCTGCGAGACCTCAGAAAACTGTGGCTCTCTCTCTATTAAAAGCCTGTGCTGCCAGTCGAGAACTTAATCAGACCGTTTCTTACGTCTACAGTTCCTACTCTTTGAAGGTAGATGGCCATGATTTGTGGGTATTCTTTGTTTTCTTCTCTTTTGGCTCTCAGCCAGTCCTAATTGTAATAAACAATATTCCTCATACACCCATATTCGTTTTTAAACATTGAGATAAATCGGATATAAACACCAAACACCCAAAACCCAGTTGAATACATTAATATTTAGATAACACACAGCCGTTTAGAAATCCGTAACACCAATAATATTTCACACAATCAAATAGACAATCGCTTCTCAATAATTTTTTTTCAAAATTTGCAACAGTCGAAAAGTGTAAGGTGCTTTGCTACACTTTGAGAGCCCAAGAACATTCTAAGAAATGATTCAGCACTGCACACTTATAATGCAGAAAGGAAAGGATACAACGAATCACGCCAATAACGCCCTGCAACTCACACCCCCTCCCCCGCTCCCAGTCTCTTAAAACATGAAATAGCTCCATTTCCAAATACTTTGTCGTAATAACTAGCACATAAGATAACTCGTGTCGTTTTGTTGCAAAAGAGTGATAATGTTTAATGAGCCGTGATATTATTTAATTATTAGAGGGGCAGGGTCTGTTCATCAATCGCCTCCCTATTGCTAGCGGGGTGGCAATGCGGGGGGGGGGGGGTGATGGTTGAAAAGATCCGAGGGACATTATTAACGTGACCCAGAGAAGTTTTGTTCAGACAGATATGAATGATAGTTTCAAGAATGGTATTACCAACAGGTTGGTCGTTTCATTACCTCGCCCTGAAAAAGCAACCTTTTCAAGCACTTGGGAATTGACTGTACAGTTAAGTGTACTGGCCGCAAGGTTTTGATATCATATGTATTATTATTATTGCACATGAATAAAATAGAAAATTAATCCAGAGGAACGCAAACAAATCTCGTTAATGCAATTTTTCAACTAATTTTGGATTCACCGTTTCCAACTATCCTTCTATCTTAAAACATCTCAAAAATAATACCCGACATAAACAACGTCCCAAAAATCTCAGTAAAACATTAAAAACCGGCTAAATATTCATTGAAATAACGATGCATGACATTGGAATAGTGTTGAAAACTAGAGCTCAAAAGTTTTGCCATCACGCAAAAGTATTAAACACTGGTAACGACCGAATTCAGAATTGCTGCACACTGCGCAGAAATCAACATGTGTTATAACATCACAATTGAGTAACAAAAGTTGAAAAACAACAATGTCACTAAATCTATCCTTAGCTTAAAAACAATCGAAAGATCCAAAGCAAGGAAGAGACTTATTAAAGTCAAAATCACTGTTTATGAAACAAAACGCATAAACTCAATTACTTAGTCTTTACTACAAGTAATTTCAGTGATAGCAAAACTAGGAACTGATGCAATCATTGCTTTCAAGTTCAATACTACTCTCGTGCATCGAGCCGAAAAGCAGAGAGCTTAAGTAAAACAAAGTTTCCAACTTAATTTAAGAAAACACCGTTCTCCACCTAAGCCTTTACTGTTTTTGCTCCGGTTAGAGAAAGGATAGTGGCAAATTTACTCCCCTTCTATTTTAAAATTTAAAGAAGTCCAAGATCGCAATAAAAAAGACAACAGAAAATAAAACAGAAAAACAGTCTTTGAAATAATTGTTAAAAAACTTAAATTGACATAAAAAACCGACTAACATCGGACAAATTGCTCTTGAATGATAAATACCAGCTTCAAACTGAACAATAGCAGTTTCAAACTTCCTTCGAGAGCAATTAATAAAAATACAATTAGTAGTTGAAAAAGCGCATAGAGAAAAAATTATTCACAACTTGTTTCACCTCATCTAACGGATATTTTTTTCATCTAGTTAATTTTGACCCCTCCAGAGAAACACGCGAGTAGTATCATTTAAAAGCCCTTGCAGAGTAAACATTCCCGAAAAATGTTATTCGAACTTCGTCTTTGCTGAGAAGAAACTGTAGCAAAAAATACGGTTTTGCTTTAAAGTTAAGGGAACTACTGTGATGACTTGAAATGTTGCTGCTGCTGCTTATTCAAGCTGCTGTATAAAAGAATATTTGTAATGAGAACCCATAAAACTTTGAAAGAAAATTACAAGCTCCTGAAAATCAGAACCTCTTCAAAAGGTGTCATTGAACAGCATAACACTACAGCCACGGAGTACAGATTTAAGGAGAAAACGATTTGGAACCATGCAAAACAAAAAAAATCAATCTCGTCATACATAATACTGCATTAGGCATCTGCTCATAGACAATACATAGGAAAATAAAAAGACGAGCCTATATTTTCGACGAGCCTATGAATTCATTTCAATCGAGAATAACTTTTGTTCAAAATTCTTGTAATGTTTTCTCGTGTTTTAGAATCACGAAAAAAACTTGAAGAAACTTGTTTCCATATCTGACGCCCGGTCAAAAAAAGTCAGACAAAAATCATTCAAGCAAAAAATCGCGAGACCAGGGGACTAGTCTAATTGCTACAAAATTAAATTGAGAGCAGTTAAAAAAATCTTTAGGGAAAATTATTGTTTCTGGGATTGGAAATACAAGCTCTTGAAACAAAATGTTCCGCCGCTTAACAATTGATTTTAAAACACTGTCACTTTACACATTTAAGCAATAACGAAAACTGGGATTCCAAATCTAATTTCGATTGGATTACAACCCAGGTTGAGGCCCAGACCCAAATTTTCGTCTGAACAGACTTTCCAGACTGAAATTAACCCTGATCAGACTTTCCAGACAAAGAGGGTCTCTGATCAGACTTTTCAGACCGAAGGCGTTCTGATCAGACCATCTTCAGACCGTGGTCCGGACTCAATTTCAGACCATTGCCCAAACCTTAATCAGAATATGCTCCGACTCAAGTGCTCTCGAAGAGGTTATGATCAGAAACAGTTGCGCTCGAAGCATTTATGGTCAGACCCAATTGCGCTTGCAGCCATTTATGATCAGACTGAAGTGCGCTCGAAACCGGTTCTGATCAGACAAGTGCTCTCGAAATAGTCTGATCAGAGAAAGATTTTACTTAAGAAAAATCTCTTAAATTTGCTATAATGGATTCATTTCATAAAAAACGATGTTTGCAGTATTTAATTAATCTAAGGAAAAACCAATTATGAAAGTATTGCTGAAGAAAATGAAACCGAACTATTGAAAACAAATTTTATTTAGTGTACCGTTTAGTGTATATTTCTGACTCAATGGATGAGTTCAGACAGCTTTCCATAAGAAACATCGTGGTCTCCAGTTAATCAAAATTTCCTCTGAAGGGGACCAGCCTTTGCTGTCAGCTGGACTCATTCTTTCTGATCAGAGCTATCGACTTTAGATGAGTCTCTGATCAGAACGCTGCTTTATTGTTGCCTCTTGGCAGAGCCAACATCTGAAAAATGAAAAAAAATAAGGCACTCGAAATGGTCCCTGATCAGACCCAATTACATTCGAAAACATTTCTGATCAGGCCCAATTGCGCTCGAACCGTTTATGATCAGACTCAAGCGCGCTCGAAAACGCCTATGATCAGTTTTTTCAGACCAAATTGAACTCTGACCAGACCTACTCCAGACCATGGTCCAGACTGTAGTGCGCTCCGTCCAGACCCTGTAATTTCGGTCTCGAAACACACGGGTGTGTGCTCGATTGGGTCTGATCATAAAGCATTTTGGGTCTGCACCTCAACCTGGGAATAACGCACTGCAATTGAGATCCTAGTCCTCTAAAACTTGCATAAATGGTTCTTAAAAGATCTAGCTTGCGAGCAATTAATAATAACAATTTATTTTCCCGTTCATTTAAACTTTTTTGGAACAATTTCAAATTTCAATTTATACAAGTGACACAAATATGGGAAGAAGTTTTTAAAAAACGAACAAAAGAAAAGCAACAATTTTACTTTTTTCATAATAGCATGAATATGTGGACTTTTTCTGACTTGCAAAGGTTACTGAACGTACAACTTCCATGCTCGCTATATTCGCGTGCTATTTTTAAAACTAACCACATTTAAGTTTAACAGTTATCAAGCATTGAGTACAGAACATTAAGTAGTCTGCGATTAAATAATAATGGATCTCTTTTATTTTAGTCACATTATAAACGAACACCTCGAGCGCAGGGTAATAAAAGCAATTCGAGTGTGATTTGATCGTATAAAGCATAACATTCTCAGGTCATAAACTTAAGGGCTCCAAATGATTTCAACAAAGAAGATAGCTGAGTTCAAAAAAGAGTTGATTGCTGATTTTTTTTGAAAACGATATAAAATCAGCTTCTCAAAATTGTACACCTTATCGCCCCTTTTCACGGTCCGATTTCGGATTTGAAATCACTGTCAAAGTGAAACTTCGGATCTTTCAATTTTATCCCAGGAATCAACAGTCACTTAAAAACAGCCCACCGTTTGCGCGCATGCAACATCCACAGCATATTAGGCATCTACGTAACGCAGTAAAATAAGACGAACACTCTATCCGACATCGAACAATATTTGCAAGACAAAATCTACAAATCAAAAATGAGAGCTTCTGATCGGGGTCTATTATCCTTTATTTATTTTCAACGATTAGTGGTGATTTATCATAAAAATTCTAAACCACCAAAATGCGCAAGGCAGTTCAAACTGTTGACGTATATTTCATTAATCTTGATTCAATTGAGATTCTATTACAAACGAATATTGGAAAATGGGCACAATTCCATCTTTGAATGCTTCTTTCTTTAAAATACTTTAACTTGCGCAGATAAATATTAGCTGCTCAGTTTGAAAATTTTCCCTATTGCAACATTGACATTCAACTGACATAACCGACTAACGTCGGGCGAATTGCTCTCAACGACTGGCGAGAGATCGGCTTCATCAATAGCTAGCTACGGCTTTGAGAGCTAGCTTTAGCTTAATTGAAGGGGCGTGGATGAGTGTGGCGGGAGAGGGGGTCGAGTGCTTTGTCTTACGCGTGGAACAATGCGTAGGGGTGGGAATTGGAGGGTGAACTTGGAGGTGAACTGGGTGGTGTCGATGGGGGGGGGGGGGGGTGTTAACTGGTGGCCAATTGCTAAGAACCCCATTCGCACCATTTTATGTCTTGAAAACAGATTCGGTGAATTGCATATTTGGAGTCTAGTAAGCTCAAAGGCTCTAAGAGTACTTAATGCCTTTCGGGAGTCACCTCTTTACACGGTTTTTAGGACGGACAAAAAGTCAGAAGGAAGTGTGGAACAAAAAAATCGCGTAAAAATAAAACAAGATTATTATAATTCATATACTTAGTTTGAGAGCAATTGAAAAAGTCTTGCTCGGCTTTGCGTCAAAAATATTATTGGAAAAACAGATTGGAAAAACAGGCTCTTGCAATTAAAGGTTTCGGTGCTTAACAAATAATTTTAAACACCGAGGTCTTCTACCCCAATTTAATTGTCGACTTCATTATAATAACGCACTGCAATTAAGATCCTGGTTCTCTAAAACTTACAGAAATGGTTCTTAAAAATCTAGGGTTTCGCTAAGAAGCTAGTGAAACTAAAAATATTAGTGAAAATATTAGCAAAATCAAATTAGTAACTTCTGAGTTCAATAAAAACATGTTTTTAAAAACATAGCTACGCCAAAACACAGCTTCGTTTTACTTTTTTTGACAATGATTCGAACTTAATTTACTTTAATGCAATTTAAACGAAATGATAAAATTTTTTAATGCTAAGACTGTAAAAACCAGAGGGATTCAGTTGAGATGCAAGTACGAGCTCATATGGCCTTTGATATGGCCAAACATTTGTCATGGCCGCTGTTACATCTGCCATTTCTTGTACGAAATTGAATGCTAGTTTAGAAGACCAAACTCATTCGAACTTTTGGATACAGATTGCTATTGTAATACCAATTCGTGGTGAGTTTAGCATATTTTGATTGAAGTCATTCTCAATTGCAATGTTAGATCCAATATTGTTGAACACTAAAGCCAAAACAACTTCGCAAAAATTTTGGGGGTTGATAAAATTATAAAAATCTAACAAAATTGTAACATTGGGAATACTTCACAAAAAGTTTTAATCAACTGAAGAAGTGCACCTGGCGAATAATGTGCAAATGTGGAACATGTAACAACTTGAAAAAGATAAACTGAAATAGACTGATAAACACTGGGATTGACACCCCAGGGGCAAGCCCGAAGCTTGTACTACTGATACTACTAAATGGTATGTAATTGATTGTGGGCTTCAACAGCGTTAAATAATAGCAGTAAAAAATTACCGAGAAGTGTTTTTTGAATAATAAATTACGATTTTAAGCAGATTTTGAATGCAATTTGCGGGCAGAAATGGATTGTATTTCGTGAAATGTCTACACCTGATAGGATTGAATAGAATTCCAGCAGTTTTCGACGACAAAATAAGAACAAGCTCCATTGTCAAAAAATATCAAATGAAGATTGGTTTTGATGGAAATAATATAGCGCTAGAACGACTTTTCTTTATCGCCAATTTTAAATTTCTTCGAAGATAGGTAGTTTTAAACATTTCTGCTTATCCTGTCAACAGCTTGTATGATTTTGTAAAATATATAAAATAAAATCCTATTTCAATTCTTTGGATGTGGGTGTTGCGGTTTACCGAACACGATCAATGCGAACAACCAATTCTCCTCTCTTCAATGTTCTCTATTAATTCACTTCTTCCATTCAAATCTTTCTCCTTCAAACAAGAAATCAAATCCTCCAGTAAATGGCTCAACTTCAGATCCTATCAAAGTTAATACATCACTACCAGTAAAAAAGTAGACGATGCTCAAAACCTGGTAGGAAGGTTTAAGCAATATGGCATTAAAACTGCCGAGGGTGCAACGTTTTATTAAAGAAAAAATCCTCCACTGACTTTTCCAAAACTTTCCGCTTCATTCCAATTTTGTCTTCCGAATCATAATTCTCCCTGAAGAAGCAGCACAGGCTTCATCATGTTTCAGTTCACAATAATTAGCGATTTCAAACTACATCTATCAAACGTAATCAGTCAATCGATGCTACGAAAAAAATGCAATATAGCTGGCAGATTACCAGAAAAAACCTCGTTGATCTGCAGTTTAAAAATGATAGTTAAAGAAACAGACCAAAAAGAAGTTTCTTTTTAATAAATGCTGAGATGTTATTTTGACTAAGAATAGCTGCTCTCATATAACCTATTAGAGTGACACGCACTCACTTGACCTTATATCTTTGAATTAAGAAAAGTCAGAGCCAGGAATTCATTTTTGAGAGTGAGGTAAGTCACTTGCGACCAAAAACTTATTCACGCAAATGAACAAAAAGTTCGCTCCGCTGAATGTGAAAAATGACGTCAAGAACTCCATTGAGTTGAAATTGCACAAAAAGAAGGTTTGAAGTGATTGTGACGTCAAATGGTCACAACAAAAATTATGACAAAATAAAAAACAAGGCAGGACAAAATCTGAATAACAATCCAAAGAATTGAATTAACTAAAGACTCGACATTAAAATTTTTATGAGAGCATCAAGACAAGACAAAGCCCCTGATCCTATACTTGCAAATATGAACAAAAAATAAAGACTAGAAAACTTCTTTTTTTCAAGGTTGCCTTTTATGAAACCCTAAATTTTGAGAATATTGATGCTATGTGTCCTAAGAATCAGCACATAATACAATAACATTGTAGGAGCCAATGACTAGACCAAGCAAAAAAAGCAAAAATTGCAAAAAAAATAGCATTAAGAGAACATCACGAATGCAAGTCAAAACCCTTAACCACAACATCACAAAACATTAAAAGCCGTAAATTATTTTATAGTACTTCTAATGGTTGAAAAATGAACAATAGAACTACAAATGAAAGCAAGATCCACAAACTCGCTTAAACCTTTCAAAATCGAATGTTATCACAGTGAATGAAAACGTTGGCTAAAATATTAAATTGACTAAAATTACGCTGCACTAGAAAAGCAATGAGAATTTATTGTCGTTTTTAAGACTAAGCGATAAGACCGCGAGTTAAAAACACTGACAGACGAAAAAATTAAAATT
Organism: Convolutriloba macropyga; assembly: GCF_964194025.1. Lineage (NCBI taxonomy): Eukaryota > Metazoa > Xenacoelomorpha > Acoela > Convolutidae > Convolutriloba > Convolutriloba macropyga. The sequence goes on from NC_134472.1 coordinate 3,617,875, forward strand.
CAATTTTTAAGAAGATGTCAAAACCTTCAAAATGACTGCTATGAATGACTGATATGACTGCTCAATAGTTCAGTCATTTTTTTGAAAACAAACAACTAAAAAGTAAAAAAAAAAACAACTATAAACTTAAACGATTAATTCGATTAGTTTAGGCATCCTTAGCAACAATAGGTAAGGTATCTTATTCTTATCTTGAAAACAATGAAAGTCATAGACATAGAAAGAATTAGCTTTCAGCTGATTCAATTAAATTGGTTAAAAAAATCATATTAGCAACCTATGATACCTATGCCTAATGAGATTTAATGATAAGACAACAAAGTAGAAGAAATACTCAAAACTGAAAAAATCATTAAACATTTTGAGAAAAGATATTGTAAAAGTAAACCATGCTAACCACTAGCCATTAACTCAAACACCTAATTAGTTCTAATTAGGCCTTATTAGCACCCAACGACACTGTCATTATCGATACTAGGTTATAAGACAACAAAGATATAATAAAAGAGTGCAAACATCGAGTTTTCAAAAACATTTTATGGCAAAGTGTCAAAGTTAAAAAGCATTAGCTGCGCGTCGATCAGTTCAATCAATTGCAAATATGCACCATTAGAAAACATATGTATCATATTGATAGCACTCAAGAGAAAAAACACTAAAAACAGCAGTCAAATTGCCGCACGTGAAAAGAAATCGCCTAATTTGTTCTAATACCAACCTCTCAACTCTAAACGTACTTTGCTCTAATAAAATTTGTTCTAATACCAACCTCTCAATTTTGTTCTAATACCAACCTCTCACTCCACTCTCAAGGTACTTTGAAAAAAATATCACGCTTCAAACCTACTCGCTTGTTCACTGCCTTTACTACTCCATCGTGATTAAAATCACCACTCTAATTCGACTTCTCACTGACGTGAAAAAGCCAAAAAAAGTGAACAGATCTTAAAAAAGAACATAGCCAAATCGACTCGAAGTAAGATCTCATTTGCGCCTGGTCAACCAATAAATTAACTAGCAAAACTAATTACTTCAATATGACACTCAATTTGGACAAAAGAAAACATATTAGAACGGAAAAGGAAAACGCGAGGACAAACTTCTGACAATTTTTCGCAATGAGTTGCGTCTACAATGAACATTTTGACAACATATTGCATAAAATACTTAATTTTTGTTCAATGAAACTGCATGTGTCAGTGAACATGCCCGTCAGATTGCAGGAAAATGATCTCCATTGATTCTCATAAAACTGATTGGGATTGAAAGAAAATAAGGAAATTGATTGGTTTACAAAAAAATTTTAAGATGTGAACTCAATTTGGTTTCTCCATACTGACTCTGCTGACTCTAGAATGTTTTTCTGAGCAATTGTTGCTTAAAGGGACTCTGAACAGAATAAGAAAGATGAAACTAGCCTAGAAGATTTCACGCAAAAATCTGAACAAACTGTTAACTAAGTTAAAGCAACACCAATTTTCATTCAACGACTGAAAACTTAGGGCCACTATAACAGCCGGCTTAGATGAGGGAGGCCATTGAAAACATAACAATTAATACGTTTCAAAAAAGGCGAAAAACTGAGCAAAATTTTTAAGTAAGATTCTCTAAAAATTGTAAAGTCTCAAACAGATGTTTTAACACACTTTAAGAAGCAGTTCCTGATTATTTGTTGGGCAGCCATATGACATCCTGAATCACTAAAAACACTTAAATCATGCCAAAGAAGAAAAAACTGCAGAACTTATTTATTTGATAAGAAATATGTGCAACTAAACATTCAATTGTTTTCCCTTAATAACAATAATCCTACAATTAACCTAATTAATCAATTGAAAATGAAAAAATGCTCTGAAAGGCAGAAACAACAGTAATTAGGCAAAAAACTGTAAGAACAGAAAAATTAAGTAACAAATTGTGAAAGTTTGGACTATTTTCAACTAACACAAACTTCAGAAGATAAACTAAATTGAAAGGGCAAGACTACCCACATGAATATTAACTTCAACCAAAAAAACTTACACCAGACACTCAAACTTAAAAAGGTATAAAAACACTAAAAAGAGTCCAAAACAGCGAAAGAACAAAATAGCTCAAGTAAGCATATAAAACATGATTGAGACGGTCAAAAATGCTCCCAAACAAACAATTACCTTTCAACATGGTTTAGCTCGACCACTTTTAACCTAAAAAGTAAAGTAAAAAAAACTGCTTCGAAAAAGTCGCACATGATATTTTGCTCGCTTAGCAACACCTTTTTCAAACCCTCATTTCTCGCTCTCTCAAAAGCGCCGCGTGAACTGAAAAATCACGCTTCTCCTCTTGAACTCGTTCAGCCGTTTGACCTTAACACTTAGTTTTCACCCGCGGCAATTAATTTTAGATCCCGTTTTAAATACACTCCAAAATTATCAGTAAAAAATGACGCTCCACCAAAACTCCTCTTCGAGACAGCACACCAGTACAATCCGAAAACTTCGATTGTAAAAAAGACAAAGCACCAATACAATCCATATAGTGATATAATTTCTGTAATAACGTGATATATGCATCTTTTACTTTCATTTTTTGAAGATCAAGGCAAAATGTACCCTCAGATTATCCTATCCTTTTGAGTGAAGGGCCAGAACTAGCTGTCTGGTCGAAAGCACAGTTGGGTGAGCCTCTTTTTAAAATTCGAATCTCAAACTTTTATTGCTATATTGAGTTCAAAAAGTTTGGGACTGTTTACAAACATAGCCGGCAGACTGCCGGAATAACTCCAAAACAGACTTGCGTGCCGCAAAATACAGATAGATCAATAAACAGAAAAGATCTTGAAAAGAGTTTTCGCGGCCACCTTAACAATTTCAGTTCAAAAGGGGTGGGTGTATCATTGATGGTGCAGAAGTTTTCAAAACGAAAAGAAGCGAACCTCAATCCCCGGCGTAAGAATCGGAAGCATTAACCACTCGGCTATCAGTTCCTTGCCATCGTTTGTTTTAAAATTGTTCTTGTTATAGCAACAGGCAATTTTTGATTCCGAGCAATTTAGGTCACGCAAAAAGCAGGAATGAAGCATAAAAAGTCACTGCATACGTCAAGCGAAAGAATGTTCTAGAACAGAAGAAAAACAAAAAATAAACTAAGTTAGCATTATCAGCCTCACTAAAACAGGAGCGTCCAATAATAAACGAATCATATAAAAAGACCTCCACAAAAGTAAACAGAACACAACAAAAATGCAAAAATTCAATCCCTTAAGTGAATTCAATCATGCCTACTTAGAGAGCAAATGAGAATTTTCATTAACGACTAAGCGACGGAACAACAATTAAAGATGGCAAAACAAAATGGGCAAAACAAAACATACCCGCCCAGCAGCTTGCCGGAAGATAGCCACCAATTATTCCCATAACACCAATTGGGATTGAAAGAACAGTAAAATAAAAAAAAACAGATTGACGGAAGAAAACTTTTTTGAAGTGCGAACTATTTTGATTTCATTTTGCTGACAGACATACTCCTGTTACTTGATGAGGATACAGGGGATAATATAGATTCAAATAAGACTTATTAGATGGTCCTCAGCCCTGTCAAAAGCGACACCGCAAATAACTGAAAAAAATTGCGAAAACAAAAAATACAAATATTTGGATCCATTCTGCTTCGGCCCCCAGTGTTTTTTATGACCCCCAGTTACAAATTATGTGTTGTTATATAGCACGTTACTATGTAAAAATATTGCACGTGCACTTGGAGGTCAGAAAACATATATTTCCACTAAGCTGGGGGGGGGGGGGCGAAACGAATAGATCCAGATATTTTTGCACAGTCACAGTCGTTAAAAACAAGGGGTGAATTCGGATCAGTCCTGGTTATCTGACGTGCATCTACAAAAGTACGAGCGTGTTACTTGATCACTAAGCGGCGTCAAAAGAACCGGTTAGTGTTTTTGCGAAAACAAAAATAATGAACATGAGTCACAACTACGATCATCAGCATAGGTTGGGTTTTTCTCACTATAGACCCCTTGACTGTACATTTAAGGTAATTGGGGGCTATGGGATATTTGACCACAAAGCTGGGGGCTGTTATGGGCAACATTTCATATATCTGCGCAGTTAGGAAACTAACCCTGGAGTCAACAGTGTCAGCAAAAGGCAGCAGGGTCTCTTGGTTAATTCGAGGAAATTTACTCTGGTTAAAGGAGTGAATGTCCACATTGTCGGCCACATATTTTCTAAGGATATTTGAGGTATCTTCATCTGTGTTAAATGAATTCATCAGCACCAACGGGATGCTCACATCAAACTCTCTATTCATAGCGGATATTTGTTCAACAGTCATGTCCAGGAACGTTTTACCCCCGCGTACTGTAATTGCACTTTTGGGTCCAACACAACCCATACCAGTACCCAGCCCTCCATTCAGCTTAAGCACCGCTAGTTTATTGAGTATGTCACGCTTTTTTTCCTGTGCCACATCAATGTCACTTGACATTTTCAAGATGAAATCTTCGGGCAATGGCGTGATTTCATTCCAAACCAGTTCCTCTTTCCGTTCATCCAGAAACCGTCCGTACAGTTTCTGAAATCCTTTAAAATTTTGCTCGTAGAAAGGCTTCTCGGATTCAGGAGCAGTCTCAAGAAGTTGGGTCAGTTTCTTTTCCAGAACTTGCTTTTGATCTTCTTGGAAAGAATCCATGCGCTTCCGTAAAGCCATAATTGCATCAACTGAAACACGTCTATCACCATCAGAGCCAAGTCTCATCATGTTTTTCATCAAAGAACAAGCACGCGTTGTACAACTTAAGAGCCTAATAAATCAAATGCTAACTTTTCAAAAGTAACAACTTTCGCACTAGTCTCGCTTGACGTAAAAAGCAAAATGAAGGCACGTGTGAAAAAAATCAATTTTCAGATGTAATTCAATTAACGACTATACTCACCTGAATGCAACATTGTTGAAGTTTTAAGTGAAAACAGCGACCAAATAAGCAAGTTTAGACAGTTCACGCGAGCGATGATGTTTAATATATCTGCATTAGTTAAGATGTAACAGATTGGCTAAACAACTGTCAGCTCTTTAGCAAGTTTGCTTAGGACTGCATGGAAGCACAAATAGCTTTCTGTGGTATGCAATTTCCGTTGCTTTGATAAAACGAGAATGGTGTACCAATTTAAAACGCGTATAAGAATAATCTGCATGTCGACCTGTACTTTATATTCAGGAACTGTCAAAAACACCGGAGTACAAACTAATCTATTATCAAGCTCACACTCATCGTACCGATTTTAAAACATCTACTTTATTTTGGATCTATTCTGTGTGGAGTTAGAATAGTAACCCCCTTTAGCATAGAGGGCATATAACTTTTACGCCCCCTCCCTCCTCCCCGGCCCCATGATCTAATTTGTATTATTTATTATTGGTTTAAGCACTATTTTATTTATAAACTCGAAAACGCTGTACAATAGATTTTTCAATACAAAAGTTTTCAGCGTCTTTTTGGTAGTATTTTCGGTTGCTCTGATAGTATTTCTGTTATTATAGCCCCCCCCCCCCCAGCTTAGTGGTCATATAACCTATAGCCCACCATCATGGTAATTATACCATTATGGGGGCTATAGTTTCGTTGGGGGGGGCTATAGGTTTTTGTAAAAGTAAACATGAAAATTAACCCTCAAGTTAAATATTCACATTAGTTCAAATATTAAATAAAGTAATCAGTCAGTAATATTAATATCAGTCTTGAAATTGTAGCTGTTCGTTCGCATAGGTCAATATATCCCACCCCCATAGTTTTTACATAGTAATGTGCTATATAAAATCCCAATTTTTTAAGTCGAGGCATTAAAAACATTCGGGGAACAGGATAGATCCTTCACTTGAAATAGCTACTCCTACCTTCTCTGCTAGTTAAGTTCAAAGAGAAGGAGCTCTAAACAAGCCGCACTATTCTATTAAGGCTTTAGAATTGTTTTCGTTCCCGGAGTACAAACTAGCTCACTCTCAGCATAGTAATTTTAACACCTACTTCATTTTTCTAGTCTGTTTAGAACCGAACTCCTTCACCCCCCCCCCCCCCCCAGCTTAGCGGCCATAAATTTCACCCACCCACCCCCCCCCCCCTTGTGCACGTGCTATAAAAAACGGGCACAGACATTCGGGGGGACAGGATAGATTCTTTATTCCAATTAGCTACACCGACCAAGCAGGATTTTTTTTACTGAACAATACAATACTATCACGGCTTCGGAACTGTTTCCTTCCCCCGATAAAACCTAATTTTTATATAACGGACATGTTTACACAAAAAATAATACCTGCAATTGTTTTCAAAAAACTAAAGCAATCATTGTTAATTGACTTCAATCAATTGACTGAATTTCGGGGTCTTCCTCATTGGAGCCCCAATTATGGCAAAATCACCATGAAGGGGGACTGTAATGGGGAAGACCCGAATTTCGTTCCCATCAAGAAAAAAAATTTTTGTTCGGGAAACAAAAGATCGAAGGGATCTTTTCCGTTTGTGCCCCCAGTACGTTATGCTCCCCCAATTACAGAGCACGTGTCATTACATGGTAAATCATTATGTAAAAAATATTGCACGTGCTTCTGGGGGGTGCAAATAATATGCACCCACTTACCTGGGTGCGCACAAAAGGAAAAGATCCGAGCGAAGATTAATCCCCGACTTCTATTCTCAAACTTGTTCTGGCAGTTGGCATTTAGATTGCGACTGCCAGAACTACAGAATAAGATGCTAAATTTCTAAACTATAATTAGGAAAGCAAAACAAAATAGCATCAGCAAAGCCACAAAAAATTGTTTTTTTTTTAAAAAAATTAAATTAAGAAATGCCCTCCCTCCAACACTGGGTAAATGTTGCCTTGCCCGGTCCCTCCCATCAAAACGTCTTCATAAAGCATTTCACATTTTTCAAATCAATCAATAAAATTTAAAAATTACACAAAAAACATCTATCACAGAAAAAGAACAAACAAAATTTTACAGCCACAAACGGAATTTTGCCATAATGGGGCTACAATTTGAGGAGGGGGCTAAAATTTTTTTCTAAAGGTCAATTAAGAGAAAACCCCTCCCTAAAAGGGTACGGTCAATTAGTGGGCAGCAAGTCAACTCCCATGTGCATTTATAAATCCTGACAGTAGTCAAAAATTGAAGGATCAGATGCAAAAGTTAAAGAAGTTAAAGCATCAGAATTATAATCAAAATAGATAAGGAAAAATACAATTAAACTGTAATATGCAGTGATTTTGAATCACGATTAGAAATGAAAAGCATTTAGCACAACAGCCTCCCTTCCTCTACATTGGTTCCCATGCAGCTTCTACTGCAGGACGGAGGCGCATGGAGCGCGCGCCACGGAGGCAGAGTATGAAGCTACGCAAAAGTGCGAAACTTAATTTTGTCCTTATGTACGTGATCACGTCCGAATATGAATCTTCTTTCTTATCACTGATCCTGGAATCCAATCTCTGCATGGCTTTTGATGCTGACGGACCAGCTCCCCCTGTTAACGAGATGATTAACGGACAGAAGGCGGCTTTCTTCACTTTGATTATCCTTTGCTCGTATTTCAGCTTCTTGATGTACTCGTGATATTTGTAGGAATCCGGTATGCTTCTTGGGCAACTCTTCGCATACGAATTAACCACTTTCACATCAAAGAAGGTTCTCAATACTGGTAGTTCTATTTGCGAAGGTTTCCCCTTGCAAAGTCTGAAGACAGGGCTCGACCTCAGCAGGTTGGCAAAAGAGTCAAGGATACAATTGTGTCTTATGTGCGTACAGCCACCTTTTGGACAATGAAGAGCATGGACTACATTAAAATTTTCTCCGCAAGGGCATATTGATGGCAATTTTACGTGATCCCATCCATATCTAAGAGCGACTCCATCTCTAAACTCTCCTTTGGTTAAATCAAAATAACATCTTTTCAAAAAAAGTGCGTTTAGCCAGCATGATGCTCTTTTTTCCATAGCCAAATCTAGAGAATATGCCTCTCTATCATTGAGATTTTTGACTACCAACTTTTTCGCTCGAGCTTGTTCTTGTTTTTCTTTTTTGATTTTCGGAATGGTTTTTATTTTTCCTGATGAAACTCTGCATCTATAGAGTTATGATTCTGTAACGGCTCACAATTCCGACTAGATCTTTCATATTCGTTCGCCCTGTCTTCAGGAACAAGAATGCTTAGGCCAGCCTTTGACCGGGAGAGAAAACCTTCCGGTATCTGTCATTGTGAAAGGGATGATTCGACATTGAAGGTATAAGATTTTTATCAATTATTTTTTCGGCTTCCCTCAGCAGACTGCCCGAGTTTGGAGTAGTCCTAGCAATAAAAATCAATTTGTGTTGCAATCCGTTAGTAAATGATTTGTACACATTCTGAGGGGACCACCTTACTATGTTTGGCCAGCTTCTCAAGCATGTTAGAGTAGTTCACTGACCTTTCTTTCAGAAAATTGTTACAGGATTCATCAGAACCAATAACTGAACCCAGAACTCAATGACCTTCAATAACAACATCTAATCCCGAAAAAACTTTGTTCGCCTTCTTAACAAACTCAGGTTTTGGCTACTTGCAGAGGATGAGTTAAGGACGTTATCTTCTCTCCCTGGGCTTCGTCTAGATAAATCGTGAACCACTTTTGGACTAAACCGTCTCCCAGGGGAACTCCGGTGTTCGTGCTGAACCCTCTTCTTTTAGATTTTCCTTCTGGAACCTGCAAAGTGGCACTTCTGAGAAATAACTTGATGATTGTTAGATTGCTTTCATCTACTCCTCTATTCGCTAGGATTCTAAGGAGATTGTTTCTTGGGACCATGTCACACGCTTTTGACATCTCTATTCCCACGCATACTATGTCGTGCGATTTCACGCAGTGGGCGAAGATTTATTTGGGGGCTAAGACAATGTCGCATGTGGATTTTCCTTTCCTGTAGGGAAAAAAATTTACTTGACAAAAAGGAAAAAAAATCCTTTTTGTCAAGTAGTTTCCAATGGAGAGAATCCAATGTTATTCCTTGGAAAAAAATTAACATGCCAGGTTTGAGCGTGATATGGAAGCACACTGCCTAGAATTATCAGGTATTCATCACTTGGACTGTTTATTGTTTGAAAACCCATAAGTTTTGCTCATAGGACAACTTCCTTATCAGAACCCTAGACGCACGAACAAACAAAATGCTGTCAAGTTCGACATGTCGCTTGGTATATTTAGAACAACTCTTCATGATTCTTTTAATCAAAAATTCTGCTGATTTTAATTTGATGGAAATGTTTTGAATGTTAAAATAAACCAACTAAAAACAAAACTAGGAAACGAAAAATTTGAACAATATGTAGACGACATAATTTGCACAGTAAAAGAAAACCCAAAAAAATTTCTTCAATTAGAAAATAATTCGCATAAAATTGTAGAGTTCACAATGGAAAATGAATGACCACCGTGAACTAGCTTTCTTCGACATTGCAGTCTACATTGACGAACAGAGAAAAATTTCTTGTAAATAGTATCAAAAGGCAGCAAAAACACTAAGATTTCTGTAATTACGTAGCTGCGCACGCCTAAGACATACGAGAAATATTTTAGAGGATTCTATCCATGAGATTTGAAGAGAATCCTCTAAAATGTGGATTCTGTTCATATCACAATTGCGATTTTTTTCAGGAGAAAAATCGATTAGATTTAAAGAATCCTCAAAATATTTTTTGTATGCTGCAGGGGTGCGCAGCTACGCAATAAAAGAATTCTTATTGTTTTTGTTATTGACGAACAGAGAAAATTCTCTTGTAAATAGTATCAAAAGGTAAATAGTATCTTATTGACGAACAGAGAAAAATCTCTTGTAAATAGTATCAAAAGGTTACAAACACAATAAGATTTCTTTAGTTACGCAGCTGCGCACCCCTGCAGCATAGAAAAAATAAATGCAATTTTTTTCAGAAAAATTGATTAGATTTAAAAAACGCAGGACAATCTGCTATTTTTTGCATTTAGAGAATTTCACTTTTGCTTGTTTTCACCATAGAAAAAGAGTTAATCAAAGATAAATAAAAAAACACATTTCAAACTTCCTTTACTTCAAACTTCCTTCCAGAGGAAAAGAACATGACAAATAAATTTGCGCAGTGAAGGTTACAGGAAAAAAACAGTTGTCAAAATTCTACTTTTGTTTAATTTTTTTTTTCATCAACATTCAGATTCAGTGAGAGAAAAGATTTTTAATGCGCCCACTACGTGCGGGAAGAAAGAAGATAGAATAAGACTAAGCAAGCCTTGTACCTTTTGATCAAATTACAGCTTGTGGGAAGTGTCACCTCCGCGCAGTACAAGCGGGAACAAACGGGCTATCAACAACCCTGTGCGGCAAACACAGAGGACCCCGGGATTGGACGCAATCACACTGGAAACGGGAAGAGAGCGAAACCCCCCGGAAGTCAACGGAGCGGCGAAGAACCAGCCATTCGGAATACCTCCAAAAACAACCTCGTACGGCCACCACCTCACCGGGAGCAGTCACGTGCGGTGTTTTTCGAGGCTGACTCAGAACACCCAGTCCATCTGAGTCAGCTAATACTAAGGGCTGAAGACGCCGAAGAAAACCCAGGCCCCCATTGATGTGGCATCTGCGACCAAAAGGTCACCAGTAATTGTATTAAATGTACTTGGTGTGAAAGATGGATCCACCAAAAGTGTAGCGGCCTGACGAAACAAGATATCAAACAATTTGCTAAAGCCAAACAATATGCATACGAATGCGACAAATGCAAGCCCCCCCCCCGTTCCAACCTGGCGGGAGTCTTTGGAGGATGAGCCGAGGGGTTATCAGACCTGCGTCCACCCCGCGCAGGAGCCTCCATCGACAGGCGGGATACAACGAAGGGATTCAACAGCTCCCGGGTTCCACCCCGACCTGGAATCGTCTCCGGTGAAGACGAGGGGGCATACTACCTGCGTCTACCTCGCGCAGAGCCGGTTTCGATAAAAGAGCTGCATCAAGGGGATCACTTAAACTCCACCTGTCTCCACCCTGGGCAGGAGCCGCCTGTGATGAAACCTTTTGGGACGAATACTGGACAGGAGAACCCCGCCTGTCAGCCTCAGGTCGCTAAGGAGAATACGAAAAGGAAAACCCGAAGAGGGAAGAAACGCAGACCCACAGAGGAGATGAAAGGAGCTCGCCGGGAAAAAAGGAAAGCCAAGCGCAAGGAGAAAAGCAAGGAGGCGCGGAGGCTCACGCATCCCACCAGACAAAAGATGAACATTAAGGTCACCACTTGGAATCTCCAAGTTATCTCAATGCATGAAAGAAATAGAAATTGATTGAAATGTGTCACCGTATATGCGCATCAAAAGGGATGGGAATTTGTTCCGATATCGGAACTGCGAGCTAAAACGCAAGGAGTGGTATGGCTTGGAGAGGAAAACACTCAAACCGCGATAATTCACTCCCAAAAGTGTGGCATAATGTTATCCGGAGAGGCACTTACTGCCTGTATTCAGGAAGGAAAATGGAAGAGCTTTCATGAAAGAACAGTAGTTATTAAAACACACGGCATAAGGCTCATATCAACTTATCAGCCACTATGGAGCAATAGTCTGGAAGGAGTTGATGAATACCTGCACGCTCTCACTGATGAGGTTGCGAGAACTCCAAGCAACAAACTCCTTGTTATCGGAGGGGATCACAACGCTCACATAGGCAGAGAGAGACCCACTGAAACCAATGGCAGGTATGGCCTGTGCACTCCAACAACCGCAGCTGGCGAGGACATGTTGGATTGGTGTGAAGTAAATGAACTCCAGTGGGTAAACTCTTATTATAACCTGAGGAGAAGAGGTACATGGTTTAATAAGAGTCACTGTACTTGGTATGAGCTTGACGTGTTCTTAATGAGGAAAGGAGATCGCCATTTAGTCGCACGTAACCTGGAAGTGACCGATGAACTCTTTATCCGATCATAAGCCAGTAACCCTCCATATAAGGATACCAGAGAAGAAGCGCAGACCAAGACGGAACCCTAACATCAACTGGGAAAAGCTAAAAGACGGGAAAACAGCTAAAAGCTTCAAAGACAAAACACAGGAACTAAGTAACAACATCAACACAAATAGTTCCTGGAGCGATATAGCTAGGGTCATTAACAAAGCCGCCATCGAAGTCTGTGGCAAGAAAACGAGGCACATCACAAATCCATGGACCGTAGGGCGAGAGGATGAACTAGCAGAGCTCCATAAAGCAATATCTCAGGGCGTTACCAGCCGAAATGAAGCATTAACACAAAACCTTCAAGAAAACATCATAATGCGCAAAAAGGGTGACTTAAAATTTGCTAGAGGTAATATGAAAAGGAGACTTAGAACCTCGGAAAGATTGGTGGGATAAATGCTGAGCATAATGAAATGTAACACCCCCGTGACATATCCACTCAATATTTGCATACCTCTTATATTTTAAATGCTCAACGCTTCCACATTGTTGGGCTGTCAACATTTGTAACATTCTCCATTAGTGGAAAAAAATAATTGTTCCTACTATGAGCAAAGAAAAAAGATGATTAAAAAAGCAAATTTTGTATCCTTTCACCGAAATACATTTTATCTCTTAAGTTCTCTTGGCCCGAGCACTTACTTGATTCCTGACCAAGCGGACGTTCCATCACACTACGATTCCTCATTTCTTAAAACATTTTAAAAACAGCAAACTCGCAAAAAGACACAACATTTACTGAACACTAAATTATTTCTCTTCTAAAACCATGTTTATTTTAATTATGCCCCTCAACGCTTCCTAAACAATTTTTCTAATAGGTCAAGCATGGTATTCATAGGCCTCTCGAATGTGTTCTTTCTTGTTTGTGAAACAAGCATTTATAGCATTTATAGTTAACTAACAGTTATACCCATTTCATGTTATTCGATTAAATTGAAGGACAGCGATACCCGCATACACAAAATAATTTTTTTCCTGCAGTACCTGTTTATTTTATATCATTGGTCTAAAAAAATAGTTGATTAACTTGAGGGCAGCAGATCAACCCAATTTTATCCTTTAACAAACTACGTGAGCAAAGAAAAAAAACGTAACCGACTAACGTCGGACGAATTGCTCTCAAACGACCGGCGAGCGGTTGGCTTCGTCAATAGCTAGCCATGGTTTTATGAAGCTAGCGCTAGCTTGATTTGACTCTTCAACTTTTAGTTTTCTATCTCTGTTAATAACCAAATCAAATAGAAATCTGATATTTAAAAAAATTGCAAATCGCAAAATTCAAAAGAAAGGCTTCCAGATTTAGCTGTGAAAATGTTAAAAACTATTTTTTCTCTCCTGAGTTATGTCAAGTAACCTATCTGCAAGACTTGAAAAACTTCGTTGACCACTAATGATAGTTAAACTCAGAAAAGGACAAAAACATACAAAAATTTTAAAATAATAGCAAATTTTAACAAAATCTTGCTAAAATTCAAGACATTAAAATCTTCAAAATCACTTCATTGTCTCAAGAGACTATCCCGGTGTCACTATTTCAAGCTTTAATTAAAAAACGTCCATAAATTTGGAACATGATAAAAATTTTTCGAAAATTTGAAATTTATCAAAAAAACTGCTAAAGCTGGAGTCATTAAAATATTGATAACAATTCCATGGAGGAGGTCCCTAGGACCCTAGCGCCGGAAAAATGATAAAGTAAAAAAGATTGAAAAAAAAACTTGAAAAAATTGCAGTTAATTTTAAAAATTACTGATCTTAAAATCTTGAAAAACCTTCCATTACATCTAGAAGCTATGCAGTAGCCTATGCTCAAACTCTAGAGGAGGTTATGTGGCTGTTGAGTTTGGAGAAACCAAGAAAATGACAAACGAATTCAAAAAATTTGACAAAAAATTAGAAGTTGCAAAAAACTGCAAACACTTTTGATAAAAGTTGTAACTAATCCATGGCCAACAAACATTTTTCAATAACTCATTATCAAACACTAACGGAGATTTTCTGTTAGGCTGAAAAATCTGAATATATGACATTAAAGACAAATAAACTGACAATGGCGATAACAAACTGACAATATATGTTACAAAAAAATTAAAAATTGCAAGTTTTGTCAAAAATGTTGAAAGTCGTGGTGTTGAAATCTGGAAAGACAATTCATTAAATTTAGAAATTATACAGTACCTACTTTTGAACCCTAGAGGAGGTTTCTCGAGTCTTGAGGCTGGAGAAACCTAAAAACCAACAAAAACCTGAAAAATGCAAGTTTTATAAAAAAAAAATTGATAAAATTTTTCATATTAAAAAACTGAAAGCTATTCCATGGCAAATAAAATTGTTTTAGTAACTTATTATCAAAACCTTAAGGACGTTTTCTGGCCCCTGCGTCCGGAAAGAAGTGGATAATAAAATATAAATGTCCAAAAAATTGGAGAAATTTGCACGTTTTGTCAAAAAGGCTAAAATTCGTGATGTTAAAATGTTGAAACCATTCCACTACCACTAGAAACTATGCAGTAACCTAATATAAAACCCTAGAGGAGGTTTCGCTAAATTGCGTGTTTTTAGCGATCCGTTGTTCGTCAGTAGGCACGGGAGGCGGGGGGGTGTACACTGGGGGTCTGATGGGGAGGGGGGCAACAGCGCGGTGGGGGGGGCAACAGTGGGGGTGTCGTCAACCTCTAAGAACCGCCCTTCACAACATAAGTATAAGTCTCTAAAACAGTTTGAGCTGAAACAGAGCTGAAAGGCTCTAAGAGCACTTAATGCCCGCTGGGCTCTACCTGTTTATCCCGTTTGAGGACGAAAAGTCAAAAGCGTCAGACGAAAAATCGGTCAAGCGAAAAATCGCATTAAAAAAGACCGACAGGACTAATATAATTGCTACAAACTTGGTTTGAGAGCAATTAATAAAGAATAAGTCAGAGCAGGTATCGTATCCTTTGGCCAATTTACACCTACTTTCTAAATGTGCCCAGGCCAAATCCTTAACATCCGCGAGGAATAAAACGTGAGGAAAAAAGAAGATTAGAAACAGATAGAGCGAACCTTGTATCCTTTCACCAAATTACCGCTGACTTCTTAGCTGTACCAGGGCCGAATCCCTAATGTCCAATCCCTAACCCAGCGAACAGTCCACCACGCTACAATTCCCTTATTTCTTAAATTAATTTCTAAACGGCAAGTTTTCAATGGACACAATTTACAGAAAAACTATTTCGTTTCTCTACTAATACCCTTTTCCTTTCAGGCTTTCTGCTCAACGCCTCCTAAACATGTTTTTCGGTAGCACTTGAGAGGGGTAATTGCATGGCTCTTTAATTTTTTTTCGATTGTTAAACATGCACTTCCGGCTCTGGTTAGACTCTGCCTCAAGTCAACTCGGATTTCAACCGCAAGTCAACTCGGATTTCTCCTGATTTTTCACCGTGTCTTGGCCGCTCTAACTAGCATATCGTCTGATATAAAACGTTACTATGCAAGAAAACATACGGGGGTTGAAAATGGTTGTTCCTTTGGGGTTGATAAAGTTATATGCTCACCAAACTAAGAGAGCCAATACTGAATAAAAGAAGAATTGAGTTTACTCAGTTTCTTTTAAAAAAAAGAGTAACAGAAGGCGCATACTAATACAAAAAATATTAAAACCAACCTCCGCGAAATCAGCTTGTTGCAAGGAGGGTCCATAACTTTCAGTTATTTACAGGAACAAAATTACGGAGCAATTATAGATCAATCCTGGAAGCAATGACTATTACATTCATACATTTGAGAACATTCAACTTCAAAATGTCAATGAACATGAGGATTTGTACAATATTGTGACTCAGTTTTGGATCAGTTATCAAAGGTTTTTCAACAAATAGTTCAACAATGTAGAGCCACACCTGTAAAGAGAACGTTTGTCAACTTTAATGGAGACTTAAGTACCTCATACAAATGATTCGAAACACTAAATGTCTGATGCATTTAATGTTTTCAAACGTACATCAAGTTCGATAATTGATTCCAGCCATAAAAGAGGAGTACGAATTTCGAAAGCACAACAATGTAGAGATTGTAAGTTTTTAAAACATCATAGATTTGAAACCAATCAATGGATTTATTACGGGGCCTTTGGAAATTCATTAAACTAAGCATTTATGACTGTGCATTAGGAAGTGAGCTCAAGGACCGATTTCAATGTTGAACCGTATGTTCACAAACAACACAATGTTATTGGTTAATGTATGTATGACTGGTCACAAGTTAGAAGTTCATCTTTACTTGCGTGTCTTCGTACGCGACATCTAACTAACAACACAACTGACGTGACCCTGAACATCGAGCATCTCTCTATTGTCTCATTCAGAGATGTTTAACACTGAGTTTTTGTCAAAAATTCATTTTCTAAAGCACAGCTTTCAGAATATTATTGTTAAACCACATTACTAGGGTCTTACTTTAGCTTATTATTCAGCCAACTCCTTATTCTGCCAATCCCATTAGTATATGGAGGAAAATTGCGCTGTTACCGAGAAGCTGAGAACTCTACAAAAGATTGGTAAGGTATACAAAAATAAGATTTTTAAACAATGTGCATTAAGCCGTCAGAAAATTTACATAAAGTAACAACAGCAATGGCACAGCAATTGACACGCCAAACTTCTTGGGATCCCGCAAATAGCAACAACGAAAGCCGCTTCAATTGGACCAGGACTTTTTCAGGAACCTTCTCAACCAGACCATAGAATAGAGACTTAACCCACCTTCTGCGCCTCACTTTGATGGCGTGTGGGAGAGACTCGTATAGTGAAACGAGTTCTACGCGACAATCTTGGCTCCGCAAACTTGACAACTGCTGTCTTTGGAAATAACTTGAATTCAATAAAGGTCAACAATAACAGAACGGTGCTAACATCATTCGAGGTCAAACAAAAAGAGCAAAATCAAAGCAACTGATCGTAACGACGAAAATTCAAAGTGCACTGTGTGCTGTTGGAATGAAAAATGAGCACCACGTCTGCTAATGAAATGAATAAATTACCAGTCAGTTTCTGGAGGTCAAAGTTTGGTATGAAACAGTATACATGTAAGTTCACGTTAGGTTTCAAATTAGGTTTATATGTACAGATTTATGGGTTGACTTCGGCATTAAATGCACAGGGTGAAGACTCCTCCTTGTAAGAGCGTTGTCCTCTGTGGCCTCTTATACAAAGGATTGTGCTTCTAAGTAGGGCGAAGCTCAGGGATGTTCTGATGAAATTTATGACGTTAGGATACGTGTCTTTCGTCTTTTCAGCAATTCTTGATGCAAGTCGTTTTATAACTATTGTGAAGCCGGGGCCGCTTCCTCCTGTGGTCGAGAAGATCAGAGGGATAAAAGAGCTATGCTCAACTTCAACAATTCTGTCCAGGTATTTGGTTTTCTTCGTCGTTTCGTGGAACTTGTAGCTCTCTTTGATTCCAATACGTCTGTTTGTTGGAGCAAACGGGTTGAAGACTTTAACATCATAGTATGATTTCTCAAAGCGAGAACCCCATAGGCCTTTAGTTGAGATATCTAATCGTGCTTCCTCGTCCTTGCAGGTTGCGGGTTTTAGGCTCTCATTGCTGAGAGGCTGCAGGTGAGGTTCAACTTCGATATCGTAACAAGTTTTTCGCATAAGCTTGGCGAAGAGATTTCTTACTTCATTATGCCTGGTTATTGGATATCCTCCCTTAGGGCAGTGAAGGGCATGGGATACAAGAAACTTCGAGCCAAATGCACACTTCTCGGGAATATTTTTGAATTGCCCGCCATATCGAATGCATAGGGCGTCTCTGAACTCGGTTTTGGTTATTCAAAGGTCATGTCGTTCTATTGGCAGTGCATTCAACCATGTAGACGCGCCTTTCTCACTGGCTAGTTAAACTGAATATTTGAGATCTTCGGTCATGTTTGCAAGAATTTCTTCTGACTTCTGGTTGTTTTGGGTTTGTTTTTGTCTTCGTATGTCTGTTTTGATTCTCTCTTGATGTAGTGTCGCTGTTGTTACGTCAAAATGATCTAGTGGGCTGCTGAGAAGTTTCGATTGGTCATACGCGAGGTCAGGAGCTCTGATTGCCATCCCGCCATTCTTTACAGGTAGACTTAACAGGGATCTCATACCATCATCGGGGGAGTCCTGGTCGGTCATATTCGGTATTAGGCTACTACGTATGATGTTCTCTGAGTCAGCTAGGATGGTATCAGCTTTTGGGGTTGTACGTAGCAAGAATGTCAATTTACTTTGAGCGCCTCGGGAAAAACAGTGATAGGCTGCTTGCGGTGACGATTTGGCAAACTCGCTTAGGTTCTTCAGAAGTTTTTGTTGTGTTTCTGATTGCTCTTGGACAAACTTCTGGCAGGCTGCTTCAGACCCTATTACAGAGCCGAGAACTCGTGCACCGTCAACGATTTGTACGTTTGTGTTATTGAAAATATGTTTTGCTTTTTCAACGGTGTGAGGCTTGACAATTAGCTGGCATTTTGGGGCGTTGACAAAGTATCCAAATCCTTCACCAATTTTGTTCAGCTGCTTGAAGAACAACAGGAGTTTTTCAATTGTTCCCGCTGCAGTGCCATCGTCAGCGTACCATTTTTGCGAAACTGATTCCATGTTCATTCTGTCTATCAGCGGCCTTGACGCAATGCCATACATTAGCATTGCCAAGGGATCCCCTTGTGTACATCCTTCCTGGGAAAGAAGGGTCTGCTTGTCGACGTACAGATTGCTGGGGGTTTGGTAGGAGTTGTTTAGGGCGCAGTAGATACAAGGGCAGATTCTCCTTATGTTTTCAAGCGCTGTTGCTCTGTTCAGGTTGTTGAAGGCATTCGTTGCATCTATAAGTAGCAGAGCTTCACATGAGTCTTTCTCAATTTCGGTTCGCAGGGAGTGAATAGAGTACTCGATTCCCGCGGTCTGACCCATGCAAAGCTGGTCGTTTCCGCCTATTGAGCGTATTTCTGCATCCACACTTTTGGCGATACGTCTTCCGACTATCCTCCGAAGTACTTCACCAATTCCTATCGGTCTAACTCCAGGGTTTTTGTCCAGAGGAATAAGTCGGCAGCTGTTGTATGGCATCAGGGTTTCTGATTCGAGTTTTTGGATCGCGATTCGTTTGGCAATAGCTGCGACTGTGTTCTTAAGGTTGTCAGAGTTCTTTTCGAAACAGGTCAAAATCCTTCTCCATTGCGCTGAGTCTAAGCCGGACGGACCATGTGCTCCGTTAGTGCGCAGGACAGCTTTTTCAACCAATGCTGCATCGATTCTTTTGAAAACTGCTGGATGGTAAGCAAGGGGTTGTTGTCCTGTAACAAGACACTGTTCGTTCAACGAGGATGCAGGTGGGTGCTTCGAAAGAAGAATACTCAAAACATCGCTGTCTCCAGTCTTGTGTTTCAACGGAAGGACTCCTCCTTTTTCGCCGGCCAGCACTCGCATCGCACCTGAGACTTTTCCTTCTTTCATCATTTCATTGAAACGTTTGATTGGTTTGGGCTCACTTACTTTTTGTTTGGCTGCTGGCTTTCGTATTTGCAATGCTCCTGCCTCATGGAAAAGTTCCATCAGTTGTCCACTAAACCAAAGGTCAAGACGTCGGCTTAGCGTTTTATTGGCAGAGTTGTCGTCGGCCTTCTTGGTCCGGCAGAGCAGTAGGTGGGGCATGATCATGGCAGCGAGCAATGAGAAGGGGACATTTGCTGATTGGTCTGCAAGAGGTTTAAGGGCGTCGTTTAGTGCGTTGGTAAAAGAGTTGCCTGCTTTGCGTTTGTTGATTCTCATGAAGCTTGGCTTCCAGTGAACGATTTCTTGGTAGATAGGAAGCAGGTCTTCTGGTTTTTCTAGCGCTGCCCAAAAACCTTGTTCTGGTGTTTGTTGGCTTTGGGGGTTCACTGTGTTTTGAAAATTTGGGCGTACGTCTCCCGCTATGGCTTGGCCCGGTTCCCGGCCCCTCTCACAGCCAGCTTGCTCCTGAAGGTCACCAGGACCAACAAGCGAAGCAGAGTCTGGGCTAACTCGGGGAATCGCGGGCCTAAAACAGTATAAACAGATCCACTCCACGTTTTTGGCTGTTTTCGAGACGTCTGCACATTTGATGTGGGACAACTGATGTTTTTGCACTGTCTTTGCACATTTGACAACTGATGTCTTTGCAACCATTGTCACGGAAGCGGAATGTCTTGTAAGTTGCAGGCAATTGATTTACATGAGGAGCGACAACAAGGAAGGCGTAACGAATGTTCACTTTAAGTGTAATAAAATGCGGTACACTCAATCGGGCGGTTTAGCAATGGGTGCTTCGCTGGCGGTAATTTTGGCAAATTTGTGGATGAAATCCTATGAAAAATCTTTGCAGAAACCAAAAAAGGGAAGGGAGATCAAAACACCTGACACAAAGGTGATATGCATTGACTGTAACCGACGCGTTACTTTCCGAGGGAAAGGATTCGAGTGCGAATCATGCAAAAACTCGTTTCATGCAAAATGCCAAGGTATCACTGACACAGAATATCAGACCAAGCAGGAAATTGTTTGGATCTGTTCCTATTGTGCAGAAAAAGGTAGAAAAGAGGACACAGGAATTGAAATTATTCAAGAGGTATGTGGATGACACAGTGTGCACGGTAAATGGGAACCCTCTAGGTTACCTTGAGTATGCAAATTCTCTTCACAAGAACTTACAATTCACACCTGAGACACCAAACGGAAGTGGAGACCTGGCATTCCTAGATCTAAACATAAACCTAAACGAAGATAGAAAAATTAGCTGTCATTGGTATCAAAAATCAACTGATACCGGCATAATCCTAAATCTCCGTAGCTGTGCACCGTTACAACATAAGAGAAATGTGATTCAAGGGACTGTGCATAGGATTTTTAATGCGACCAGTGACTGGCAATCCGTTGAGGTAGCTCTTAAGAAAAATCAAGAGATCTGGACTGAAAATCAATACTCAACGGAGTGGTCCTCCAGTATTGTTAATGAGACGTTGGATAAAATAGTCACTAAGGAAAGGGTCACAGCAAAACCACCCTAGAATGAACACCATCTTAAAAAAAGTTAAAAGTCTTAACAAAAGGGAGCCTAAACGTAGGTTTTTTGTTCTATACAGAGGAAATATCACGCAAAATTTTGCAAGGAGACTGATAAAATTGTCTAATATTCATATCATTTTCACAACAAGAAAGCTAAGAACTTGCTTGCCCACCCTAAAATCACCTTTTGATAAGAATCTGAAATCCCATGTGGTATATAAAGTTACATGCAGTTCCATCTATGTTGGCCAAACCAGCCGACACGTTATCACTAGAATTTCAGAGCATCAAAAGAAGGATTCCCGTTTTGGGCAACACCTTGTTGAATGTTGTGGTACAACGCATAGCGTAAAATGGGAGATTCTTGATGCAAGTCGCGGGGTTGAAAAACTTAATGACGATAGAAGCGATCTACATCAAAAAGCTGAAACCGCAATTAAATACGCGCAATGAATATCGGGGGAGGGAATTGACATTGATTGAAGTACTAGTTCAAATGCAAAAGTTTGACTTTTTGAAATTCAAAAAATTTTCTGGTGCATGTTAATTCGAAACTTTATCAACCCCAAAAAAAGTAAAAAATAAAAACAGATAGGAATGAAAGTGAAAATCCCTTTTCAGGAACAGAAAGCATTATACCCGGAATTTTCATAAAATCCGTAATATAAAATGAATTGATTTTTAGTGTAATAAGTGTAAATAAAATATTGTAAATGTGATTTTAAATGTAAATAATTTCAAAAATTCGATGTTATTGTAACTCATTTCTTAGAATTATAGTCAAAGACAAGTTTATATACTTTGTAAATGATTTCAATTAAGTTTTAAACCTGACGATGAACGCAATGTTCGAAAACGTTCGTTTTAGTTAATCAATTTAAGTTTTAATTGAAAATTACTTCCCTGCACAAGGAAGGCAGTCCACACACACGCAATCATTTCCTTTTGGGACGACTTTTTGCGAACGTGCCAGCACTTCGCTTAGAAGTGTCAGCCAGTTTGGAGTTGACATCATGTACCCAAGTCAAGTAGTTCTTGCAACAGATCTGGAAACCGCTGCTTCAAGATTTCGTCCCCATATTGAACCAAAGACGTAAGTGGTCTTCAAAAGAAGCTGCTCTGGAAGTCGGCGATGTTTGGCTGCTGGGAAACTGGACTCCGAGGTGAATCTGGCCACTAGAAAGTGTTGGGAATTTCCACCGAACTCGACAAAAGTGCTAGGTCTGGCGAATTAAAAACTGTTTTGGCGTTCTTTAACCGGAACAACCGTTAAGCTGCACCTTGTGTAGTCAAAACCCCTGTAAGTTTAGGGTTTTGTGTGTGGGCACCGAAACTGTTAGTTCCTAAAATTAACTTATTCGTTGAATCAATGTATGTCGCCATATTTGTCGGTTGATTTATGTAGAGCGCCAAATTTGTAATGATTGCTAACAAAAAGCTGAAATTAAAGTAATGTAAAAACAGAAATGAGTGGTAACGTGTTGCGGCTGCTCAAGAATCTCAGCGCAACAGAAATGTCGCAGCCTGATTCATGAGCACTACGCCGGCCCGGTTCTTCATTGGGTTCGATTGACTAGTAATCTCGTCAAAACATTTAATCGCTGGGACGTATTAAAGGACTGTAATTTTAATTCTGATTGAAGATTCGAAAATCCTTTGTGATAATCTATGTTCAATCTCGTGCTGAAGTTTGTATGGCCTCAAACACGGTTAGTAAGGTTGCCAACTTATTGTCAAGAAAACTCAACTAAATTAAATTCCGAGAGATCTTAAGATCTAGCAAAACCTAGAACAAAAGACTGAAATTGATGGAGAATCAATTATTAGTCTATTCTGAGAGCCAACTGCTCTTGTTAACAGTTTCTGATGGTTCTAAATACAAAATGGTTTCACTATTTGAAGCATTTGCTGAAGTAAACAATAATGTAAATAAACTTTTTTTTACATCATTGCTATTTTTTTTCTGATCGGTTAGTCAAGTAATGTGATTTAAGTAATTTTTTACATAGTAAAGGTCAAATTACTGCAATATATACTTTTGTTGACACAACCATGGATAGTTATTACATAGCTCTAAATGCCTCAATTGTAGTGTATTTAACCTATAATTATCATCTATAGTATCATCAAATAAATAAGTTCAGAAATTTAACAAAAAATGACAAAATATCAAAAAAAGCAATCTTGGCTATAAGCACTTATATGGTGCAATATCAATTTTGCACCATATAAGTGCTAATAGCCATACTTGTCGGTTTAATGCCATAATGTTCGTTGTGTCATAGCTTTGAGGTTACCCTAACCTTATACACTCGAGTTCCTTGGGTTTTTCTTTCCCAAAAACGGGCGGAGGATGTAGAAATTTTTGGACCCAACTTGTAACAATTTCCAATTTTGACCATTTTTGAGATTAAACAAAATCAAAATTTTTTCAGTTTCAAGGGATATTTCTTGTTGTCTGATAGCTCTTATTGCTGATTTGAAGTAGCGCCAACATAGTCGGCCATGTTTTCAATCTCGTAAAAACAATCGTCGAATACTGGAGCTAACTTCATGATTGGCGGCTTCAGTTCTCCATGTGGAATTTTGACTGTCGCTGATCGCACAACACCGTCGCTGTCAGTGAAGATTCCAATGAATCGCCCCAGCTTGTAATAACAGCGTTTCAAAGAATCTTCCACTAGCCATACTAATCCTCCTTTTTTCGAGCTTCGCACATGTTCTTTTCGACCACTTCGATCTCGGGTTCCATTGTGAGAGATATTCGCGAGTCCATCCCTTCCAGATCATGTCCGCTTAGGCTTGAGTCATTTTGATGGATTTTTTCAGTTCATCGTGGCGTCCACTGGATGGCATAAATGCAGATTTCGCGTTTAAAGGTCCTAGAAAAAAATGATTAGATTTGAGTGCTCTCAGGTCCTCGGGGTCGTTACTTACTGCTATCATAGGTCTTGCATTGAGTGTTTTCTCTACATGACCCGCTGTAGTGCCTAGTACCTCGTCGGTGAGGCTTAGGTTGTCCGAGATTGCAATAAAGATTTGCTTGCAACATTGAAATAGTCTCCACCAGATTCCACTAAAATGTGGTGCTACAGGTTGATTGAATTTCCAAACAAACTTTTTCTGAGCTAAGTCACTCTCAATCTTAGCTTTGAACTACGTGACCAAGAATGCTCTCAGTTTGTTGGCTGCTCCAACAAAATTTGATCCGGGGTTACTGACGATGGTGTACTGGTAGCCACGTCATATAATGAATCTTGTCTTTGCAGCATTAAATGCCTCGGTGTCCAATTGCTGTTCCAATTCGATGTGTACTGCTCTCATTGCCAGACAACTGACGAACCGGCGTCATCTTTTCAAGGAACATCATAGGTTCTTAACTTCAAATGGCCGGAAGTAATTAACTCCGGTAGGGTTACATGGGAACAAACGTTCATCAAGTCATTCTCGGAGTAAATCTGCCATTGGGTGATGAATTGGATTGGCTTTTCTCTGCTGACATTTGACACATCTCGACTTGGTTCTCCTTAATGCATCTCTTAATCCGGTGATCCAATATTCTTGTTGGAGCAAGTTTTTCAGGTAATCTGAGCCCTCCCACGATCCATTCTCTCCAACAGTAGTTGTATGACTTGATGTTTTGCTGCCAATAGTTTAGAATGTTTTGTGTTGTAATCGAGATTTGAATGTTTCAGTCGACCTTTTGAGCAAATGGCTCCGTCCACTTATATGAAGGGTGACAATTTGGCAATGTTCAATGTTTTTGAGATTTCTTTGCTATTTGTTATCGACATCGAAACATTAGGGAAACCTTCGTTTTGAACAAATCCAAGCCAAATTTTTTCTGCTTGTTAGATATCTTCTGCTTTGAGACGTCCTTTCTGCTTCATCTTGAACCTCATATAGTAGGCAAAAAAGTTTATAATTCAATTTTAGCTACTGTATTGTCTTCAGTTAAATAGTTGATCTATTTTAGTTCCTGTGGCTACAACACTTGTAGCTTGCTCAGCTTCAACTT
Organism: Convolutriloba macropyga; assembly: GCF_964194025.1. Lineage (NCBI taxonomy): Eukaryota > Metazoa > Xenacoelomorpha > Acoela > Convolutidae > Convolutriloba > Convolutriloba macropyga. The sequence continues at coordinate 3,642,940 of NC_134472.1, forward strand.
CGTTCGCTTGGATCTACGGTTTTAGCCACCTTCCTTCATCTGTTTGGAGCCATGCCGATACGTTTATCCAGCCGGACTCTTGTAGGTTTTCGATGGACATCCGTTTTCTTGTGTCAATATCTGCAGGGCTTTCAATGCCTATGATTTATCTCCATTGATCCATGGAAGGGTTTTCGAATACTCCTGCTGCCCTGCTCGAAACAAAAACTTTTGGTTCTTTTGAGCTGACTTTAACTAACTTAACACTGTAGATGGATCTGTCCATTGAAATATTTTGTCAATTTTCACATGTTATCTCAATATCTGCCTTCCGAGATGAACTCCGTTAACTGCGGCTTGAAGTTTAACTTCGGAACCGTCGTGAGTCTGACAGGTGCTACACGATGTTGTCCTATCACATGGTTGAGTTTTAACGTCACCTCGTCTCGCAGATATTCCACGATGGACAAGACTTCTTTTGACGCGTCTGTGAAAACGTGGAGTCTCAAGCTTGTACATCTGTTTTCGAAATAAAGTCAATTTATTGACATAGTCTTTATTTCTCTCAACTAAGAGCACCGTTCACTGTTAAGGTTTTAGTGTTCGGCGGACAGTTTGTTGTCCTATGCTTGTCCCATGGCTGCCCAAATGCTTTTGAGTAGAAACCACAACCTTATCGTGAAGGGTGAACATATCCCAGACAGGTCGAACGCTGCTTAGACAAAGGAAAAGACAATTCTCTGAGTTAGGTTCGCTGGAACTTCCCACTTAATTCCACGACAGACTATGAGACTATTCGTGTTTACATTCCAATTCAGCTCAAAGATTGAGGATGATTATGGCTCAGCCTTGAAAGTTCTCAAAACTTTCATAGATTTATCTGACTCTGGGATCTGTGACCTGACTTCTTCATCACTTGTTATCAATTTCGTCAAATAAAAACCAGCTTTGCTGAAGAGGTTTTGAGTCTTTTGGTAGATTTCAATTGCTTCTTGAGGTGTTCTGACTGAATGAGAAAATCTCGAAGTCTTCGCCCCACAAACTTCCCGTGTATATTCGTAGAATCCTATCCTCTGTTCTGGATCTTCTTGCCAGAGAAATGGTTGTGTGGCAAATACCATTAACGCTTGTGTCTGGTTAAGCAAATAGCATTGAAGCAAAATAGTGATGTAGTAATTACCATTGAAGCTGGTCTCTATTTTCATTCAGTTCATTATAATCAATTTTGCAGAAATAAACAGCTTTGACGTCAACGTCAATGGTTTTCTGATAACGCTTTTGTTTTGTGTGATCTTTCTGTAGGCTTCGTTCTAGGGGTTGAGTTGTCCCCTAGCAGAGTAGAAAATATTACGTAACTTCAGTTCATCTTCTCGGCACAACATCGTATCTTTCATCGGTGAAACGAGTTGTTTGCTCAAATGTTTTGGTTGTTCTCTGTTCATCTTTCGAATGACCGGCTCTATCAAAGTTTAATGCGTGGGACTCGATATCCCACCACTTACTCAACTGGCTTGCTAACTTGATTTCTGATACTGAGGTTGCTGTTGTAGCAAGAGTTGCTGCTTGCTTCGCTGGTAGAGGACCACTTAAGGCCCAGCCAATCTTTGACTTTACTGCCCATGGTGTAGCTTTGTCTTCTGACTTCTTGAATTCGAAAGGGTGATGAATGTCGAAACAATCTTGTCTCAAAATCACTTGAACATCGTTTAGATTGTAGCTCTGATTTGGCAAGTTCCTCAGATGTGGGTAACGGTCCTTCATTTGTTGCAGCTCCACAATCTGGTCACCAAACTTCAGTTTCTCGTGCACATAGAATTGCACTGTTGTCAATGATGGAAACCTCTCATGCGCTGAAACAGCTATCGGTACTGTTTCAGTCTTCACATCTTGTGAGCCATGGATCCCTGATACTGATAAGGACGCTCTTCGGCCTTGAAGTTGAAGTTTAGACACCACTGACTTGTCTACAAATGAAATCGAGGATCCTGAAGCACACACATTGCTAATACATTTAGGCTCAAGTCTCTGTTTGTCAGCTTGATTAGCAGAACTGGGAGTCCTCCTTGGGTGATGTTGGTTGCTACTGCCGTTGAGGGGGAAAATTTTTGCTTGCTGAAATTAGAACTCTCTTCGATTCAGGGTCATGCTGGAATCCTACCGGAGTCACGATTTTAACTGTGTTTTTGACTACGTTTGCAGACCGCACAATGCCACAGGCGTCGTCGTGCAAAACGGAGGGTGAATATATAAATTCTCAAGTTGAGCTTCGACTATGAATTTTGGGCTGCCAATTTTGTTGCAGAAAATGTCCCAAGTTTGATATTATAACAGTGAGCTAAACCCCAGTCCAGAGATTGCCGCTTTTTTCTGACCAGTGAAGCTTACCTTCACCTACTGCATCTTCTCAGTATTGCTCAGCTGCTTTTGATGCACAATGACCTTAAAACTTTCTGCCCACTGGGGCAACTCCAATGCGTCTCCTGAGGACTCCATTAGCTTCAGTTTTAGATACCCTCTTGGATCACTAATCGGTTGGTAAATAATTTGTGGGTTGGTCTGGCTCTCTGTTGTCTGGTTTTGGCTCTCCACCAATTTGCTTAGAGAGCTGTACTTGTTATTTTGGCGTCTATGTCTTTTTTGGATTGCTGACATTCCCTGCTGTTAGAATGTCGTTTTGAGTAAATGTGTTTGTGGTTCTGTCACCATAATTGATTCATTGATTTCTGGTTTCATGACAATACTCGAATCATGCAGTTTCGTTGAGAAAAGTTGTACCCGGTTGGAAGACCGCGGTAGCTTTTTAGGTAGGCGCTAAAAATTTTCTCACCTCTGTCATGTGTGACATTCCTTCGAGCGTCGATAACCAGATTAAGAGATAATGGCCGACTTGGGTCAGGCGGTTCGGCCACTGAATCTGCCCAACTTTCCGTTCTTTCTAGCTTGCGTCTTGATCTAACACTTTATAAGTCGTCTGCCTGCGACTCAGATGTTCTTTAACCTCCTTTTTTCAGTTCCATTTCCAGCTGCCGTTGCTCCTCGTCGGCTTCAGCTTTCCTTCTTCCATTTTCAAGGGCTCGTTCATACTGTCGCACACGTAGTTTTTCCTCGCTGCTTGTTGTCCCCACTTGTTGTCGCTGCTGTAATTGTAATTCTTCTTGCCTTCGACGAAGTTCAATTTTTTCACGCTCCTGCCCTTAATCCAACTGCCGCTCTCGCAGTCGTTGCTCTTCCGTTTTCTTGGCTCTTAGGTTTTTGAGGTCCATTTTGTCAATCTATCGCCTTCTCCAGGATCGCGAGTTGGCAATACTGTCGAGTTGGCGATTTGCTTCCGTGTGTAGCAGAACGCCTGAAAGAGAACTCAACATTCTCTTTGACGTTTTTTCTCGCTCCATTTCCTTTATCAAATACAGTCTTGTTTGAGTCCTTATCACCAGCCGATGAGGTTGACACTAACCGTGTTTAATTTCCACACTTGCGGTTTTCTGGTACTGTCTTAGCATGCCTCGATGAAAACCTTCACTCTTGTTTAAAACCGTCAACCAATCCGTAGCAGTATCTGACTTCACGATTCTTATAGTTTCTGAGTGAGTTGAATCTAATTTCGATACTAACTGTTCCAGTTTGCGACACAATGCTTGCTTGCAGGTGTCGTCGAAATTTTCTGTTCCCAATTCATTTCGCCGCTTCACCATAAAACGAAGTACATTTCCTCGCTGAATTGTAAAATTGCAAAGTATCTGTTCAATAGTTGAAAACGCTGCTGCAATATTTCTCAATTTCTCCAAAGTTTGCTATTTGTTCATCTAGCCATTTGAGTGTCTTCTTTCTTTCGTCCATCTTTCGTTCGGTGTCCGCATCAAAACTATCCAAACACATGGGCTTCAGGAGTTGCGTCTGTTGCTGTCTGTTTTTCTCATTATTATCGTAAGTCTAAAAAAACATCGATATGCTTATTCTTCAGACACATGTCTTCAGCTTGTCAATTTCTAGTCAATTTAGCTGGACTGACATATTTTTGTCTGCCATTTTCCAATATCCATTGAGGCTCTCTCCAGCCTTCGTTAGATTTCGTTCCGGACCACCAAATTGAAAAAAAGAATCGTTGCTGTTCTTGCCGTTGCCCGGGTCGGCGGACCTAATGTTGTAGCTGCTCAAGCATCTTCTCGATCTTTATGGGCTGCCGGGTTCTTCACTGGGTCCGATTGACTAATAATATTGTCAAAGCAACTAGTCGCTCGGACGTATCAAAGGACTGTAACCTTAAATCTGATTGAAGTTAAGAGAATCCTCAGTGATATTCTATGTTCATTCTTGTGGTGAAGTTTGTAAGGCTTCAGCCAGTGTTAGTAATATTGCTTTTTGTCAAAAAACTTCAACTAATTTAAAACCCGAGACATCTTAAAATCAAAGAAAACTTTGAAAACAAAACACTGAAAAATGATGAACAACCAAATTTCAGTCTATTCTGAGAGAAAATTGCTCTTGGTAACAGCTTTGTATGGTTCTAAGGACAGTATGGTTTCACTATTCAAACAATTTGGTTAACGTTAAAAACAATGTAAGTATCTTTTATAACATCATTGCTACTTGTTTTTGATTGTTTAATCAAGTAAAGGGATTTAAGACATTGTTTACATAGTAAATCTCAATTTACTGCAATATTTGCTTGTATTGACATAAGCACGAATAGTTATTACTTATTTCTAAATCCGTCAACTGCAGGGTATTTGACCTTTAGTGATCGCCTAAAAATCATAAAATAAACCATTTAAGAAAATTAACAATATTTAACAAAAAATTTAACCAAATAAGTGCTGATAGGCACACTTGTGAAACTCAATTTACTGCAATATTTGCTTGTGTTGACATAAGCACGAATAGTTATTACTTATTTCTAAATCCGTCAACTGCAGGGTATTTGACCTTTAGTGATCACCTAAAAATCATAAAATAAACCATTTAAGAAAATTAACAATTTTTAACAAAAAATTTAACCAAATAAGTGCTGATAGGCACACTTGTGAATTTTATGCCATAACGTTTTCTTGAATGTTAATGTTTTAGATGGTATTAGTTGCGCATTTCACTAAGGAGGAACTGAGTCCTCACTTCCGATTACTAAATTGAATTCTAACAAGATGGTAAGCTGCTATATCCAATCGGAACAATTTTGAAGTGCAAAAAGATGAATTAAAAACTGTTTATACCACTGACAGAGAAAACAGACTATATATCTCGACAATATGGAACAAATTGTCACTACGTGACAGTGGGAGACATCTGGACACTACAACAGGGTTGACGGAACTGGCCTGCATACCCTGTAACTGCACCCTCACTGACTCCGCAACCGATAGGTTAATATCCAGTTACTGACGACTCTGGTCGCCCACATCACTTAACCGATACTCCCAACGACGACTCTAGTAAACAACGACTCTACCACTTGACAGGGAACCACACATTCTACGCATTTTAGCTAAATTCCACTATTTCGGATGAAGAATTCTTTACCTCAGATGGATGTGGCATGCTAATGCCCAGTAATAATTTCTGCATTGAATCAATATAAGTCGCCTTATTTGCCAATGGGTTTGTGTAAAACATCATATTTGTAATAATTGCTAACAAAACGATGAAAAAACGACATGTAAAAACGGAACTGCGGTATAACCTTTGATGTCATGTAAGAAAACCAAACAAGGAAAGTAAATAATTGAAACTTGTAACTTGAAATTTTTGGAAGAAAGGAAACATGAGACGACAAAGAAGGAAGGATAGGCAATGTCGTGATCATAGCAGAAAGAAATACGGATTGTGTATCCTGCAACAATCAGAGATTGAGAAGACTACATAGTCTTTCATATAGAGCATGCGCACCTAACTTTTAGTCAGTCTATTAGATAATTTCGCTATGTGTATATCTGCATTTTTGACTTCAGTGCTATATACATTATTTGCATTAAATTAAAACTCGGCTTTACTGTTTTACAGAGTATGTTAGTCTTGGACAAATAAGTAAGTCTCCTTCTTGCGCAGACATAAGTAGCCTAAGCTCTTTATACGTTAAGGCCGTAAAAGAAAACCATAATTCGTCTGCCTGAATACCAAGAACTAATCTTGCATTACCTTGCATGTCAACATAACATTATGATATGTGCAAATATGCAACATGTTTACATGCGTAAGAAACATGGCATGAACAAAGTCTAACCAAGGCATGACAAGATGATGGCGTGCAAAAAAATTTAATTCAGGGAGAGCAAATTGAGAGCCTTAGCCAAAATTTTGCCGTTTGAATTGTTTAAGCAACGTAAACTTTGGATATTCGTTGATTCATTCAAATAAAACCAAATGTTTTCCAGCAAGTTTTTCAAGAAGTTCATATCGGGATTTCAAATGTTTTGTTAGTCGAGGCGTAAATTTGTGTTAAGTTATATTGGTACAAGTTTTAAATAGAGTTCTCCATTGCCACATTTTTAATGGAATTAGAATCTACAGACATGTTTTGATGAAAAAGTTACTTAATGGTCGATCTAAACATTGACACCGACAAAATTAAAACTGTTCTGAAAGAACTGGAGCAAAACAATTGAGAAAATATCTGGAAAAGTTGGAATAAAATATACAATTCTCTAATTAAAAAACGGTTGCCAAATTTGGGTCAATTGTTCGGAAAAATACTCGTGAGAAAACATGATTTATTTAACGGCATCTCGCTTGAAAAAAAAAACTCATTTCTGAAGTTTAAACCTTGATTAGTTTTGAATTAAATTATTGCGCACAGTTGAATAAAAGATATTTTTCAAAAACTGGAAGCAAAGAAAAAGAGAACAAGAAGGCCCACTTGATCTGTGCGTGGCACAAAATGTTCCCAAAATTGCATTTGAAAGCATAATATGTATCAAATCAACATAATCCAGAAAAATCCAGAAAATGATCATCCGAAAATTCCAGATTAAGTACTCAAGAATATGATTTACCAGAAAATCCAATTTTGGTGAGAAACACTGTTTTTTTGTGAAGCTGCTACAGAAAATAATGCGAAAAAACAGGGGAAAACACTAGGAGAACCAAAAACCTCAAAAACGTTCAAACGAAATACCTAGTAGTTGCACTCAAATTAAATAAATATGATCAAAAGAATTTTCCCTAAAACGTTCTCTAATTAAACACCAACCCGTTAAGATTGAATTTTTTCAAGATTGATGACCTTCATTTTCACCAGTCTTTTTTTCATTACTCTTCGAGGAACTGCAGAATTTTTCATAAGAAATCTGAAGTCAAAATAATAATTGGTAGTTCGAAGTTAACTGTTTTTTCATACTCTTTAATTTTCACAGCAAAAAAACTTTTTAGCCAAAAACTTTGGTTAATGACGTTGTAAAAATTGGACTTGTTTTTGATGGAACAAAAAACTGTTGGCAGATTTTATCTAGATGTTTGAAAACAAACAAAAACTCATTAAAGAAACAGCAACTCCACTTCACGTGTGTTCAGCAAAACCATTCCCAGTGCAAGTTATTCGTAGTTGTAATACTGGAAAATGATACAATCTTTTTAAAACAATTTAAATATCTTAATGGTTTAAACTATGTAGCTCACTTGATAGCAGCAGGACAGGTACTGGAACTCAATTCAAGCAGAGAAAGAAATGAGAAAAAGCATTTCTCACTAACTGATTGAATTCTTGACGTGTTCATCGAGACGTGTTCTGTAAACGATTCAGCAAATGGGGTTACAGACGGGGGGAAAAATATAAAAATACTACTTGTGACCTGACGTTTCAAAGTAATCAAAAATTATGTAAACACACAGATTGAGCCCAAACTTCAATGACGCACCAGAACACATAAAAAAGCTGAAACAAAAAATCACTATGAAGTGCTGAAGAATGAGCTCCCATTAGAAAATTTGATTGAACTTTTAAAAATTGGTGGTGTCTGTCATGTATCAAAACGTGCAAGCTTTCATTTCTTTACAAAAAAAATCAAAAAAGCAAAAGAAGAATATTGAACTAATTTATGAAAAATTAGCATAATCAGTCAAAAATCCTCTTTAGGTAACAAAGAGCGCAGCTTACTGCACATCTTGAGAAAAATTTTTTGTGTAAACTGAATCAGTAATAAAATTTCGGCAAGTTATTTACCTGTGAGAACAAAAATAAAAAAGATCCCTTAGGTACGTTAAAAAAAAGCAAACGTCTGATGCATTGTTTGTGGTTTTAACAATATGGAATGAAAGTATTATAAATCAAAGAACATGAAATCCAAAAAGTAATGCAATCAGCGGGAATAAGAGGCAATGTCGATAAGAGAACCATAAGCTAGGTACAAGATGGGTCAAAAGAAAAACAAGATAATTCACTTTCATACCTCTTAATTGCTCGAACGTTCATCAAAAGCGAATTAAAGAATTAACTTTTTTGAAATATATTTAAAATTTTTTTCTGAGTACAAATAATATTAAAACATAGCGAGAGCGAACAATTAAAGCACAATTTTTTTTAAATTGTTTTAATTTAAAACTAAAAAAAACAATAGGCAACGCGAAGGAAATCCGAGCAAAAATGGGAAACATGTCAAAGCAAAATTTAACAAAGCAAAATGCTATATTTTGAAGGAACTGTAGTTTCAAAACAGGTAATCGCCAAGAACATATTGGAGACTGAATACACTAAAAACACTGTAAACAAAAAGCTTTAAGATTAAGAGAAGCAGAATTAGATGATTTTGACAATTTCTTTGAAATAATTAATTTCAACGTCAGAAAAAAGATCAGAATCATAAAAAATGACCCGCAGTTGAAGCCAAGCAGTAATTACATTATCATGTTATTTTTTCAAAAGAAGTCGCAAGAAGATTTCTTATTGAGAAGCAGATAACAATAAAAGTCACAGTCAAAGCACGGCAAATCGGCAAAACTTGCGAAAATCAAATTTCTCTCTTATCACACCAACAATCCTTTGCGCCTTGAAGTGTAATATTTATTTAATCAAATTTTCTGTCACAGTGTGAACACCAGTTCTGCTGCCGGAAACTATGACATCTTTGAAAAAATTATGGCAACCAAAAAAAATCAAATTTAATTAAAATTCGCACTTAGTAATATCTTACTGAGAACTTGGAGCTGCTCCTAACAACTCATATTCGTTTTTGTTTTACTGAATGACACAAATATGAGCAAAATTGATAATAGTGGCCTAAAAAGTGATTAAAATTTTTATATTTTCAGAAATGGTATCTGATTTATTTTTCGAATCTTTCGAGTGCATTCCTAAAAAGTGAAAATGCAGACGTGTCATTGTTGATTGGTCTTCAGTCAATTGTGCATGTCGCGAAAGAGTATGTTACCGCTAAAAATTACGTTTTCTTTCAATTCTTCAAGATAGACAACTTATCAAAAGTAGACAACTTATCATTGCAAAAACAATAATAGATAATCTGCACCGAAAAAAATACGCAATTTGGTGGCTATAACATTTTATTTTCATATCCACTCTGGGTTGTTAAAGTCTGAGCCGGATCATTGGTTAAACCTGTGTGCGTTTGTTTTCATTTTGCAGCGCAATATCGCATTGTTATTTAAAACTATGTTGATTTCTTCAAACTGACAAATGTTGCAATATCTTTAAACAAAAATTCAAAAATTCTGATTGTTGATGTAGCGAGGTCATGCTTTAATGTGATCCAATTTTAATTTCTGTTTTCTTCAAACAGAAAAGACACTTTTTCCCTTTAATCATTTTGCTTACATGAGCCTGATTTTATTTCAAAAACCACTATTTTTCTCTCCATAGGTCGTTGCAGTTGCATATGTTTGCTTCATTAATAATTAAATTTGAAAAAATATGCACACGCACCACAAACGTTTCGCAGCATAGAGTATAGTTTGTTTGTCTCCAACATAAAAAGCGATTACGATGTCGATTGAAGATACATTATCGAGTAAAGAATCCTCAAAATGGAATCAGCTTAAAAAAGAGGTCAGATTTATTATTTTCGTTTCTCTCAAAAATTATGCTGACGTGCAAATTTTTTAATGGCTGAGTTTAACCATTTAGAACATTCACGAGTCACTTCAAGTTTAACGCGTATTTTTCTCATGATTTTAGATAGTATAATTTATCAAATAGTTGCAGATAGCCCTTTAATTTTAATCTAACCTTTTAAAAAATAAGAGGACAATTACCCTAGAAGAAAAAACAATTTTCAAGCTTGAAGTGACGAGACTGTTAAAACATCAGTTAATCAGATTTGAAAAAATACAACCATAAAAAGTTTTTTTTTCTAATAAAGATATGGGGTTTAATGACTTTTTTCTGAGCAAAAACTGCAGGAAGGAAAAGCGCAAAAAATAATCCGACTGCGTTACAAGTTCCGTCATGTTTTTAAATATAAAACAAACAATCAGAAGGACGATGAAAGTTTTGATCGAACAAGTTATTAGTTAAGCCATGAAAATCGGTAATGTGGGTCCGGAAATTAAGTTTGAACCATCTTAAGCGAAGTTTTACAGTCATGTGTCAGTGCTATATATTCGAACAGTTTACACAATTATTCACACAATACTATTTTCCCAGCCTACAATTAATTTTTTCTTCTTATTGTAGTTCCTGCTTGCCAATGAGCAAACAAATCTATAGAACCGACAAGAAACCATAATTAATATAGAGTTCCACTTGATTGAAAATCAGCCAGAAAAGCGATTAGCTATAAAGAGTTGATTTGTAGCTGACTGTCTTCTTTGAAAATAGAAAAATAGGTGCAGGGTGAAAAAGTACGAAAAAAGTACGTTTTTTGAGGTTGAGTTTTATTACCAACTGTCAAGATATTTCTCAGGTTATTTTTTAATTGACTCTTTAGTTCTACGGTGCAAACAAATTCAATCTCGATTGGAATTTATATTACTCTTAAAAAGAATAAGAATTTTTACTTTTTTTAAAAGTTTATACAATTTTCAAAAAACCTACTTTCAATTTTCTTAAAATTGTAATTTGATGTTAAACTTCTTTTATGCTGCCAACTAACTCGTCTATAAATTTCACGAGGAACAGCCTTGATCATTCGTGAGCACATATTGGTCTGTTTTTTAGTATAATTTTAAACATTGTATATCGTTTTCTGCAAAAAAATGATGCCAAGGGTAAAATGATGAAAACAGTATGTAAATAATTTAATTGTTTATACTGAATTTTGCATTGCGATTGAAATTTTAAATTTTTGCTTTCTTTTCCCAGAAACATGTCAAAAATTTTGTATAAATCATCTGGAATAAGTATCGGCATTTTGTCAGGCTAAATCATTGAAAGTCTGAATTGTTTCAAGAGATATACGGGAAGCGTGAAAAGGCAACGGAAGTGATAAAACTTATGCACTTTTTACTTTTTTTCCACGAGAAAATAAGAGAAAGAAAAAACCCAGTCAATGTTCAGTTCATTTTTGAATGCTTTTCAACATTATCCCTGTATCTCTTTTGTGTCCTTCTCCAAAAAGCACTATTGTCGAAAATTGGCACAATGAAAAAGTAGGACCACCCTAAAACTTTGAACTTCATTTCAAATTTGATGATAATTGATTAACAGTCTAATAAGTGAGAGTATATAAAAATAATTAACACACTCACGTACACGCTTTAAAATGCCAAAAGTCTGCCGTGCCAGAACTTAAAATGCCAGAAATTGCTTCCTAGCCACGAGCTGACTTCCGTTGACTAACGCTATTTTAAAAGGTGTGCGTTTCGTGTTTTAAGCATGGTTACGCGACCCTGCAGAAAACACTTTGAAATTCTGACTTAATATCTCGAACCGCTTCGCGGTTCTCAATAAACGCCTAAACTTCTTAGTAACTTCAAGCGGAGTCACGCAATCTTTACTTTCTGCTTAGGTATTTTTTTAAACAATATTTAATCTTTGTTCCTATAATACACATATAATTCTTCTGCTTAAAACTAAACAAAACGTTATCATATCTTAAGTGAAAAGTAGTTTAAACAGTTTTGTAGTTTCTTCTTCATCAATTAGAGGTCTGTTTTCTCAATGCTACTATTTCTTTTCAAGACTTCAATTGCGAATCATGCTCTCTGAGTATTTTATGTTTTTCTGTACGAGTTTTATGTAAATAATTCAATTGTTTATACTGAATTTTGCATAACGATTGAAATTTTAAATTTTTGCCTACTTTAACCAGAAGCATGTCAAATAATTTTATAAATTATCTGGAATAAGTATGGGACCCTCTCAGTCTAAATTAATCAACATTTGAATTGTTTCAAGCGATACACTGGAAGCGCAAAAAGGCAACGGAAGTGAAAAGTTTGGGCAATTTTTTTATCCACGAGAAAATAACAAAAAAAAACGAAAAAAAAAAACCCAGTCAATGTTCAGTTCAATTTTGCGTGCTTTTCGACATTATCCCTGCACCTCTTTTGTATGTCTTTACAAAAGATATCAATAGTCGAAAATTGGCACAATGAAAAAGTAGGGCCGTTAAAATTCCGAAATTCATTTCAAATTTGATGATAATTGCTTAACAATCTAATAACTGAGAGCATATATACATATATAGAACACTCACGTGCAAACTTTAAAATGCCAAAAGTCTGCAGTGCCAGAACTTAAAATGCCAGAAGTTGCTTCTTAGCCAGAAGCTGACTTCCGTTGACGTATGTTATTTTAAAAGTTGTGCGTTTCGTGTTTTAAGCATGGTTACGCAACTCTGCAGAAGTCACTTCGGCTTTCTGACTTACTATCTCAAACCGCTTCGCAGTTCATAGAAACGCCAGAATTTCTCAGTTACTTCAGCGGAGTCACGAAATTATCATTTTCGGCTTAGGTGTTTTTTCAGTTGACATTTTTTGAATCCAAATTTGTTTTCAATTTTCGGCTTCCTTGTAGGAATTTACTGCAGAACTAAACAGCCCCTCGGTTTCCCGGCACAGACGCAACTTCCTGTTCCACAGACAGTTCCAGATATTCTCCGAATGTTTGAGTGAGATGCGGAAAACATGGGACAAAGAGCATCTGTTTCAGGCTCTGCTTCAGGTCTCACCTCTCATACCTCTCGAAGAGCTTCCTCCGTAAGATACCATTTAGTTCCATTTAATCCCACTCTTTAGCATAAACTACCCTAATTCGTGAATTGGACCTCTGTAGTCGAGATCCAGACATATGAAAATACCATGCTCGACCGAAATGGGTTATGAAAAGAATTTTTCTTGACTTTGGCGAGAACCTCGACTGTATAGACCCAAAATGGGTGAGCCTAGACAGTTTATTGACCAAAAAGCATTTCTAGACAGTGTATTAGCAATTAAAGAAGGTCTAGACCAAATTTTGACAATACAAAAATAAACTTGTCAGGGTCAAGATAAGGTTCATATTTCAACGCTCGGTCTCTTCATGGGTCTTCTTTCCAAAAAGATGTGAGCTGTTATGTCTCGTTGTTGTGAATTAGTGGCTGCCGCACATTTTTTTCCAGAGAATTTATTTCTTCTTCAGGTGTTCCTTGTTTCGAAATTTTACGAAATTACCAAATAGGATCATATCTCAATAGATGTTGCATGAATCGTGTTTTGCGCAACAAACAGATTTTTCTGCGTGTAAATTGTGATTTGCAGTCAACCTTCAAATCCTTGAAGCTAACTAATCCAACAATTTTCCTTTTTTCATGAACTCAACAAACTATTTTGGTTGTTGCTTGTTATCTAACTGTTTAGAACTTCATAAGCTCTTATTTTTTCAACCTCGTCAATAATGCTTGCATTGTTCCGAAACAATTGATCCGAAATATTAATTTGGGTTAATATTGCCCCCTTGACTTTTTAGGTAATTTCATAAAGTCTAGATCTCGACTAGAGATGTAAACATTTAACCCATCACACTCATAATCGGGGGTGCTCCAACAGGACGAAACCTAATTTTTTTAAATCAAATGGATGACAAATAATAATAAGGCCGGCAAAATCTAAAAAAGGTGCCGATAATTTTTAGTTCTGATTGAGAGGTAGGCTTCGCCATGATAACCGGCCCGTTTTTCTGGATTAAACCCTAGCGTCAGTGATTGGCATGGCCTTGGAGAGCAATTTTTTCTTCCTTGGTTCTTGTTTAATTTGGCCATTATGGATGGCTGTGACTACATTATGAACAAAAATAGTCAACATTTCAATGTTTAGCGAGGATTAACATTGAGAATACATGCAATTGTTGTCCAGTTGAAACGAACTTCACTGTGGTGTGGTCCTTTTGAAACGTCGCCATGTTGATCCCCTTCCCATCAAAATCAATTTTCCAATTTTAAATTAAGTAAATAGCAAATTACATATCTATGTAAATGTGCCCTCACCCGCTCCCAAAAATACAAGAAAACTTTCCAGTAGCGGGTGTAATTTGAAATGACTCACATCGTACACAAAATTTAGAGTGTCCAAAAAGATTAACCAATTTTTCATCTTTGACTAGAAAAAAATATGGACGATAAGAAATGACAATTTTGCATATTATTACATTAAACAAATTAGCATTCAAGGCTAAATAAATTGAACATAAATTTTGTAAATCTTAAACTGTAATTTCAAATCTGTAATTTTGCAGAACTATGGATGTGTTGGCACATGCTTTGCAGACACTTGAGCACAATAAAACTATAACAATCGGACTTGAAGCATTTATGAGTGATGTGAAACTGATGACGGAACTTCGGCTCTACTTTGACCAGCTAATAATGGACCCTCTAAATGGCCATTACGTAGACCAGAGGTACCTACGCATGCCAGAGTATAGCGAGTTCCTGGACTCTTCATACAAAGAGGCAAGTGTACTTCCAGTATTTAAGCTTCTAGTTTTTTATCTAGTTCACCAAAATCTCTCAGAAAATCTAACCCTAAGAGTAATCTATTTGGCCAGAGATGTAGAAGGACTCTTTTCAGAAGTTCTCTGTGAGCCTCATTCTCAGTCTGTGAAGACTAGCTGAGTCAAGGAACTAAAAAGTACATATTTTTTTTCAATTCCCAAATTTCTGCATTAACATTAAAGCCCAGGTTTAGGTCCAGTCCCAAATTCAGCTACGATCAGACACACTCGAACGCACACTCATGTGTGCCCAGACCGAAATTACAGGGTTTGGACAACGATTCGAGCGCACAATAGTCTGGACCATGGTTGGGTTCGGTCTGATCAGAGGTCACTTCAGTCTGAAAGGTCTGATCATAGTCTTTATAGTCTGGACCTAGGTCCCATTATGATAATTACCAGTTGAATAGTTAAAATTGGCACTTCATGTACGTTTGAGTTCATGAGAAGTTTAGTGTTGAAGACCAGATGTCAATTGACGCACAATTTTACTTACTGTCATTCCTTACACAAGAACCCTGAATATATTTGATTGAGAGTCTTTAGGAAAGCTCGAATTAAAGCAATCATTTTGGCGAACAGGAGGTCAGAGACAATTCTGCCGCGAAAACTAACGTTTGGGTTAATCTACTCAAAGATGGTAAAAGAACACGGAGACGATATTCTTTCCTTTTATGCATTTTTCTGAGAACAATCAATAAAGGGAGAGAGCAAATCAATAAAGGATTTTCAGTATATATAAATACATATTTTTATTTAATCAAGTCAGGCTGGGGATTATTTCTCAATTTTTTTGCTATTGTCTATCTACTATTTTTCATATTTCAGAATAATTTTTGGTGCAAACAGAAAATATTGTCATGTTTTTTTGTTTTTTGATGTTGTTTTGAGCGTCATCTGTTGTATTGTTTGTAGATGGATCGACACTAGTTGTTTCATATTACTTGAAAATGTTTTCCTGAACAAAAGAATCTAAAAATGTTTATGAGCTAAACAAGTTTATCACTTTCTACTTGTGCTAACGTTTTCTACTTCTCTTTTTATTTGTTTTTAGTTGTTGTCGATAATTTCGCTTTTACTACTTGGCCATTCGTGTGGTAAACACTATACTAGATAGTAACACACACCTACTGAGAAGTAAGCAGAAAAACTAATTTCGCTTCTCATTTAGATAAGAAGTAATTGCATAATTGATGATTGTTTGGTTGTGTCATCAGTCAGGTGTTTTTATCAAGTCAGCTGAAGGTTATTTCAGTTCTCAGCTCTACTTTTCTTTGATAAATTGACACTCATTTTTTCATGCCTTAAAGAACAGAGGAGATCAACACTACTGTCATTCTCTTTCTAAACTAGCCACTATTTTTTCTGAAGTGCGACAGCAGCTTTTCTAGGAAATTTTCCCCCTTTTTCTAATTGACCTCTAACAATGGTTGGAAGTTCAACTAAATTAACGCTGAATTTTCGCTAGGCCAATGAGAGATCTCCATGAAAAGAAGCTTGTAAATGATAAAGAATTGCAGCCAAACTCTGTTGATTCGAAAGAGACATTTCAACTCACTCTAATTAGATGTTTTAGAACACATTCATAGAGCTGCTTGTCACCAAATGAACACAAACATGAGCTAGTGCACTCGCAGGCACAAAAAATTCCAACCAAAACAAATTAAGCTCAATGAGTTTTTCCAAGGAATTTTGAGAAGATGAGTTCTTTAAAGTTGTATTCTAGCGTAAATCACACAATCTGTTTTCTCATCTCGAGGTGTGTTGCTCAATGTTGCCAGTAAGTTGCATTAAGACGTAAAACATTTTTTCACCAAAAAACTTTTTAATTGCTCTCAAACGAAGTTTGTAGCAATTATATTAGTCCTGTCGGTCTTTTTTTTATGCGATTTTTCGCTTGACCAATTTTTCGTCTGACGCTTTTGACTTTTCGTCCTCAAAAACGGGATAAACAGGTAGCGCCCAGCGGGCATTATGTGCTCTTAGAGCCTTTCAGGTCTGTTTCAGCTCAAACTGTCTTGGAGACTTATACTTATACTTATGGTGTGAGGGGCGGTTCTTAGAGGTTGACACCCCCCCCCCACTATTGGCTCCACCCCCCCCCCCACCGCGCTTTTGCCCCCCCCCCACCCAGTGCTGCCCCCATCAGCCCCCGGTGCCCCCCCTCCCCCCCCCCCCCCCGTGGCTAGCTACTGACCAAGCCAACCGCTCGCCGGTCGTTTGAGAGAAATTCGCCCGACGTTAGTCGGTTATGTTTTATTAGTTTGATAACGTATTGCAGAGCAGAAAAATTTGTTGTACCTCAACTTATTTGTTGAAGTGATATAGCCGTCAAAAACAAAGCAACATATTTCTAATAATATTATAATTAACATTCTGTTTTAAGGTCTTCAAAAGATTCATGATTTCAGAATAAAAAAAATAGAAATCTTAAAACTAAGACGAAAAAATGTAAAATAACAGAAACAGTAAAATTAAGACAGCATCAAAAATCAAACTAAAATCAAAACAGCGTCATTGGCAGCAGAAATTATGCATCTCAGGGGTTTACTGCCGCCTTCGGTAAACTAGCGCAGTCAATTTCTCTACTTAATCTTCATTCGTGGCTCTTTTGCGCGAGCAACGTGAAAAGACACCGAATTTAAATACGAAATATGAAAAATATTTTGCTGCCAAAGTCAACTAAAGTCAGTCAAAACGATGCCACCGATAAATTGAAAACCTGATCTCGTGGGTTACTTGGGCAAAAATGAAAAAACCGATTGTTTGAATCCAAATGCACTTATGCTGCGATCTCAAGGAATGAATAGATCTGCGAGAGGTGAAACTGTTTCACTTGTTAACATTAACCACGAATGCTCAAACGATGTTGCAAGCTGGAAGGTATAGGGTAAAAATAGTTGTCGCCAAAAACGGTGAATGCTCCATATTTGCTCCCAAAATAAGGTCTAGAAATATTTTTTCAAAGGGGCGCTCTGCTCCTCCCTGTACTATTTGACGCGGAAAAAAATGCTTAGAATAACTGTTAGAGTATCGATCAAACTATAGTCTTAAACTTAGTGAGAATTAGAAAGCAAGTTCAACTTACCAGATTAGAAAGACAAAAACAAATTGATTTTGATTAGAGAATTTATATAAATGAATCGTCAAGAAATGGTGCTTAGAACCAATATTCGGTTCAAATTGGTGAATCTAGTTCACTAATATTAGAGGGAGATTATTTGATGTAAAATTTTCCCAGCATGTATTGAATGATTATGATACCACCGGAAAGGTGAACGAATTCTTAGAAAAGTGTGAATGCATACCATATAGGGTATCCCCTGCGACTGATTTCTGGAAATCCGCAGAAGCAAACCATATTGGGTAACCCTTGCGACCCCCACTGTAAATCATGGTGCTAAGATTAGTTTTGTATCTTGACTTTCTCACACTGATAATGGGTATACATATACAGCTGAATTTTGAGCCTTTTTTCAGCCCCAAAACCAAATCACCATCTTGATCTAATAATCAGATCTCTCCTGCAAATCTTTAAATTCTACTCTAAAATATCCTTCTTGTTATTCTCTCATTTAAAGAAAACAATTTTTCTACTTAGTTAAAAACGCTTTTTATTCCGCTTGCGAAAACTCATAACCCAACAAGTTATGGGCCCAGTGTTCTTCTAAGTCATAAAACTGATTTCTAAAACAAAACTAATTTGTTGTTGACAGTCATAATGTTTTTCTGCTTATTAGCTTTTTTTTCACAACTGTTTTGCCTGCTCAAACGACAATTGATCAACAGACAGTGAAGCTGCTGGCCCACACAGGAGAGGCACATGAGTTTGCAATCTGGAGCACAAGATTTGTGGCAATGATGCAGACGAAGGGACTCTAAAAATCACTACTTCTGACAGAGGAGCAACCCAATGAGCCTGCACCGCTAGCCAATGGGGCGAGAAATGATGAAAAGAAGAACCACAAAGTGCTGAAGGAGGCATATGAGAAGGAAGTTGCAGACATCAAGGAGAAACAGAACAATGTGTGGTGCCATCTGGCACTGACTCTAGATGCAAAAACTCTCATGCTGATGAGACATCACTGGGAGATGACGGCATCGGAGATGGAGCAAAGGCTTGGAAGCTTTTGCAAGAGAGATTTCAGAGTTTGGAGACACCGACAGTGATGAATTTGGTGGCACAACTTGCTCGACTGCAGCTCGAGGATACTGAGGATTTGGATAGCTTCTTCATCAGAGGACAAGAGTTGCACACAAGGCTACAAGAAGCGGGGGAAGCAGTCTCAGAGACCCTCTTCAACGCCTTGGTCCTCAATGGTTTGCCAATGAGGTATGAAAGTTTTGTTATACAGGAAAGCTTTACTCCGGCAACAAAATTCACAGAGTTGAGGCAAAGGCTGCAGAACTTCCATGAGAGTACAGCACAGAGGCACAAGGGACAAAGTGGTTCAGTGCCACTGGCAGTGAAGCGTGACTTCAAGAAGGGACCCAAGAAAGGAGCACAGAGGCACAAGGGACAAAGTGGTTCAGTGCCACTGGCAGTGAAGCGTGACTTCAAGAAGGGACCCAAGAAAGGAAACTGCTTTGTGTGTGGGATCCCCGGACACTTTGCCAAGGACTGCAGGAGGAAGGAGACAGCACAATGCAGCAAGTGTGGTGAGAGAAGTCACCTAGACAAGGCATGCAAGAGACAAAGAGATGGAGGCAAACATGAATCAGTGGCAATGGGTCCAACATTGGCTTCACCAGACGAGGAATACTGGGCAGCTCTTACCCAGTGGAAGATAGCAGGCACGCAAGAGACAAAGAGATGGAGGCAAACATGAGTCAGTGGCAATGGGTCCAACATTGGCTTCACCAGACGAGGAATACTGGGCAGCTCTTACCCAGTGGAAGATAGCAGGCATGCTGGTGGACAGTGGTTGTACAGATCACATAGTGACGAACATCGATGCTATCCTGGACCTTGAGCCCAATCAATCAGTGGTCAAAAATCCCGACGGAGAGGCTTCCAGAGTGGTGGGCAGAGGCTGTGTGAGGATTAGCATACCCTCAAATAAAGGGGAATTCCAATGCGAACTCAAAAATGTTTTGTGTGTGCCGGACCATTCTTCAAACCTCTTATCAATCTCAAAATGCACGGAGTGGGGACATAGCTTCACTTTCGAGAAAAAAAATATCTTCATGAAACTCCGGAAGGGAACTCGGGCAAAACTAACACAAGAAAATAATTTGTTTTGCTTATCCTGCAGCGTTCTAGAATTCAAGATGAGTTCCAACAGCGTGAAACTTGACAGTGCAAGGAAGTGGCACAGACGAGTGGGTCATTTGAATCAAGCGAATGTGGTCAGGAAAGCACCAGAGACAGAGTGGGGACTCGATGATGTATGCAATGTGTGCGCATTGGCCAAGATCACGAAGACTCCAGTACCAAGAGTGCCAGAGACCCAAGCAGAAGAGAAGCTGGAGAGGGTGTTCACAGACGTGATGGGACCTTTCAGAGTAGAGTCACTGTCAGGGTTCCGGTTCTGCATTGTGTTTGCAGACCAGTACACGAAGTTTATGTTTGAGGACTTGCTTAAGGCAAAGAGTGAAGCACCGGCCAGCCTAAAGAAGTCTGTTCTCAGTGTGGGGACGCCCAAGAATCTGAGACAAGACAATGCAAAGGAGTTTCTCTCAGAGCAGTTCAACATGTACTGTTTAGATGCAGGAATTCTACAGAAGAAGACCATACCAGAGACGCAACAACAGAATGGGTTAGCTGAGAGGTGCAACAGGACACTGCTGGAGATGGCAAGATGCTTGCTCATTTACTCGGGTCTTCCCAAGATGATGTGAGGAGCAGCATTTTTCCACGCAACAAAGATCAGGAACTTGGTTGTGAGACTAGGAGAAGAAAAATGCCCAGCAGAGCTGGTGCGAGGTATAAAAGTTAAGCTAGCAATTAGTAAACTATCTCTTTTTGGTTGCACAGACTTCATGAGGAAGCGGGACAGAGATGTCAGCAAACTTGAACCCAAGGCACTGGAAGGAAAGTTTGTGGGTTACACTAAAGGAGACAACGGATACCTGGTGTACGTACCCAACACACGCAAGGTTGTGGCAGTTCGAGATGTGATCATCAAGGAGTCCGAAGTGGGCTCAATCCCTGACAACACAGAGACGCCCGACCTATTAGATGAGGGGTCACAGCAACTCGGGATTTGGCACCCAGATGATGGTCATCAAGATGATGGCAACAAAGAGGAGCAGGGCACATAAAAGAGGAGTGGCATGACACAGAGAGCGTGAACACTCAAGAAAAGACAGTGATACGAGATGCCTCAGATGTTGAGGAAGCAGCACTGGATCAAGAATCTACTGTAACAAGAGGGAGTCTCAGAGAATCGGAGTCACTGGAAGACAGTGAAACGGAAGAATTCTCACAGTGGGAGACAGTTGGCTTCTTTGAAGAGGCACTGGAGCAAGCGGACAGGGCAGAGCTCCGACGAGGGACACGAGCAAGGAATGTTCCGCATTTTTTTGGAGAAGTCAGGACCAATCTTGCTGTGACTGAGGGTAATTATGTGGAACCCAAAACAGTCTACGAAGCCATGCAAGGTGACGATTGGGACCAGTGCCAGCGGGAAATGAAGGACGAGGTCAAGGCATTCTAATACAACGAGACTTGGAACCTAGTGAGACCACCCACAGACAGGGTTGTCATACCGGGCAAATGGGTCTACAAAAAGAAATTGGGACCTAGTGGTCAAGTGCACAAATACAAAGCACGCTATGTGGTGAAAGGCTTCAAACGGGTGGAAGGACTGGACTACTTTGAGACTTTTGCGCCTACTTGTAAGCCAGAGACATTCAGGATTCTACTTCAACTATCAGCGAAGCAGGGCCATGTGATGCACCAGTTTGATGTCAAGACGGCTTTCCTGCACTCACCAATAGAGGAAGAAGTGTATCTGGAACAGTCACAGGAGTTTGTAAAACAAGGATCAGATGGGGAGAAGTTATGAATCAATTTATGGTTTGAAACAGGCAGCTAACAACTGGTATAAGGAACTGGCAAACTTCGTTCTGAGACAGGTGTTCACCAGAAGCAGGACTGACAATTGCTTGTTCGCAAGAGCAGAGACAGAGGGTCACACCTTCATCTTGGTATGGGTTGACGACATCATAAAGGCATCAAAAAGCATGACAGTTTTCTCCGATGACAAAAAAGCACTCGATGCAACAATTCACATGGAACAAATAGGGAGATTACACTGGTTTCTGGGTCTAAGAACCAGACAAGAAAAGGTTAAAGTCACAGTCGACCAAGAACGCTACATAGAAACAATGCTTGAGCGGTTTCAAATGGATCAATGCAAACCCTCAAGAACTCCAGCTGATTTGAATTTGAAAGTTCAGACAGCACAGCACGGAGACGAAGAAGTGGACCAGAGGATCTACAGAAGCTTGGTTGGATCACTTCTGTATATGGCCAAACAGAAGAGGCTAGACATTATGTTCACAGTCAACATTCTGTCCAGACACATGAATGCACCTACCAATCAACACTGAATGTGCGGAAAAAGAATTCTGCGATATCTTCAAGGTTCAAAAGGTTTAAAACTTACTTACACAAAAGAAGCTAGTGATTTTACTTCATTCGGGACAAGTCGGAAGATGGGACTATTTCAATTCATTACGTTCCTTCTGACAAAACGGCAGCCGACATCTTCACGAAATCTTTACCGTATCGAAGATGGAAACATTCAGAACTGTTTTGAGGGGAACAGACTCAACGCAATCAGCTCAAGTCTGAGTGGGGGTGATAGAATATCGATCAAACTATAGTCTTAAACTTAGTGAGAATTAGAAAGAACGTTTAACTTACCAGATTAGAAAGACAAAAGCAAATTGATTTTGATTAGAGAATTTATATAAATGAATCTTCAAGAAAGGGCGCTTAGAATCAAAATTCGGTTCAAATTGGTGAACCTAGGTAATTAATATTAGAGTGAGATTATTTGATATAAAATCTTCCCAGCATGTATTGAATGATTATGATACCACCGGAAATGTGAACGAATTCTTAGAAAAGTAAATATGCATACCATCTATGTTATCCCCTGCGACTGATTTCTGGGAAATCTGCAGAAGCAAACCATATTGGGTAACCCTTGCGACCCCCACTGTAAATCATGCTGCTGAGATTAGTTTTGTATCTTGACTTTCTCGCACCGATAATGGGTATATGTACAGTTGGTTTTTGAGCTTTTTTTCATCCCCAAAAACAAATCACTATCTTGATCCAATAAACAGATCTCTCCTGTAAATCTCTAACATCTACTTTAAAATATCATTCTTGTTATTGTCTCATTTTGAGAAATTAATTTTTCTACTTAGTTAAAAACGCTTTTTATTCCGCTTGCGAAAACCAATAACCCAAAATTAACAAAAAATATAACCAAATATAACATAATCAAAGGCAGCTCTATTTTTCGCTGACTTTCTTCAAAATAACGGAGAAAACTTTAAACGGTCAATTTTCTGTCAAAAAACACTAATCTTTTTGCGTGTGAGTATAACTTTTGCAATTTTTTTCTTTGTTTTTTTTAAAGCAATAGAATAAAATTGTTTTTTTTCCTGCAGCAAAATAATGTCTTCAAATGATCATTATGCTGCTTTGTTGTCATATTTTATCAGGAAAACAAACAAAACACAAAAAATACAGGCGAAATAAATTGACAAAAGCTGAGAAAATTATCGGCCATTTATAGCCAATGGCCCTCTTTTTGATCACCATTGTCGCCTGTTTTATTTTCCTGTTTGCTCATTGCCAATCTTTTTAAAATGTTAATTAAATGAGCAGCAAGTCAGCTGCAGATCTGGAAAAATTGCTAATGGTTATCAATTCTTGTACAAAAATTTATTTTTAGAACAGAAACATGATTTCCTCATAGCAGCGCCATCTACTGGGTTTTGCTTTTTTTTAAAAAAAAATACAAATATTGGTGTTAAGTATTCTGTTTGAAATTAGTTCACATATTTTGATTAATTTTGTAATCAACTTGAAGCTAACCTTGGAGCTTGGTTTTGGGTACACCAAAGCAGCTAATAGTGTCACAATTATTTTTCTGTTTTCTGTCCAATCTTTTTTATTCTTACTATCCGAGTCCTTCGCCAAAGTTATGTTTAACAATTCAACTAAATGTTAAATAATCAGCTGTAATACCTACGTTTTCACGCAATTGTTTGAAACAAAAAAAAATTTTAGCCCCCCCTCAAAAAAAATTTACTTCAAACCATTTCTCGTTCTGTTCTGATATTCGCTATTCGCAGTTCTTGTATGCTCAGCACCCATGCATAGTATTCAGGCTTTAAAAGTATATTTTTACGATATATAGAAATTTATACTGAAGAGACCATATAGATTTCAAGATTTGAGATTTGCCAAAAACCATTGCTCTTCATTTCGCTTTGTCGTATCGTTGCACTGTTTTCAAGTTGTGCATGCCATTAATTAATTCAAATAAGAACATTTTCAAACCTTAATGGTTTAGTCTTTTTAACATTTCAACGTTTAGATGGTTTTTAACTTCCCAATTTTTTCAAAAAAAAGTGTACTGCTACTCACTATTTGCAACATTAATGACAAGTCGTAAGAGTTCTCTATTAGCCCACATTTTATTGCCTTGATTTGACTTTTTTGTGAGCTTTATTTTGAATACTTGGCCCAATTGTTACTTTAGCCCAATTAAAGTTTTAGGAAGTTTTGTATGTAATCGGTCAAAAACAGAGCGTTCATTACAGTTGGTTATAAAAATCTACGGCACTTATTTTCAACGATGAAGGTGCCGATTTTGGACATAAATTCACGTCCCACAGCTTTGTCCTTACGCGTTTCAATAGCATGCGTGTTATAAGACATGTTTCTTCACTAAATTTCCACAATTTTTTGATGACCATGCTAAAGCTAGATATCAAAAGAACGGATTTATTTTCCTGATTACATTTTTCCTTGTTCTTAAGTTGTGCACGGTCAATTGTTCTACTACCCCTCAAAACCTCTTCTAATTAGCAAATTAGCAATTAATCAAGTTCGTGGCTCTTCTTTCACGGACTGTGATTGAGGACTGCTCTTGCTGATTTAAATTTTTACAAGCATGTTAAGTTTTGCTTCGCACATTTCAATTTAATGAAGATTTTGGGTTTGAAGTTTTTGGGTTTATTACTTTGATTGCGATAGGATTGTTTAAATCATTTTCTGCCCCACCTGCATGTAGCACTTTCTGGACTATTTTTTGGAAAACTTCCTCGTCTGGCTTTAAGCATTTTACATCAACTAATCATAGACGGTATTTTTAGAAAAATAGCCGTCGTGGACTCACATCGAGATTGAAACAGAAGAGATCAAAATTGACTGAAAATTTTCAAAGTGTCAAAGGTTTTCTAATTTGATTTAAGGTTGCTGTTAGATTCCAAAATTAAACTTAATTTAGCTCCTAAACTAAAGGCTATTAAGCTTAATACTAATGTCAGCTAGCAATCATTCTAATAAAAATTTCAAAACCTAATTCACTATAACTACATGATCGGTTGATCCCGTCTTGTTTGATTTTACTCCATCTAAATTGACAGTAAACACTATATTGCGCAATTTGAGAGTAAACACTGTTTTGGGCAGTTTAATATCCAGTCAGTTAAAAGTGAACAAGTCAGAAAAAAACTAAAAGTCACGACACGACCTATATAAAACGAAAAACGTGCCCGAAAGGAAAAAAAAACTTAAAAATATATATAGCCGTACATTCGTGCCACCAAATTCATGAAATTTTCATTGGCTAAACAACAAACAGAGTAGGCTATGAATCGATTGAGAAAAATATTTACAAAATCTGATCAGATAAAACCACAAAAAGCAAAGTCAACTTGTCACATGTGAACAAAAACTACTAACCAGCTCAGTTTCAAATTAGATTGAAAAAATTTACGCCAAAAAATGCTTTTTCACTCCTTTGTTTCAGCGTGACCAAAAGCATCAATTGATTTGGCTTTGATAGCAATTGATAGTAAAAGAGCGCCTAAATAAATGGCCGTTGAGAGGCTGACGGCGGCAATTACACCAACCTATGACTCTGTTGTAATGCTGGTCCAGATTTTATGCCTGCGCTTTGAAAAACTCATATTTACTGTTTTCAGTTAGTCTTCGGTTTTCAAGTTAAAGCATTAAAATATACGGTTGGACAGGGAATTGCCTTTGTAAAGCCATCAAAGACAAACATAACCGAATAACGTCGGATATATTTCTCGCGGGCGAATGACTGGCGATCGGTTGGCTTTGGCAGTAGCCAACTAAGCTTAGCTTAAGGATGCTACCGTAAGGGGGGAGGGGTCGAGTTGAGTGTGGGGGTGGTCTTAAGATTGCTCTCCACACCATACCATGAAATTTACCTTTAAAAACAGTTTCGACTAATCGCAGGTTCAGGTACTAATAAGGCGTACGGCTCTAAGAGTGCTGTTCGACCAATCGCATATTCAGCTACTTGTATGGTGTACGGCTCTAAGAGAGCTTTTCGGCTACTTATTGCCGTCCGAGAGCTACCTGTTTATCTCGTTTGTATGGACAAAAGTCCAATGGGTCAGCGGAAAATTGGACACGCGAAAAATTGCAATTTCAAAAATTTTTAAGTCTACGCAAAATTGAAGACTGGATGATCTGATGAAACACAGTCGCTGCGGAAAAAAATCAAAACTTTACCGGTTTATAACGGTATTACACCTATCATTATCAACCATTATTGTAAAAATTAGGCTTAATGAAGCAATTCCTTCAAATATGAGGGCTACAGATGCAATTTCGGTTCACATGAAAACTAAATTTTCTCTCTCTCTCCCCGTTTTTCCCCAAACTTAAGGTTAGAAAAAAGTTGCTGGTTGGGACGCACCCACACAGAACTTGAGGCTTATGCAAACGATTCTGCATTATTGTTTTTTTAAATGTGGTGATATGATGCATTGCAAGCTACGAAATGCAAATGCGGGAACATTCTTTGCTAAGCATAGAATCATGTGAGCGTTCTTGATGACTTGACAATGACTATGTCAATGACGAGGCGTTATTGAGCCAAGACCTATTGCTAGAGAAAACAAATTGCAGGGGAAAATTTCTGTTACACAGGCACAATTCAATCAAATTTCTATGACTAGAAATAAAGCTATGTATGTTCAAAATAGACTATAGTGGCTTTCGTTTCATCTGCACGCGTGATGGAATTGAAGGAACAAGTTGAACAAATTATTTCATGATGAGAAAATAAAGTTGACAATAGTTTAATGATAATGAGTTAGAATATCTCAACAGCGCCGATAAAATAATGAAAACTGCGGACAACTAATCTCAGGATAATAAATAAGTTAGAGCTAATGTGAGTATGCGTTGCAGTGTAAATTTAAATTCATCAATGATTGCAAGTTGACTTTCGAACTTTTGGAAGACAATTTTGAGTATATGCAATAGATGCGTAGTTAACTACTAAACAATCAAACCGCTATGTTGATAAGATGTTATAACAGATTTTAACTTAAACCATGAAAACTTACCAGAACAGATGTCAATAAAATGGACAAAGGGATATCTTCAATAGACAAAACTTAAGGCTCTTTGTGTTTACAGTTAAAAATTATCTCTTTACCAATCTAACTTCATTACAATGAGCTTCCGAAAGTAATTAACTTCATAAACTTACATTGTATCAGCAACATTACGAAACATGATAACAGGAAAAAAATTCCAAACATTGTTGAAAATTTACCAAATCCTGTTTGCGAATCCTTGAAATTATTGTGAATTTAACCATTAGATTATTCTAGAACATCTGATCATCGTCGCAGTCTTCAGTCCAGTGGTCGAAACAGTCGCAAACATCGCAGTAAGGCCGCTCTTCGGTAATGTTACCTCGATTCCTCGAAGCAGGAGGGCTTTCGGGTCTGCTAGCCTGCACTGGACAATCTTCCGTGTTGTGTAGATCAAACTCGTCACAAATATCGCAAAACAATCTGATGTTATGGTTCACCCCTTTAACTGGCGAATCATCGTCAAAATCTTCCAACGTATCCAGAGCTTTCGCCCCGGATTCCACAAAGGCTAAAGCTTCATAGCGCTGCGTCAATAACTCGTTTTTATTATTCAGTTCCACTATGACTGAGTTTAGAAAATCCACTTGTTTTTGAAGGGAATCACGTTCGGTTTTTATCTGCATATTGACGTCCCCGCTTGTGGTGTAGCTCCTGGCACTCTCGGCTTTCTTCAAGGCCACGTCCAGCTCTGCTTTGTACTTTGAGTTGGCTTCTTTGTATTGTAAAACTGTTTGTTCTTTCGTTGCCACTTTTTCATTCAACTCGTTCAGATTCCGTTTTAGGCGCGAAATTTGTTCAGTTAAAGTATCAATCACCTTATTCTGTTCACGTTCCTGAAGCAGATCAGCTTCTAGGCTGGTGTAATCATCGATTATGGATTGAATTCTTGATTTGTAATCGTCGTTTTCGTCTTGCAATCTTCCAACTTCGATCTCTTTATGGGATAATATTGAATCTTTCTGTTCAGCTTCGCTTTGCATTGTCATAAATTTGCCCAAAACGGTTTCATATTGCTCTCTTACCGAGCACAATTCTGTTTCATAAGACGAACTTTCTTTCATCGAACTGTCAAGTTTAGCTATTTGAGAGTCTCTTTCGCTTAAAACACGCCTACTGTTTTCAAGTTCTATTTTTAATTCTTCAATTTCTCTTTGCAACAGTAACGATTGTTGATTGCTATTAGTAAAATTTGAGTTTTCTTTTCTCAATTGTTCAGTTTGCTCGAGGTAATTTTTATTCTGCTGGCTCAACATTTCAACTTCGGCTTTGGCAAGACTAAGCTGGTCCGTAACATTTTCAACTTCATCACGAAGCTTTAAAATTTCGCTATTAAGAATATTATTTTCGGTCTGTATCGCTTCTTTAGCCATTTTTTCTTCCCCCAAGGCTTGTTTGCGCTCTTCGCAAGAAGCGAGATAGCTCTCCAATTGTTGTCGATAACTTTGCATGTTTGAGGTTAATTCTGAAACTTTTCCTTCTAAACTTGAAATTCTGCTATCTTTCTCTGCTAAGTTATTAGAGTGTTCTTGGCTCAAATCTCTCACTTTTTCATCGTGTTGATTTTTCAAAGTCCCAATTAACGTCTTCTGCTGTAGTTTTTCTTCGTTCGAACTTTCAAGTTGCAACGTCATCTGTTCAATTGTAGCTTGGTGACTTTTGACTTCTTTTGTCAGAATTGAGATGTGAGAATCGCTATCACCACTGCTATTTGTTAAGCCTTCAATTGTGGATTCCAAGTTTTGCTTTTCTTGCTTTAATAATTGGCTTGCATTGCTTTGAACTTTTAGCTGCTCCTCTAAGGTGCTGTTGCTAATCTTGATTTCGTTGAATTTGAACTCCAGTTCATTGCATTCCGTCTGTTTTGAATGAAGGTTCATTTTCATTTCTTCCAATTCAAAAAGATACCTTTCATTGTCCTCTGTCAAACTACCCACAGTGCTGTTGAGTTCTTCAATTTGATGTGATGTTTTGAGATTCTCTGTTTTCTGTGTTTCTAAATCTGATTTTATGCTATTAAGTTGAAGGTCTTTCTGTCTTATTGTCTCTTCTAGTTCTGTTATTTGGCCATTCGCTAGAGTAATAGCTGCTGCATTGTGGGAATTAACACTCACGCCTGAATCACAATCCTCCATGCTTTGCTCGGTCATTTGGAATTCTAGGTCCAGATATTTTTTCCTCATCTCTTCCAGGCTATCTTGAGTTTCCGTCAGGTTTCCCTCAAGAGCTTCCAACTGGTGCTTCAGCATGTTTCTCTCGTTCATCAAATCCCCTTTTAGGATAGCTTCTTCCTCCATTCTGTAATTCAAAATATAGCTCAAATATTTATGGATATCAATATTAGAATTCTGTTGTCGGTATTACCTATATGCAAGCGTTTAAAGCAATTTAAAATAATAAAAAAGAAGCAACAGCTGAAACTTTGTAAACTTAACAAAATATGTAAATTTGTAAAAAAAAAAAATAAGAACTACTTGTAACGTTTCTGAGAAAATAAGATACAAAAGATTGAATGCGAATCATAATATCGATTGAATAATATCTTTCCTGAGCCATCTTATCAGACAAGGGCTCATTATTTCTCAAACACAAATATACACACTTGCTTTAGAACAGCTCAGAGAGAGTGAGTGACTACACATTAGTAACCGGCAGTTTGCTAAATTCCAACACTTGAATAGATACAGAGAGTTTTCAGTCAGTGAACTTCACACAGCAAGTGTCTGCTAGCCATTTGCTTAAAAGGACACAGCAATGTCAGTAGGTTAGAATATGAATCGTATATTATCTCAGCCGAGACAAAAAGAAGCTCTTGTTTAATTCGCAAACTCAGGCCACAAAACTTGCGCTAATTAGCTTTGTACCAAGATAATGCCCGCCCGGAAGTGAAATTTAAACACAGTCAAAAAGAGCACGTTAATGAATTAGTTCACATAATTCTATCCGAATCGGTCACCAGCAACTTCAAATCATGATCTTCAGGTCATGCCAACATTTGGCATCAGTCATCAATTTGACTCTCTTTGGAATTATTTACCAAAGCGCTGATATCAAAGTCAATGCAAGTCGCAATTAAGTAGCCAAATCAAATTCAATGAAGATGAAAATATAGCCAAAACGCCAGAAAAAGGACATCACTATCCATGTATATATCTTGCAGAGCTTTCAGCAGAAGTATCCACCGGCTTGGCAATTTCCCCAGTTTTCCATTCCAATCTTAATTTTTATCAAAGTTAAATTATTAATTATTCATCATTGTTTCAAATAAAAAGCGCTCTGATAAAAACGCATGTTAATTTTATCCATTTGCAACAAGGATGCTCTGCATTGTGCTGTGCATATGTCCACATCATTCATAACATACGATACAAAACCTTCCGGAAAACCAAGTAAAATAATTACAATTAATTATAATTACATGAATTTCTCTGCAATGCAGCGAATTAATCGACAAATCAATTGGGGAATTAAAGTTTGCTATATGAGAAAAAAGTTTAAGAGATCTACAGATCTCTTAGTCAAATCTGACATTTTGCCTGCAGGACTTTTAATAAGCCAGATGAGTATTTCAAAACTTAAGAATGATATTTCATTATTGAAATCAGACGGCACTAAGAGTTTTTTTTCCAAGTGGTAATGTCTTAGTAAGAAAAAACAACAGAACTGAACAGCTAATTCTCTTAAGGTCGAGCAGTCGATCATTACAAAAAAGAAGCATCCAAAAATGGAATAAACTTCCGCGTGAAGTCCGGACTATCAGATCACGCTCAAAGTTTAAACGCATGTTAAAACAGCATCTGCTCCGACAATTCAAACTTGTACCGTTGGAAAGGAACGTTGGTGGCTTCAAAAGTTATTTTTACCTTTAAAAAACGGAACCACTAATTTTGATTTTTAACATTGTACTAATTTTGTTTATATAATTTTAACCTTGTAATATTTAACCCCTGGGTTATATTTTCAATTTACTTGTTTAAACAAAAAAAAATAAAATTGCTAGGCTTTTCAAAAAAATTACCAGTTTGATTTTAACTGGAAAAATTTGTACCCGTATCTTTTCTCTAAACGCATCGTTGTGCGAATTATTTTTGTCGCTGACTCAGCAACGATCTTCGAGCATTAAAATATGAATTTCTGTCTAGTATGAGGGGGCGTGAGTGAGCACAGCGGGGGGGGGGGCACCG
The DNA here is from genome assembly GCF_964194025.1 of Convolutriloba macropyga. Taxonomy (NCBI): domain Eukaryota; kingdom Metazoa; phylum Xenacoelomorpha; order Acoela; family Convolutidae; genus Convolutriloba; species Convolutriloba macropyga. The sequence continues at coordinate 3,674,566 of NC_134472.1, forward strand.
GGAGGCCGATGGGGTGGCAACAGGGGCGGGGGAGGTCAATCTCTAAGAACCGCCCTTCGTACCATAAGTATAAGTCTCCAAAACAGTTTCTGTGAATCGCATACTTGGAGACTAGTGAGCTGAAAGGCTTTGAGAGCACTTAATGCACACTGGGCGCTACATGTTTATCTCGTTTTTGAGGACGAAAAGTCAAATGCGTTACACGAAAAATTGGTCAAGCGAAAAATCGCATAAAAAAGACCGACAGGACTAATACAAATGCCACAAACTTCGTTTGAGCGCAATTAACAAAGGGTCTAGTAAAAACACCAATGAGCATAAAATATGGTAACTAAGACTCAACCAGTAGCGGCCATCTAAAATTGGGCTTTATGGGTTTATCCCGTTTCTATTTTTAATTTTGTTTTTGGTTACTAATTCTGTTCACTTTAGATTGCTTTGTAGAGCAACTGCTGTTTAAAAGCACTTTGAGCAGAATAAACGAACAATGAAACTAGCCCACAGAAGTAAAAAAAACAGCAAAATGAGGTAAAGCGAAAATTTTTATTCGACGGAGTACAGATCAAGAACAATTCAGGCTGCCAGAAAAAAGCCAATCAAATAGCATTTAATTAGAGGGACACACGTAGTTGACCTCACCTTCTTGAAAGTGAAGAAAAGGCAATGTGAGATCGAGGAAGTCATTTTTGAGGGAGCAGTATAACCACGTGTGATCAAAAACTCTATCACGCGAAATAACAAAAACTCGCTCTACCAAAAGTGACAAATGACGTCATGCGCGCAATTCAGTCAAAATTACTTGAATAAAAAAGCAGATTGGAAATGATCGAGACATCATATGGTCGTAAGAAAAAATTTGACAAAATAAAAGCATATCCGACTAACGTCGGGTGAATATCTCTCAAACTACCGGCGAGCGGTTGTTTTTGGTAGTACCCAGCTTGCGCTTAGAGATGCTAGCATTGGGAGCGGATTGGGGAGGCGCGTGAGTGGATTGGAGGGTGGCAAGCGATGGGGCAGGGGGGGGTAGTCATCACAAAACATGGGCGGGGGGTAGTCATCACAATGGATTGTCATCTCAAAACAGTTTTGGTGAATCGCATTTGAAGACTGGTTAGGCATCAGGCTCTTAGAGAACTTAAAGGCCTCCAGGCGTTACCTGATTATCCCGTTTTTGAGGACGAAAAGTCAAATGGGTCCGACGAAAAATCAGGTCAAGCGGAAAATCGCATAAAGAAGACAGCAGGACTAATATAATTATCTCTCGAACGACAGTCGGGGCAATTGAATTTTCAGAGGGGGCAGTAGCCCAGATAACTTTTTACGGGCTCCAAAAATTTTCCGAACAAGAGGGATTTGAACCCCCATCTCTGCCCAAATAGTTGACCATTCAGCTATCAGGGCCTTGTCATAGGGCATCTTACAATCGCTTTTCTTTTAGCAACAAACTTAGTTTCTGAATGAGAGTAATTTAAGAAAAAACAAGTCAAGCGTAAAAAATTCACTAGAGAAGAAATCGAAAGAATGTTTGGAATGGTCAAGCAAAAATTTTGCATAGAGAACACAGGTTTACAAATCGTCCTAAACTTCGTTCGAGAGCAATTAAAAACCAGGGTCAAAAATAGCCCCAGCTATCTTGCCGCAATTAAAAAGTTCTTCGCCAATCGATTCAATTTTTGGAGAGCTTTTCAATGACACCATTTTCGTTTCTCTACAGAAAAGATATCGACCTGCCACGGACGTCTTAAAAAAGACGCGGGCATATAGTACAAACCCAAAAAATGAAGTTGGAAAAAACGAACATCTTAAGCATCCAGCCAACACACAGCACGTTCTCTTTATTGTATCTCTGCAAAAAAAAAATGGTCCAAAAATTGGACTTTAAAATCGATTAATTTAAGAGAAAGGTACTTTGTCGCCCAAGTAAAGTCATTTGGAAAAAACCAGAATTCATGCACAGCTTTAAAAAACTAGTCTTTCAGATAACTAAAAAATATGAGATGAAAGAAATTTTGTACGCGTACGGTTCAAATTTTACGATTAAGTCCAAATTTCCTCATGATTTCCTGCATCTCGATATTTCGCATACAGTCAACAATAAATAGTTGGTAATTAATTACAGGTTACTATGCTCCATCGTAAAATAGTGGTAACTAACCTGAAATGTAGATCATCCACTTTCCTTCTTTCTTCCTCCAACATCTTGTCCAGCTCCAGCTTGTTCTTGTCTGATTGGTCAACTAGCACCCGTAGTTGGTTCTCTCTCACCTCTGCCTCTCTCAACGCTATCTGCAGTTGCTGAACACTGTTGTTACTCGAGGCTATAGGAGGCATCATGCCTGCAACACAAACATTCTATACTACCACGCTTATTTACTCCCAGTGGATACATTCACTTGAGCATTTTGGATTATGTTGACAAACAAACTTTTCACAGTTCCCAAAAATCCCAAAGGTTAAGTAACTTAATTGGCTCTATAACTCTGCCATTGAGATTGTTAAAACGGGTATAAATGGGAATAAGGCAAACGACCATTAATTCACTCGTACTGAAATTAGATCGAGTAATTGTCGAAATGAACTGTCCCATTTATGTTGATAAATTTTTAACCGGCTATGAATCCAAACAACCTATCTAATAGCCTTATAACAATACAATACCTCTGGCACTAGCCGTTGATCCGATAGAGTTTACACTGCTTGCACTGCCCCCCAGTTTGTCTCTCTGTAGCTGACCAGTAGCTGAGCCTCGCCTTTTTGCCAGCTGTTCTTGCTGCGGTCGCAGTCTAAACATTCGACGCTACCAACTTCACCCCCTTAACTTACGTTTTAATTATTAATCAATCATTTGTTCATCCGTTTTCAATTTTACCATAGACATAATTCGCAACCAAACATGCAGAGTCGCAATAAATCCACATGATTTTCCTAGTTAAGCCAATAGTTCTTTCATTCGCTTTTCCAGGATCTTTCGAGACAGCCACTATTTATTTAAAAAATTCCAGGAGAAAGCTGAACACGCTTGCTGTTACATTGATGGTGAAAAGACAAGGAACATAAACCGACTAACGTCGGACAAATTACTCTCGAACGAAAACTTTAATTCAAGGGCTGTAGCCCATTTATGGGTGCAAAAACTTTCGCCCAGGGTGGGATTCAAACCCGCGACTTCTGGAGTCCTCGACAGAAGCATTCATTCACCACTCGGCTTTCAGGCCCTTCGCTACAATTGCTTTTATTTCAGCAACAAACATTACTTCACAGTGACAGCAATTGAGATCACTCAAAAATGAACAGAACCGTGAAAAAGTAACTCAAAAAGTCATACAATAAGCGCAAAAATGGTCAAACAAAAATTTAGCACCAACACGTTTACAATAATTGCTTCAAACTTCGTTCAAGAGCAATTAAAAACGGTGAAGATCACCTTGGGTCTACTGCAGCAGATGCAGGTCGTTGTGGTGTAGGTGTGGCAGACACTCTCAAATTCGTATTCTGTTGCTGCTGAGTTGAGGCCTGAGGGAAAGCACTTGGAGGTCTGCGGGGTTCTTTGCTTATCTTGGCAATAGGGGAGAACAATCCATGCCCCTGCTCACAACTGAAGTATCTAAAATATCCACCAAAGTTTTCTTGCGGAACACCATCTTTAATTCAGATAATCTTTTAAGTATTATTTGTAATTGGCAAAAAGTTTCGACGCAAAGGTTCCTTGTACATAATTAATTACTTATTAGGAAATGGCAAACACATAAGTTCACATATAAGATGTAAGTGCGCAAAATGTTACCTCGTTCCATTCACTGATCCATCATTTTTTCCTGACTTGTCACCCAAAACAACTCCAACCCACACACCTGGGGCAAACTGGGTCTCGCCCACAAACGCCACAGTGCCTTGTTTCACCCCATTCACCCACACTTTCTCTCCTGGCGAAAGGTCTTCGGGGTTCAGAGTTTCCTCTTGAATGCCTGGTTTTACTCTCAGCTGCACTGCTCCAAAATTGTTCGATTGAACTCCCGCAGGGGTCATTGACCTCAAAGGCGTTGAAACAGCAGCACTATTGCTACTTGCGGTTCTCGCATTTGTGACATCAGCTGATGGGGTATTAGATGTACTCAACTTCTTTGCAGCAGGAGTGTCTGCAGTCGATGAAATTTTCCTTGTTTCTGAAGTTTGCCCTGGTATCTTATTGGCAACAGCTGATTTTACGGTTGATGACATTTTCAAAGAAACCGGAGTTTCTGGAACCTTCTGCTCTGCTGGTTTGCTGCTCACTTTCGTAAGTTTTGCCGGTTTAATGAAGATTCCATGTTTGTCAGGGCATGTGAAGTAGATTTTTCCTTCTAAGGAGCCGTCGTTTTTTCCCGCTGCTTCATCTAAGTGCACCCCGGCCCATTCTCCCTTGGCAAAGTGCGTTTCACCCAAGAAGAGAAGCTTCCCCAATTTTCCTGAATAAGAAAAAAACTATTTAAGAATTTAAGACTTAATTCTGTTCCTCCAAATCCGGAAGACTTAAATTCCACTTCATAACTTTAAATCTTTAAGATTCCAGCTAATCTTTGCAATTATTTATAACCATAAACTTTTTACTCCTGGGAAGGTTTGTACTTCAGGAAGTATCATACTCCCGTTGCTTCAAAAACTATTAACTTTTTGATTATTAGCTCTTTTCGAGAATATTATAATACAGCATTTTAATTTAATTCCAAAATATGAATACCAAAAAGCAAGTACGCATTTATATTTGCCTTTGACGCCGTAGAGTAATAAAAATTAAAGTCTACAGCATCACTGCACGTTGAAGCACTGATTGTGGCATGAACCGTTGATTTTAATGTTGACCCCACTTGTGGGGGGGGGGGGGGGGAGGAACTATATACTCAACTGGGTTTTTTTTTGTTCAGTCAATTTTGGCCGATCGATATATTCGTCGCAGAGAAATGTGAGTGGTTTCATTAAAAAGCTGGTCCAGCGTAGAAATCAAAATTAAAAAGTTTTTTTTTGATTTTCGTTTTTTTCGAGGAGTTATCGAGGATTGAAGTTTTGTGTGAACACGCGATATTTGTTCACTTTTAGTGTAATTTTTCTCCAAATTAAGATAGTTTCTATAAAAATAGTATTTCAAAATTAAATTTCACGCCAAAAAATGGACCAATTTTTTGTTCCTAATACACTAAAGGCCATAAAAAAGGCTAGTTCTGGTCTCATTGGGAAGTTCACCATAAAAAAATTCGAATTCTATTTGAGAGCTCTTTTTTTTATAAAACTTTTCTCTTTTTTTTGCTTGTTTTAAGTCACCTAGAGACAAGTCACTTTTTGTATCAAGATTCTATTAATGACAAACCTCCTTTACAGTCAAATTAAGCCCAATGAACAAAAAACATCGTTTTCAAGGAATTGCTCATGTTTTTTTTTGCTTCAATTCTGAGTTTTCGTAATTTTAAATGAAATCTTGAAATTCTTCTTGAGGTTTTACTATTTTTTTGGAGTCCTATGTCATAGATTCATTGACTAACAGTGCAATATTTTCCATACGGAGCATTAAGTGAACATATCTAGTGCTTTGAGGGGACAGCTAATGGCTGTTAAGACTTAAAAAATAAGTTTTCGATTTTTTTTGAACCTTAATGAATAAAATTTATTATCGTGAACTGTAAGTCAGTCCAGGAGTGACAGCACCCTCTTCCTTCCTACTAAAACCAAATTTAATCTGGTTAGCGGTTTTGTCTTCCAACTATGGGTTATATGACTTCAATGACACAAGATTTCAATTTTTTGAAAATTTTTTTGGATATTTTTTTATTATTGGTTACTTTTGAACTCTTACCACATTATCCAAACATTATACACTTTATCCAAATACTATTTTAATCCCATTGGCTTCAAGAGGACGTTCAGTGGATCACAGATAAAATTTTGAGAGAAAAACTAATGGTTTAATTGGCTTCGATACTTTCTTGCACTTTTTTTTTTACCGAATTTCGGTTTTTGCCTGTTTTTGATATTGTTCTCACAGTCATAAGACTTATTATGATGTCATATTAAATATCTATGCGTAACAAACATCCTTTTCCTCCTATCGGGTTATATATGAGCGTAGATAATGAGCTCCGTTGAAAAATTTTCAGTTTAATGGCTGTTAGGAGTTAAAAATAATTCTTCGAATTTTTTTTGAATATTAACCAATCCTAAACCTTTTTTCTTCAACTGTTGGTCAATGTCAGTACTAACGGACTCTTTTTCCGTTCTACTGCAGACAAAATTAATCTGGTTAGCGGTTTTATCTTCTATCTATTAGTTTTAAAACTTCAATGCTACTAGACTTCATAATTTTTTTAAATTTCTGCGTACTTTATTTTATTTTTGGATCCTTTTGAAATCTTATCACATCATCCTACTGCTGATGGTCCTCATTAGGGATAAAGTTCAGCGGATCAAAGATAAAGTTTTCAAAGAGCTTATGATTTGAATTGCTTCGACATATTCTTCTCCCCTTTTTCTACTGAATTTTTTGTTTTTGCCTGTCTCTGTTGTCGTTTTCAAAGTCAATAACTTGTTGTTAGGTCTTATTGATTAAATATGGTTGTCAAACAAACTTATTATCCCGTCGAGGCATAATTACGGGCATATTTTCTGGCTTGCGTTGAAGGCTAATGAAATTAACTGCGTTGATAATAAGTGTTTTCTCGAAAATTTCGTTGTTCTAATGTATTTGTTTATGTTTGTTGATTTTTTGAAATTATATTGATTAATAAGAGAAATCTCATTGCTCTTAAAAATTGATTGAAAATAGAAGAATTTTTAGTGAAAAGTTCATGTTTTTAATGCCTTCGACACTTCTCTCGCTCAATTTGTTCTTGAATTTGCTGTTTTTGTTCTTCAGGTGGCCCTAAATTGCTGACAGTTCTCATAGGCTTCTAATTGATCATTGAATGAATGATTTTACCCGAAGCAGTCAGTTTATAGCGAATAGTCCTAATGTTTATGATAATCATATTGAAGTTTTTTGTCAAACTTTTCAGTTTTTGTTGTTCTTTTCGTCAAATTGTAACTTATTTTCATCAATGAGAGGTCCTATCCAATTTCGCGTATTTCAAGAGATAACTTATCTATTGATATTATTGGTCACAATGTTTGTTTTGTTATATGCGTTTTTTGGACAATGCGTTTTTCTGAACGTTTATTGAGTGGCCAATTTTTGTGTTTCTTTTTCTCTTCTTTCAGAACAATCGCGTAATAACAGATCCCAATGGTTTTCAAATGTGGCGCAAGTAAAATTAATTAATCTCTCAGTTTAAATCCTTCAGCTGAATCAGTAGAATCGAACAATTAAATTAAAAATACAATATTCAGATGATAGCTAATGACTTTATTGGTAGCAATAGTTTGTGTTTTCGCAAATCGTTTGGAATTTTTTGAGTTTCTCTTTTGTTCGCCTGCATCGCTTAGTCTAACCAAAAACAAGTCCTTTCGGGTTTGCAATGAGTTTTTAGTAATTTATTAAAGATTATTTAGTTAAAAGCTAATGATTTTCAAGGTTTTTGAAATTTTTTGGTGTAAATAATGTTGATTAATTTTTTAGGTTTCGCCTCACTTTTCATTCTCTTTGTCGACTTGTTGCCCAGTCTCATTAAGAAAATTTTCCATCTGCAGTATTGTTAGAAAAAAGTAAACTTGTGTAGTTAAGGTTTTACCTGACTGCACTTTGACGTTGTTACTAGGTGCTTTTAAATTTAGATATTCCGTTTTTGCCGTGAAATTTTTGTTTGTGCTAATTTTGTTTTTTTGTCTCTTAGTCTCTTGAATGTCAGATCACGTTGGCGCTGTAATGAGGCATGGCATTATGTATTTCAATTAGTAGATAAGTTGTGGAACGATTTCTTTAAACTCAGGAATCTATTTTTGATTATCTCTTCATTTGGTTGACAATTTAGTCAAAAATGTAGATGAGCTCGGGTCGGAACATCATGTGCGAACGCCCATTAACGAGCCGCCTTGTTGTTATTGTAGTCTCAAAAACAGTTACCAGACAAGCGGCAAAACATTCCTAATCTTGTTGAGAAAAGTTTTTAAGTTTGAACTTTTTGACATCAGATACACTAACAGCTCTTTGTTTTCGAAATACATTTTTGGGGAATTTACATGGCTCTCCGAGGAAAAAAACATTTCGTACATATTCTCATAGCCAGATTCTGTGCTGCTTTAACAAAATTCCGACAATCCAGGTTAAAATTAAATAAAAATCAATAACTTGACTAAATAAAATCTGCCAAATATGTCAAATCTGCCAATAAATTTAAGTTTACTTCGAAAACGCCGCATCTTTCAAAGTTTAAAAATTAAGCAGAGAATGTTTCGTTCTGATAAACTTGAAAGATAAGGGAACACTTTATAACAACGATTGTGATATATTATGATAGTCTTCAAGTTAGCTAATCCGGGGATATTTAATTCAAAGATATTATTAAAACACAATTTTAAGGTGTGTAAGAAAGGGAAAATTAAAAATAACCAAAAATAAACAAACAAATGATCGGATGTTTAAATATATTCCACTGACAATTTGACATTACACTTACCAATATCAAAACGTCATTTTTCTTTTATCTGAACAATCTTTTCTGTTTAGCACAAAGTATTATTAGTCCATCATCTATTCTCTCTTGAATTCATTACTTGACTTTACAGGAGTTGACCTTATTATCGCAATCGTAGACAATCAGCTATCTTTCGCAGAAAATGATTTCCTTTTCATTACAGGGCCTATATTATCGGTGTCGTGTTTTTTCACCCCTATTCTTTTAACCCCTTATATTTTAACCCCGATCTTTTAACCCCTATATCATTTACCCAGCTTTTAAGCTGCCTATAATTGAGAAGAATTAGACCTCAATCAATTCTTTTTAGTCTAATTAATAGAGATTAAAATCGGGGTGAACTGATAGTGTGAATCTAATTTTCCCACCTCAATCTTTTCACACTTTTCACAACTTTCAACTACAGCACGTGGGTCTGGAGGGTGCTAATAATATTCGCATACTAAGCTTGGGGGGCACAAAAAGCCCATTATTGTCAGGGACAAAGTTAACGACTCAAAAGCTTAAAGCAAAACTATGAAAATTAGTGAATTAGTTATCTCATCTAGTCCCTAATGGGGCAATTAAAGGCAATTGAAAAGTGAATGGAACACTAGAACATTTCTTGTTTCATTGCATTTTGAAATCAACATGATAACTGCCGACTTTGAGTTTACTCTTTCTTCCAAAAACAAAGAAATATTGGTTGTCGGAGGCCATCAGTTTTATGTTAAAAGAATAAATAAGTTTACCACGGCCTAGAATTGCTCGAAGTATCAAAGCCACAAGTGCCGTTTCCGCATTTACACAAGATGATCAACTGGTTCGTGTAAACGGTGAGTACAATCATAATGCTTCGATTGGAAAGCCGGCCATACGAAAAGTTATTAAAGAGAGCAAAACCCTGGGAAAATTTGACGTCCACGGCAGCCGTAGCTTCCGCAATTTTACCAGTGACTGACGTTCTCTCGAAACAGTATGTTTTGCCGTCAAAACCATACTTAATACAAAGATCGCAGCGTTTAAGAAAAAATATGCAATCAGTGTCAATTCATGAACCATCAGACCGGCATTTTGATATACCCGATACGTTTAAAGAGTTTTTGCGGTATGACAGCGGAAACGATGACCACGAGCGTATTGTATTTTTTGGTGATCCGTCTATGATATCGGTTCTCGAAGGTTCTAAGTTTTGGTTTGCCGATGGAGCCTTTAAATTATCGCCCAAAAACTTCTAACAAATTTACACCCTTCATGTATATATTCTCGGTAATGCTCCTGCTTGTTTGTATACCCTCCTTCCAAACGAAACGGAAAAAAAACGTACAGCCGATTACTTGATGCCTTAGAAACCTTTGCCCCAGATTGTAAGCCCGATAAGGTTCTGTTAGATATTTAAATTGTCTCAATTAATGCCTTCCAAAAACACCATGCAGCTTCAATGCTATTGGGCCGTTACTTCCATTTAACCCAAAATTTCTTTATGAAAATGGATTTAGAACTTGGATTTAAAAAGCTGATGTCAAAATTCCGAATTTCAAGAAAAACCCTGTAATGAAGAAAACTAAAACGTTATACATAAAGGTTCTCAGGTTCAAAATTACGCTCAGGCTCAAACATACATCAGCCGAACTTTTAGGCAAACGAACATTGTCATCCAAAATTCAACCGCTGCCCACTTCTGCTTAATCACTAAATTTGAAAAATTAGAAATGGGAAAATTAACAAAATCAGGTTCAATTAAAAGTTCAAGCAAGTCTAAAAGTTCAAGGATTACGTTTTAATCTAGCAATAATATTTGCGACCTATTGTCTTTTTAAAACAAATTTTTTTTAAAGTGTGATAAGCAAAATGGAAATATGCCAGCCGCTATATTTTTATACTTGGAAACTTTAATGGTCGAGTACATAATTTATCAAAATGACATGCAAGTTTAACAAAGTTTTCTGGTCTCTAAATATTTCAGGAACATTAAAACCTAAAGCATAGAGGTGCCTCATTCCAAATGAGCAACTATTTGTCGTTTCTTGGACAGTTGTTCCTTTGTAAGAACTGTTTAAATAAATTCTCTAAATAAACAAGGTTTCTAGATGTTTTGAGTTTGAGCTCAGATAAAGATTTCTGCAATTTTCCTTAAAAAATTGGCCAATATGGAAGCATCCATGAACACGGCTCAAACCAATTTAATCGTAATTCTCGAGAAATAGCCAAAGCAGCAAAAAAAAACAGCAAAATAAATTATTGATGCAGCAATAAAGAGCAATAAAATGATGCTACAAATCACTGAGTAGTTACAATGTTTAAATGATCGGAATCATGCTGAAAACAGCATGCTGAAAATTTTGATCAGAAATTGATCTGAAAGATTTTTCGCTACCAACCTCCAGGAATTGACACAATGTCTCCCACACATAGATCACCTCCGCCACCAGTTGCAGCGGATGGAACAGTCCTAGTAGATGACGCAGTGCTGCTGATACTAGCACCATCTGTTGCTTTCTTCAGTGGGGTCGCATTGTTGACAGGAGTTGCCACTCCACTTGAAGCACTCGACCCCGAAGTCCGCCGCTCCACAAGTCGGTTTTGAGCTGGCCCAGCTATTAAAAAACGCAGGCTCCATATATAGAAATAAAAAGCAGAAACAAAGTATGTACCAGGTTATAAATCAAACAGCTTTTTCAATTTTCACGAATCTAAATGAGCAACAATAATTGCTTCTCGTCGATTTCAAGCCACGATTCTTCCGAACAAATACGATTCTTACGAACAGTTTCAAATTCATATTTTTATTTCCTCATTCGAAATTAGAGTTTTTCACTTCGAAAAATTCAAAAAAAGAACTTAGAAAATAAGCTGGAATAGAAAGTAGAGTGTAAGGCTGACTTGGAAGTGTGGTCTGATTGTTGTTTAGCACCGATGAAGCCACTCCAGTCGCCAATTTGGACTGCATGGGTTTCCCAATCCTCGAAGAGGGTCTCTGCAACCCACTAGCCGCGGGCGTTCTGTCTCCCATTGTTCTCAATCTTTCATAATAGCTTCAAACCATTAAGTGCAACAGCTGCTTATTCAAAATTGGTTGCTTCAGTTGCAAATCTTCTGAAAAAACAGAGCGGGAAATTAAATTCTGGTGAAGAGAGGAATGGCAAAGTCGACCATAGAATGACACACTTTGACTAGCCTATATTTCAATGAATCTGAAAAGAGACACTACAAAAGCACAAGTTTGCAATTTGTAATAAACATGCCATAAACATTTGTAATGGTTTGAACACGTGACCATTTTGACAGTAGTTTTAGGTCAAGTCACCATTGCTATATCACTTTTCATTTCCCCAAATTGAAATTCTCTGTTGTATAACTTGGCTATCCTGTTTGCCTCACAAGAACGCGTAACTAATTATAGGTCAACACAATTCCTGCTTGTACAGGAACAATACAAACCAATCCTTAAACAGTCTGAAACGAGACCACAACAATTACACATGGTATGGCCCCAACTAAAATGATTTCAAAAAATAGGATATTTCAGGTGACCAGGGCTCCACTGACCATCACAGTGACGGAGGACATCCAGGATAGATTGCACCTCTCTGAACTGGTTAGCGAATTGGACCAGGAGAGGAAACATTGGATGGCCCTTCTGGATCTATCACCCGGGAGCAAGGCCATACAAACCGATCTGTTTGATAAAACGAGTCGTACAGAAGTTCTAGCTTACGCAAGGTTCTCACTCTTTAAAATGTTTCAATATATTTCATGTACTATCATGAATGAAATAATGTAAATTCACTGTGCACTGCATTTTAATACTTTAAAGCTGAAATTGTACGACGAGAACACAGAAATAATAAATTTCAACCAAACACCATTTGACATAATTCTGTTATCAACTTCAGCACTATTTGGTGACCTACTCGTTGATATGCGTTGCATCAAGTCAAAGTTCGGCTAGATTTTAGTTAAAATCTACATCAACAAATTAGTGCAGTTAGGAAAAGTTGATTTTTCTATTGACGGAAACATTATTCTTGAAAGAAGAGCAGTGCCATATATTTGCCAGATGCTATATTTTGTCCCCTTTTGGTTATTGTACTTCTCTTTATCTGGGTCTCTCGAGTCTTGATTGAAGAAACTTCGAGAATTCTAAAATTCGGCAGCAAGACTTGTTTTTGGCAAACCTAGCTTATCATGAACAACTGGCTTGATGAAAAACTGGCTTCATGTTTGATACATAAAGTGAAGAATGGCAATGGCACTGTTCGGCATTTTGAAGATGCGAAAATCAGGAATCAGAAACGCGCTCTTCTATCCAGTTGAGGTTCTCTATGGAACAACTTTCCTGACTATCTCAGAAAACAAACTACAAATGCTTTAAAAGCAGCGTAAAACTAGGTTTTGTTTTGCCATGCTCATGAACAACAGAGAATGCACTTTTGAGATTAGTGAGTGCTTATTGAGAAGTGCTTATCGTCATTATCATTTCAATTCTGATTTTCAAAAATGGCACGTTTTCTGAAAAACTATAGAAATGGATTCTATTTAATATGCATCCTAGTTCATTTTTTAAACATAAACCGACTATCGTCGCATGAATTGCTCTCGAACGACCGGGGGCGTAGCTTAGAAATGGTTTTTGGGTGCAAAAAACGCCGACTCATAAGGGACTCGAACACCATACATCCAGGATGACAGTTCAACATCTCTTCTGCTAATCTACAATAGAATTAAATCTTTTACGCTCATAATAGCTTTTATACAAGCAATAAACTTTATTTCAGAAAGAGAAGAACTTTGATCACTCAAAAACGCAAACTCATTTTGCAAAATGAAAAATCTGTTTGAGTGATTTTGCAAAATGAAAAAATCACTGAAGAAGTTAAAGAATCATATAGAACAAAACCTCAAAAACTGTCCAGCAAAAAATATTCAAAAGAAAGACATACACGTTTACAATTGCTTCAAACTTCATTAATTACAAAGCTATATAAGAAGACTTATACTTAGCGCACCCAATGCTTCTTGTTCTTTCAGCTACACTCATTTGGAGCCTTACATGCGCCTCATCCCGGACGCTCTGATAAAGTGCGAGCTGTGCATTCACATGGCTAAGAGCATCTGGAGTATATGTGATAGAAGGACGAGAGAGAGAGAGGGCAAGACTGACATTCTAAACGACACTCTCTCTGAGGTCAAAATCAGACTCAATGATGTCACCCTCGGTTATCATATTAAGTTTGATTTCAATAAACCGTTTTTTGAAACAAATGAACTAGATAGAACACACATTAAACAAAATTGACAAAATCATTTCTAACAATTTCATAGCGAGTAATTACGTTTAGTCTCAAGTTCAAACATTCCTCTGTTGGGCATAAAAAAATTACTCGCTATTTCAACATTTTCCCGCGACCTTTAAGCTCCTAATTAAAGCAACCTAACAAATTTAAAAATAATTAAAACGTGAGTTTCAGTCAAATTACCGTTCAAACTTTTACGAGCTACTGCGAAAAAAGTTCGTCAAATATTTCGTGCATTTGCCCTGCAACATAAAAAAAATGTGAATGTGAAACTCAATATCCTCATACATACATTCAAACCATTCGATGAATAAAGAGAAAATAACAGTGTAATATGAAGGAACATTACTTATGGCCAAGTATTTGTCTAGTCCAAAGAAAGAATGGGTTGGTGCTATGGTTACTTTCAGTGTCTATAGCTTAGCACATAAGAACATAAGTTCCAGACTCAACATAAAAATATTTTAAGAAGTTGAAATTCTGGAGCAACGTCGTCTGGAGATAGGAGAGCGTCTGGCTTCTCTTTCTTGGGACGGGGACAGGTTCGAAGCTCTACGAAACGAATATGAGGATGGGATGGCTATGGTGACCAGGGGTGAAATAGATATCTACGATCTGAGCAAAAACCGGACAGTACTTCACGACAGATGGAAAAGAGCCGAAAGCACGGGAGAGTCACATGCGTTCAATTGCGCATATGACAGGTATCCATCTAATGCTATAAAGTCAAGTAGCTCTCGTAACGTATCTCCATCGAAACTGAACTTGATTTGCCTTAACTGAACAGACTTGAGACGTCCTTAACATGATTAAGATGCCTCAAGCTTTAGACCAAAATCGTTACTTTAGGAGCGGTTTCAAAGACATTACCTATGCATTAGGAACATTTTCAATGATAAATCTCAGTTCGCTCAAGCGTTAATTTGAATTGATAATTCTTGTGACTCACAACTACACTACTTTTTAAATTTTTGGATTAGTGGAAATGGAATGTACATTGTAGGTATTTGGACTGTCGTAGGACATACATGGCCAAGAAAAGTGACACCGCAATTTTGAGATACAAAATGACGCTCCTTAAGGACACACTGGAATTGGAAACACAGCTCCGATGTTCCAAACTCAGAAGTAGAGGGTAAAATTAGAAACAGTCCTCGTTAATGCCAATTAAACAGCATATTACCCCTATTACTTTAAACAGTATTACACTGTTATCATAGGCGTAAACACTGATTATAACTCAAAACTGCTAGAAATTATCTCGCAAACAGAAAAGTTTGATTTTTCGTCGAACGGTGACGTCTTCGGGAAATGAACTTGAGTCTAAAAGGGATACTATTCCACAAAAAGGTATGGCATCATAGAACACTATCCTAACCAAGGCTGTTCTTAACGTTGCCAATCTTAGAATATTATAGCATAGTAACATAAGCTAACTCGGCCGTTTCGATAAATTAACGAATTGAGATATGACGGAACTCTCTTAAAGTTGATGAACTACGTGACTGCCAAATGAGAACTTTAAATAGAATGATTTAACCTACTAGCGTCACACTGATTACTCTCTTGATCTCAAGCTACATGACGGAAACCAACTTTATTGTAGCCGGCGGGGGGGGGGGGTACAGTTGGGGATTGCAGCCTGTTTTTTTGAGGGTCGTAATAAGTTCACTGCACGACTTAAAGTTGAAAATCATGTGGTAAGATTTGAACTTTTAAAATCCGATCCATTTCAGCGCACCTTTAATTGCCCTTTGGTATTAAATTGCCTGCTGTTTAAAAAAGTAAGCGATGGAGCAACTCAGATCACACAAAACTCAAATCCGTCAACCAAAGTTTTACATAAGCCCGTAGAAAACAGTAAACTACTCGTGCAAATGCTAGAACTCTAGAACCAAAAATGACTAAAGCAAACCGGAAAAAACAAAAAAAGAGAAACATTAAAAGCCATGAGTATTCTACATAATATTATAGAAACAAGGAGAATCGGTAATGTGCGTTCGCAAAATGTTTCAACTCTTCAAATGAGCAACAATTTTTTAATAAATTAAAATTAACCTAACTCGCACTCGGTGTTCAAATCTACAAAGTTTTAGAAAAGCATTTCTATTTTACAAATCTGAATAAAAAATAAAAGAATAAAAAAAGCCCATATAATACCGCTTTTCAAAAAAGGTGACCTTCAAGAACCGAATAATTGTAGACCAATATCAATTACCCCCTGTCTCTCTAAAGTAATTGAAACCCTTATGAGAAATCAAATCAACGATTATTTGAATGTTAATCGCCTTTCCAGTAAACATCAAGATGGTTTCAAGACAAAAAGATCTACAATCTACGCAAGAGTTCATCAGAAAAAAGCAGATGAAAACAAATTTGTAACAACAGCGTTCCTTGACCTCTCCGAGGCTTTTGACTCAATTAATCATGAAATACTAAGCATCAAGCTTGATAAACTGGGCTTCGACATATCTGCACTGAAATTAATTGGTAGTTTTCTATCGGATCGAGTACAGTCAGTAGTATTAAATGATATTTTTTCAGACAGTTTAAGTGTCGAAAGAGGTGTTCCTCAGGGCACTGTTTTGGAACCTCTTTTGTTCAATCTGTATATCAATGATATGCATGAACAATTTGACAACAAAACAGAGCTTATTCAATATGCAGATGACAGTTATTTTCACATCTGGCCATTCAATTGAAAAAAAGGAAAAACCAGCTCTCATCATGAGCTATGAAATTCACCAGTTATTTCAAAGAACATCATTTGAGTTTAAACTCTTCAAAAACTGAGTTTATAGTTTTTAGCAAAACCGCAAGAAAAAATCAGAAGGAACTTCTAAAAATTGATGGCACTCGTTGAGGAAAAACAAAAAATCAAAAACTTAGGTGTTCATAAAGCCAATAGATTAGCATTTCAGAGCGAAGTCAAATTTTTGTTGAAAAAAATGGCTCGCGAAATAAAAACCATATACACAGTTCGCAACTCTTTACCAGGATCATCTTTAAAACTAATCTTGAATGCTCTTGTTTTGAGACACCTTCATTACTCTGCCGTGGTCATTCAATCGATTGGAAAACATCTTTTAGTGTCAATAGAAAAACAAATCAACTGGGCCTTGAAGGCTTCTTTTCATCGGTCGAAATTCGAGTCAATGAAAGAACTGAGATTAGAACATAACATTTTACCTATAAAACTTTTCATTGCAACCAAAAGATTATTATACTTTTGGAAAATTAAAATCGGTAAAATCGGGCCAGCTAACTGCTTTCTCCACAAAAACGGGTCAATCGCTTCCTACTTGGTCAATAGCACAATCACGCCGAACAAAAAATCTTTTCTGGAACTGTATGTTCAAAGGCCAAAGACTGCATTACAAAACTGCTTTACTCGTACAGCAATCAAGGATTGGTATGGTTTACCAGAAAAAAGACTAAATAGTAAATTGATTGCCTATCAAATTGAAAAAATACAAATCAAGACCATACCTTTTTCATTTATCAACCAATCAGTCTTGGCATAGTTTCAAATTCAATAGCACTAGATTTGCTGGAGTCACGCCTTGTGTTAATTCTGTTTAAAAAAAAATTGAACTACAATAAATATTGTTGTTTCAAAATTGTACGTTCACTGTTATAAACATAAATTTTGCATGTAAAATTTACATTAAAATACACTTATGATTTGTGTAATTTGAATGGGTTTTCTTATACTGATCAGAATTAAAGTGCTTCTTTTTTTAAATAAACACAGCTGGCATATAAGAAATTAGCTGCGATTGCTTCAAAGACCTGTATTATAAAAACGAATATAAAAAGATATACCTAACCGAATAAACTTGAAAAATGACAACAACTTTCCAACAAACGTTCAATCAATCCCAAAATCCGCACTATTTTTCTTTACGTTGGCATCAACAATATATATTTTAAAAGACAGACAAAATGAAAAATACTATCGGCAAAAAATATCAACTGTGACCAACGTCAATTGATGGTCCATTTAATTTTAATATCAAGGAAACGGCAATGATACCAAATTGCACAACTTTGCCAAATTTCAAAGAAAGCATATTTGAAAATTGCATTTCCCCCAATTTTTGAATGAATATTACGAAATTTTTTGCGGTAAAAATTTTTTACCGCTAAATTGCATTTCGCACAAAAACTAACTTAACTGAACGCTAATCAAACTAAGATTTTTGCAATGAAAGTAGTTTTCATTAGAACCAGGGTAAAATAATTCGGTTTGATTGCTTCAAAGTCACGAAACTACTCTTAGATCATTTACAAAGCTAAATCATTTACAATAATATCATATGCTTGTACTACAAGCGAGAGAAAACAAACTTGAATTTAAAGCGTGACTAGAATAAAGATAACTGTTCCGTAATATAAAGTTTCGGATTTTTCTCGAAACTTCCATCTTTCATGTCAATAGCAAGTTTTAACACAGAAATGATCACCGAAAAGATTTCACGTTTTCAGGATGCAATTCAAAAGGCAGATAGATATTGTTAAAATACGCACAAATTATACCAAGCATCTGACAACTCTCAAATGTACTATGCTGTACTAACATTAGGCAATTGTTATCATTTAGCAGCTCAAAAAATATGCGAATAGTTTTTCGCTTCGTTTACGTAAAAGAAGCCCAGTCATTTAAGGGTTCGTTAAAATCGCCCGTAATAATTATTCCGCCTTCAAAACTCTGCAGCCACTACCCAAATTCCTCTAGGAGGGATTATAGTGGCTTTAAATTTGTATCAAATGTGAGTTTCAAAAAAATTGCATTAAGATCTACAATTTGTTTTCCATTGCCTGGCTTCCATGCTTTTGCACAGCCTAGCATCCCCAACAGATGGAAACAAAACTTAAATTGGAGTCAGTTCAACTTCTTCAAACAGTTTAAAGAGTTTAAAATAGTTTAATTGTCTTTCAAGAGACGATCGTTCTGTAGATTTTGGTCATTTCTAAGTAATCCAACAAGTTTTACTTGACGTGTCAAATTATTTTCATTATAGGTTGTCATAATATCTTTTCTGCTAGCGTTCTTTTGTACGCCTCCAAGGTTTTAAAATTTATTTCTTTTAGTTTTGGTTTAATATCCTCTGTGAACAGATCTTGCTCGTCAAAATTCGATATTATCAACAAGGTTCATTGTTTTTCAATAGTATTTAGCTTTTTAGTTGTAGAGTCTTTCAGTTAAAATTGTAGCAAGACTGTGGTGAACTTCTTCTGATAGTCTTGTAATCAATATCGTTGTTCATTGCTTACAGTAGCGGTGCCACAGTTGGGTAATACCCTAAAGTCGAGTTGATTCTTGCACCTACTCGATTGATCACATCAGTCATCATTCAGAATTTAAAACTACTAATTAAAATTATGACAAAATTTGGCTGAAAAGGTGTAAACAAATTAATTCAATCAGATAAGCAAAAAAACAACAGTCTGATATCACCATCACTTTTCGAGGATTTTTCTTTCAAATGGAATGGTACTATTACCAAATCAAGCTAATTGCGAAAAAAGACAACTCTAAAATATAGACCCCGAGGAGTTGATCAACATAGGTAGAAAAAACTCTCAAAGCCAAAAATAGATTTAAATTGGACAAACTGATTTGAAAACGCCTCATAAGAACAAATAGTCCTGCGCATCAAAACTCAACTTTAAGAGGCATTTTGAATAAAAACTAGTTTATCAACAGAAATTTTAGTGTGCGACATCGACTTGACTGATCGGATGCGAAGTGTCGGAATGTTCTTTTAACCTCAAATCACGGCCGCTTTGTCATTTATCCAACCAGCGGTCTTCTGAAAAAATCTTACTTTCAGCATTTGGACTGATATTAGCGCGACGATTAAACCCATGTCTACCGATATTCATCATTAGGTTGGAACTTTATACAGAACTCTTGATGATTTCATTAAGGCAGTTTTAACAAAGTTTCAACAAGTCGTGAATGTAAATTATTATAAGACTTCAAGTTTTTTCGGTTAAAAAATTTCATCGCTGAATTCGCAATTCGCACAAAAACTCACTTGATCGAACGCTAATCAAGCTGAGATTTTTCAACAAAGGTAATTTTAAACCTGAATTTCAACCATATCTTAAGGCGAAACCTTGACCCGAACCTTTTAGTTTCAGTTCTATTTGAGGCAGCCATACGGATTCAAATAAATTGATAGAAAATGCACCAACATGTTCTTTATAGAGCAGTGGAAGAGGAGAGCGACGACGTAGCCGATCACTTAGAAAAGATGCATGAGGAAATTACTGCCCTTCAGATAGAGAACAAAGCACTGGAAGATGCAATCTTATTCAGAGAGGAAACTGGCGACCAGTTACAATGCTTACAGTACGATAATCAGTCAGTCGATGAAATGAGCGATTATCCTGAAACCAGAGAACTAACTAAAGTAGTTTTAAACTCACAGGACAACAATGAACAAGTACCGAATTTGAAGGACATAGCTGGAGATAACTATGAAAAGAAAACTGACGACAAAAAAGAGAACTTCGACGTCAAAATCAGAACTAACTCTCCTCAGCCTGCCTCAAAAACGATGAAAGCGATTGAAACACTTGATAACCAACTCAGCTCATTCCCATTGCTGATCACAACTGAAGATACAAAGGCGGAAATTGAGGCAAACTGCAGGGATCAGTCAACGAAAGAAAATAAGATGGAAAACGCTCTAGTAGAGACCACAGATGATCGACTTGAAGAGATTCGAACTTTTGAAATACCGACATCAGGCGTTACTAATGAGACAACAGAGCAACAAAATGACGTTGATCTTGGTCCTCTTGATATTGACCGAGAAACTGCTTTGGTTAACACACTAGATGCCAGCTTGGTACTGCCATCTTCTTCAGCAAACCAATCTGCTTCAGCCAAACCACGTGGGTCAGCGAACCAGGTCAAATCCAAGTCTGTGAAAAACCAAAAGCAGTCAGCAGAGTCTAAAATTAAGAAGACTTCTTCAACTAAGAAAAAATGAAAGCGATTGCGATTAAACTAATTGAAAGCGATGGCAAGATTGTGATTCAATCAAATATTAAAAATATAGAAATCTATGTCTTTTCGATTTGCGATCTCACAGATTGATGCTGCATACAGTTGTCAGCCAGCAGGATTGCGTGGTGATCTATTATGTAATGAAATCCAATTGGCAACTGGGTACTGATGGGGATGACGCTCAATAACGGAAAAGATTTTAAAAAACATTAAACGGAACTTCAACTTCATTATAAAACTGATGAGCGCATCAATTAAATATTCATTTTTCATTAAAGCAACTCCCACTTACATAAAATTAATTTGAAAATCGACATTTTATTCTTTTGGAAATCAACGGTCTTCACCCCTTTTTAGCACCCCTCCTCCATGTTATGATGCATTTGAGGAAGTATTTTCTGGAAAAGTATTGTCAATTAATCGAGCCGCGCCCTGCATTAAAAACTACAGTTTTCGACCTGGCGTTCAACTAGTTTAGATCCAAAACATGAGGAAATATACCCAATTTGCTGAATAAATTCGATTTCAAAAACGGTATAAAAATTCATGTAGACGTAAAACTAAGACACTTGACACTAAAATAGTAGTTTGAAAGGTTTCCACTGAAAAAAAAATTCAGAAACGATGTTCAGATATCTAAAAACAGGAAAAAAACAACTGACTAACGTCAGGCGAATTGCTCTCTAACGACCGGCTGGCTTCGTCGGTAGCTAGGCACGGTTTAGTGAGGTTATCTGTCGCTTAATTGAAGAGCGTAAGTAAGGTCAGCGGGGGGGGGGGGGTGCACCAGGGGTCTGATGGTGTGGCAACACTGTGTGTGTGTGTGTGTGGGGGGGGGGGGGGTCAATCTCTAAGAATCGCCCTTCGCACCTTAAGTATAAGTCTCCAAAACAGATTCTGTGAACCGCATACTTGACGACTAGTGAGCGGAAAGGCTCTAAGAGGACTTAATGCCCGCTGGGCAATAACTGTTTATCCCGTTTTTGAGGTAGAAAACTCAGAAGCGTGAGACGAAAAATTGGTCAAGTAAAAAATCGCATGAAAAGACAGACAGGACTAATATAATTGCTACAAACTTTGTTTGAGAGCAATTAAAAAGCAGTTTTTTCTTTCGCTGAAACTAATATATAAGTAACAAAATACCATGCATCTTTTACATTGATCTTGAATTTTTCACTGCCTATTAGTTTGTAGCATAAGGGAAAAGTGATGAGAATTTTGTCTCGGTTAGAAATGTTCACATCTGTCAAACTTAACAAAAACTTGCTTAATCAAGAAAAGAACGTTTATTGGCAAAAACAAATACAGAAAAATAACATATTACAATTTTTTTTTGCAAAACATGCCAGTTTCGTTTGCCCAGGAATAAAAATAACAGCATAGGACGATCTTGTAATCTTAGCAGCCCCAATGAAGCCTTCTCTGTTTTCCGAATATATTACAGATCTGGGAATGTCAGAAAAACTTCAACTAAATGCGCATTATGACTTTTATCATAATGCGCATTTAGTTGAAGTTTTTATCATAATGCGCATTTAGTTAATGCGCAGAGGAATGGTCTACCTTAGAAAAAGTGAACATGGATGGGGGTTTGGCTTTTCTTGACATTAACGTAAATGTGAGCAGCAAAAATAATATCACCTGTCATTGGTATCAAAAACCAACTGACACTGGAATAATACTGAATTTTCGCAGCTGTGCACCGCTTCAACATAAGAAAAATGTGTCAAAAATTGTGAATCAGACTCTAGAAAAAATAATAAGTGGCGGTAAAGACCAATTAAGAACAACACCAAAAGAGCATCAAAAAAGCAAGACTAAATCTAATGATAAGCCAACTTTTTTTCTACAATACAGAGGCAACCTCACTCAAAACTTCGCAAGCAAATTGAAGAAACTATGCGAATTGCAAGTAGTTTTTACAACGCGAAAATTAAGATCGTGCCTCCCCACCCTGAAATCATCCTTTGATAGAGATCTGAAATCCCACGTGGTATATGAAATTAAATGTAATGGATGCGGATCCATCTATGTTGGGCAAACAAGCCGGCATGTTACCACAAGGATAACAGAACATCAAAAGAAGGATTCACAGGTGGGTCAACATCTAGTTGAATGTCGTGGCGCCACGAATGACATTGAATGGAGAATTCTGGACGCCTGTCGGTCAGTAGAAAAACTAATGATCATCGAAGCTATATATATCAGCAAGCTGAAGCCGGCACTAAACACACGCGACGAATATAGGGGGAGGGAACTCACGCTAAAATATTAGTTCAAATCATAATTTTGACTAAATGTGAATGCATAGGGCAAAAAACATTTTGTGCATGACAAAACGAAATTTGCAAAACCTCCACAAGAGGGATACTTATGGTTAGGGCAAATTCGGAATAACCCTAAAAATACAAGAACATGGACAAAATCGAAAAATCCGGAATAGGAATGTTTTTAAGTAAATTGATAACAGATGTAAATATGTGTTGTAAATAGGCTAAATATTGTATATAAGGAAAAATTTTCGATTGAATGTTTTAGAATGTTTCCTAGAATTGTTTTAATTGTCATCTCAGACAAATGTAAATACATATTCATTTTATCTTTTAACAATTTGTAAAACAGTTTTAACCTGACGATGAACGTAAAGTTCGAAAACGTTTGTTTTAAGTATTGGAAGTAATTTTAATTTGACAAATTCGTTTCTTTTACACTTTTATCTCATTCGAAAAAAGAAATATCATCTCCCAGGCCTAGACCTCGACTTATGAAAAGACTTTAAAAGTCTAGTAGGGGGGGCAATATTGACTATAGTTACGCGGTCGCGGTTCCTAGTTAAATTCGAGCTAATATCTTTTCATGGGTCGAGCTAAAGTCTTTTCATAACGAAGAACGTAGAGCTAAGGTCTTTTCATGGGTCCACCTTTAGTCTTTTAATAACCAGCAAAGTCGAGTTAAAGTCTTTTCATGGGTCCACCATTAGTCTTTTCATAAGTCTGCTTTTTTTCATAGTTCAAAATTTTTTCAGTTCTTTTCCTGCTTCTGTACATATAGAAGCAGAACCGGAGCAAGACTAAATAGTTTTGCACCAGAGCAGTCCAACTTAAGAATCAGTTGCGAATCTGCAAAAAGCCTTAAGAATTTTGTCAAATCTTAAGATAAAGAGTTTTTGACAGATTGAGTATTTTACCACGTTACTTGATTCAATGAAGCCAGCTAGCTTAAAAGTATTGGTTCTAGTCCCATTAGCCATGAAAAAATTTCGGCGTTATTCAGTTTGTTTTCCTTTCCAAAATTATGAGCTATGTTTTTTAAAATAATGCAGGTTTTTGAGGTTTTTGTTGTTCTTTTGAATCGTAAAAGGTGCAGGATCATATATGCTGACTACGTTATATGCAATGTTGCACACACATCGTTAATGGCAAAAAATCAGACTTATGAAAAGACTAATGATGAACCCATGAAAAGACTTTAACTCGCCTTTGTTTGCGAACATTGTGTCGAGCTTAAGTCCAGCACAAACTTTCGGTCGAGCCAAAGTCTTTTGTAAAATTTTGGGTCCAGCTAAAGTCTTTTGCAAAAAATCTGCGTCGAGCTAAAGTCCAGAATGTCTTAAAGTCCAGCTAAAGTCTTTTCATACCTCAAATGAGTCTAGTATGGTCTTTTCATAGCACATTTTGGTCGAGGATTGTCTTTTCATGAGTCGAAGTCTGGACCTGGGTATCATTTGAAAGTTTCAGACGAAATAAAAGCGGCAATAGTCACCAATAAATAGCAACGCTGCTCATAAAAAGAACAGTCTGAAGTGTGGGGACTAATAAGAAAAGGGCAGCTGAGAACAGGCCGCTGTGGCCTAATGCTGTTCCGCTGCAATTTTGCAGGAAGCAAAATTTTTAATTTTTTATATCCGTCAAAATTGCTTTCACGGGTCTTTGTATGAGTCAATTTTGCATCAGTCCAGACCTCTAGGGAAAACAAATTACTACAGAGGGGTGTCCGAGTTGCAAAAGAAGTCCTTCCTTAAATATAACTGAAGGAAGATACACCGAAGTCAAACATCTGCTACTTATAGTCAGATTGGAAACAGCCTGCAGGATTTTGGGAGTCGCAACTTAATCAACACACCTTTCCCTTGAGAACGATTGGTATTAACTTACTGCAGCGGAAGGAAAAATATGATGTCGAAATAAATTGATAGACCGATAATCAAACAGAATTATGAGAAAAAAGGATATTACCTAAAAAATTATGACTTTTGTATTTCGGTTCCTCGGACAAACTGATTTCTCTTTTTATTTTACTTAATTTTTGGTCTACTTTGTTATTACTTAAAAAAATAATAAAAGGCCATGTACACCATCAGGCAACAATGCATGAAGGTAGAAAATTAGGGGATGATGAGTAGCACTTAGCCGGATGCTGCACTCCAAGCTGTTGCCCTCCAGACAGTTTAAAGACGGCCCAGTCACAAAAATAACTAACAAGTGGAAAGGAAACCACCTATAAATATTTTCATATTTCAAATGTCTACACGTTTGCGGACTGGTCGCAAATCGACAACCAAATGCTCAAGTTACAAGAAACTGGTGAAGAACGATGACACAACAGCAATTGGTGGTGAAAAAAGTGACACCTGCTACCACGGAGCGGGTGTATCCTTGCCGTTGAATGACGTGAAGTGGTTGGGAAGCAAAGTAAACGTCCTATGGTTGTGCGACACTTGACTGGAGAGCTCAGATTACAGTCCCGAAGCTAAATTACCTTCCTCTTTTATAACTTCGATTACCGACAGCATAACTTTATGTAGTTTTGAAGTGCTTCCCAAAACCTTTATGTGTAGCTTTCCTACAGTGCTAACTGATAACGTGAAAAATGCATTGACGGAATCACTTACTTCTTATAGAGATGCTCTGGTGAATAGCAGGAATATCAAACAAGAAAAGGAGTTTCAGTTTGTAATAACAAGTGTTACTGAGAATACTGTAATATTTTTGCCGGCAGAGCGGATAGTAATAGTGGGGTCTTTAAAAAAATTATTGAACATATCGGGTTAAAAAACGATTGAAAAGTAACACACGTAAATTGGTGGGGCAAATCACTGCCTACGGGGTCACAGGAACTTCGAAAATGCGTACTCATTTTGGTAACAACGCGTAAAAACTATTTTTTGGAGAGATGTTTTGCACGTTCTTACTTCTCGAAATCGTTTAAAATCCCTGTCTACATCAAAAAGTGCCTCTATTTCTTCGACAGAGAACTCCAGACAAAACTGTTATCCAAACGTTATGAGATGATCACAAAGGAGGGCAAATTGAGGGAAAAGATTACAATCAAGAAACTATAACTTTTCATTATAACTTAATGAGGGACAACTTGCGGAGAACTGACTAACCGAGATAAAATGCATGTTGGTAAAAATATGCAGAAAAGACAAATTCTTATGCAAGTTGCAGAATTGTTGCAATGCTCTTTGATTTTTATGGCAGAAACATGGCTCAGAGCTGCATAACTCGGAGATCTTTTGAGGGTCTTATGCTTTTTTTGTGGAACGTTGCAATAGGCATGAAGGTGCCCATTGAGGTGTGCTAATTGCCATGACTGGAACAACCACCCTTCCTTAAACATATCAATAAAAGATGTCGACTGTACCCTTGGTTGTGCATTGGTCGATTCTAGAGTGACTTTTTTTCTTTTGATGTACTTACCACCTACTAATTCTCCATACAGAGTTGAAAATTCAATTTTTTCTCCGTTGTTAATCGCTTTTATGAGAGTTTCAAAGATTTGTCAAAGATTAGAAAAGTCGACGAAAACTAAAACTTAATTCCTCGGGGACTTCGACGTTCCTGGAATAAACTGGAGTTGCATGCCGAGCTCTTCTGCCTAAGAAATTATCATATTGAAGATATTATCCGACCACGGTCTCCATTTCATTTATAAAGCAACTCACACAAAAGGAAACATTCTTGATCTTAAAAGGAGCAATCTTGAAGTTTTATCTTTCGAAATTTTTGCGATAGCATTCTCTGACCAATACCAATTAATCTTTACTACCTCAACGATGCTCAATCCCCCCACAGTTACCAATCCAATTTAAGATTTTCCAAGTCAACTTACAATCATGCAAATTTTAATTTTTTATTAAGTACTTTCTACACTTCATTGTCTTCTAATCTGTACTCTACTCTTAGATTCGCTGATTCATAATATTCTCTCTTCACGGAAGCCCTATCTCATCCCTTATCTCGCAAACACTCCCGCCGCTTGAGCTACCCCTGTTTTTAGTACTCACATCCTATTCATCTATTATATTTGCAGAAAAAAGCTATCAGAAAATCAGAGACAAAACGGACTATTCTCGGCTCGCTGCGGTGCTGTGATCTACGAAAACAAGTTTCTGAATCCATAGAATTTGATAAATGCTTATTCATTGAAAAATTGTGTTTAAAGGATCCGAAAGAGTGTTTCAAGATTCTTGGAAGTCTCAGAACGACACAGAACTACTCAACCACGATGTATCTAGGTGACGAATCGTCTTTGTCCGCTGTCGGTAAAACAACTCTTTTTAATAAGTTTTTCGGCGCCGTCTATAGCGCCAAACAGTGTTACCAACCCTCTCACACTGCAAAAAATTCTGTTCTCAACTGCTTAAATATCATTATTTTCACAACTGCTCAAACTGAATCCCTGCTGCGTCAAAACGAAAACTCCCTTGAAAGGGGTCCTGATGGAGTCCAATTTTGTAATTCACCAGTCATGTGATGCAGTAGCACCTCTGGTGTACTAGATATTCACATGGATATGCGAACAGAAAATTCGGCCAGAGGTCTGGAATTTGTCATATGTAACTCCCATGCACACGTCTGGTTCAACTAGTGATATCACCAATTATCGTACAATTAGTTTTTTATCTAAAACGTCACTAGTTCTAAAAAGCCTACTTATGATTACGTGCATCCTAGGGATCGCTCTTCTATTTCAAATCAACAGCAGGGCTTTATGCAATCCCGCAGCACTGTGATCCAGATGTTATCTTACTTGAACCATATCTACTCATTACGTGACAATAAGGTGCCGGTAGTTGCAATATACTCTGACGTAACGAAGGCGTTTGATTCCGTTAAACATAACCCATTATTGTCGAAACTAGAGAAGTATGGTTTTGACATCGACCTTTTGACACTTATGGATTCTTATTTGTCTCAACAGGAGACAATGTGTTACACTCGATTCCTCTCCTTCTTCGGAGATTCCGGTAACCTCTGTTGTTCCCCAGGGCAGTGTAATTGAGACCTTACTATTCACTCTGTTCATTAATGATATTGGCAACAACTTTGAAAACAGCGATTTTTTCTTTATTGTGACCACTTGAAGATTCTTTCATCCGCCAAGCCAGAACTAGTGAAAGATGTCCTGAATGTCATTTTTAATTGGGCGTCTTCCAATAGTTTAACCTTCCACCCGCCCAAGTGTTCGGTACTGTCTTTCAAATATACACTTGATTCGCCTTTTAGGTTGTGTAACGACTTATTCACCTCGACTAGCCGAATTTTTGACTTGGGTTTTATTATTACATCAAATCTATCCTGGGAAACTCACATCAATGTCAAATTGACCAAATTAATTCGTGTCTTTCTTTTGCTTAGAAGAAATAATCCTTTTAATGTTTCAGAGAAACCTACGAAACTTCTCTAAAGTACACTCATTCAGTCAATTCTATTATACGGAAGTCACCTGCTTGGTCACCCACAATCACTCAACTGCGACGGCTTGAAAGATTTCAGAGTCATGTAGTGAAATGGATCAACAGCGCATATGGCTACGACGCGTCACTCAAACAATTGAAACTACTCCCTATATGCTTTCAACTAATAAAAATTGATATCATTTTTCTATGGAAACTGTGTAATGACAAACTTGATATACAGAACCCCCTCATTTTTGATTGCTTACTTACACGTTCATCAAATCTTTATTTTTTTAACATTCCAACTAAAAGGAAATTTCAGAGTGACAATATTTTCTTCACACCTGCTTCAAGAATTGCTGAAGTAAAAGCAATAAAGCTCAGCATTATTTCTCTCATCATGCCATTAATTTTTTCAGAACTACTGTATCTAAAAATCTAAATGCTGAGCTTGATTCTTTTTCTATTGATAACCCATGCACTTTTTACGTTAGATGTTGGTGTAAACTTTATCGACTTTAACGTACCAGTTCGCTTTTCTTAACTGTGTACTTCTCGTATAGAGAAGTGAGGCCTTTACTGCTACTTTTAGATACTTATATATATATATATATATATATATATATATAAATATATATATATATATATATATATATATATATATATATATATGGCGTACATAGGGAACTGGTATGGAAAGAATAAAATGAAACTTGAATATCAAGGAATAGGGAAAGGTGTAAAATTAAGCAGGTAAACACTCAGTGCACCCTTCCTTTTTTCACGACGGTGCTAATTGAAGTCTCACTGAGAACACCAGGCTTGTTTGCGCAACATCCCCTCAAGCTGAGAACACAGCTCTTCAGAAGTGCGAAGCTGATTTCTGTTCGGATGTAGCTTATAGTGTCTGCGTACGGCTCTCCACGTTTTTTGCTGATCTTGGTTGCAAGTTATTTCATGACGCGCAATGCTGATGGCCCAGCACCGCCCGGGCAAGCAAAAACCAGTGCGTTGAAACTGCTGTGTTCGGTTTTGCGGATTCGCTCTTCGTACTTACTTCGCTTGATGCTCTCGCGATATTTAAACGCATCTTTGGACAACTCTTTGCATGAGGGTCGTCAATCTTCACATCGAAGAAAGTGCAATTAAAACGGGAGCCCCACAAACCGTTTGCCTTGATGTCCAGTCGAGAGTCATTATCTGTAGTGGTGGAATTAGGCGAGAAAAATTCTCCATCAAGAGACTGAAGTTTTGGCTCTCGTCTGGACATCTGAACATTGTGGCAAACGTCATCCATCAGGTTTGCAATCACGTCTCTGATTTTGTTGGGTCATAGATACGTATACCCGCCTTTGGCTAAAAGTAGGGCATGGGTCTGGCTAAATTCTTGTCCGCATAGGCATATGGCTGGCGTGATCTTCGCTTCCCAGGTGTAGCGAAGTCCTATTCTATCAGGGAATTCAGTCTTCGTGAAGCCAAAACCACGATAACGGAAGCGCATTAGGACAGCTAGATGCTCATTTTTCCAAGGCCAGCTGGATTTAATACTTCATTTCTGATAAATTGTTTTCAATTCTGGATTTTTTGAGATGTGTTCAAGTCGCATCTATGTGCTTTCTGTCTGAGAATGATCTTGGTTTGTTCTAATTCAAATTGTTGAGTTTTGAATGAATCGTTATTGAATGACGCCAATGAACTTGAGAGTTGTATTGATTGCTCAAAATTTTTATGAAGATCTTGTGGGGGGCGATGTTAAGCCCACCCATTTTGAGAAGGACAGGAAAAAATTCGTTTTCCCCTTGGATTTTTTTTTGGTGACGATGTTCAGCATGACGCGGCCAAGCTGCTCCTCCACTTTCTCCAAAACCCCGTCCATGGAGGTGTAGTACGTGAGAGGAAGCTCAATCTCTCTTGAACCCCCTTTTACTTAACAATATGACATCAAAAAAATGGACCATGAGAAGAATTGAACCCGGCCCTCCCTCTGTGTTGTGACGCATATTCATTTGCTCTTATGATAAACATTTCCGATTTTAAGCCAGAACCACATTATTTTTATTCTGAATTCCGATTTTCGAGAAATTATTATTTGATAATCAGTGTTCGAATAATTATCAACTCTGGTGCCTGTAAGCAGATCGAAGCGTCGCTCATTTTCAAAACGTAAATTTGTTATGAGTCCAGATGTCTTTGCAAATTACAGTGGGGAATCCGGGTCACAAAAAAGTCCAAGCTTAATGAAGAATAATGAAGAATAAGGAAATTTTTGATCAAAAAATATACAATTTTCTTATAGATTAAAGATTTTAGAATAAAAGAAAAGCAGGAACAAGCCCGAGCAAAAAAGTTGGCGACCAAAGATCTCATCAACGAAAAAAAAATTAGTTTCTGGATTTGGCTATGGAGAATGAGCACCCTGCTGGATCAACGCACTTCCATTGAAAAGATACCAATTTGATTTCACCGAGGGAGAGTTTAGAGGTGGCTTTGTCCTTAAGTATGGATGGGATCCCGTAAAATTGCCATCAAAATCCGCATGTGGAGAATTTTTAATGTAGCGCATGCTCTTCATTGTCCAAAAGGTGGCTATACACTCATCAGACACAATGACAGCCGTGACTATTTTTACCAACTTGCTCAATGAGGTCTGCGATGATGTTGAAGTAGAGCTTTCTCTTCAGAATTTTCCAGATGCAACCGTCGCAAATAGAAGTACCACTACGGATGACGACGCTCGACTATATATCAAAACTAATGACTTTTTCAATGCAGGCAGAAATTTCTTTGATGCGAAAGTGTTTCATCAGTTTGCTAAGAGTTGGAAGCAAACCGAATTCCTGCAAAAATCACAAGCCCATCAAGAAGCTGAAATACGAGCAAAAGACGATCAAAGTTGAGAAAGCCACTTTCTGACCGTTAATCTTCGCATGTTGATCAAAAACATGATGGTCATCAAAAACAAAATTTACATCCAAAACCATACTGATATTGGCCTCCAGGATCAGCGATGAGACAGAAAATAATTTTATATTTGGAGGTGATCACATACACAGAAACATAAGTTTCGCACCATACTCCGTGGCGCATGCTCAATTCGCCGGCGCATTGCAATAGAAGCGTCAATAGGAACCATTGTAGAGGCAGGGAGTTCGTTGTCCTAAATTTTTCTACATTTTTATTCTAATCCTGATCCAAAATCCCTACTTATTATAATTTGATTGCAATTGATCATATCTATTCTGATTAAAAATCTGATCTTTTAATTTCACTATTTTCCGCATTTTACGCTTTTTTTTTACTAATGTCAGGATTTGTAAATATAAATAGTAGTTGACTTGTTGCCCCCGAGTTGACCGACTACCTTTTTAGGGGAGGGCTTTATTTTCAGTGACCATTTTACGTTATCGAAGTCGGGGCCAAATCTTTTCTCAAGCGCAAGACGAAGCTAACTTGTACCAATACGCTAAAGTGTTTCCCCTAATCAAGTTATAGCTTATATGATACTGCGCATTACTGACCGATAATCTATGCAGCCTATACGGACTACACTAACGAAGCTGATCAATCTTACGATTGCTGTTTTCATTTAACTGGTTGAGGAGAGTTTAGCAAATTTTAATTCAGAGAAAACCCTTCCCCCAAAATGGTAGTCGGTCAACACGGGGGCTGCAAGACAACTTCTATGTATTTTTTTAAATCCCGACAGCAGTCAACAGTTAAAGCATCAGATGCAAAAGATAGAGGAATTAAAGCATCAGAATGATATGATAAATAGCAATTAAAGTATGTGTAGTGATTTTAAATCATGATTAGAACAACAAATCATTCAGGACAACAGCATCCTTTCCTCTACAATGGTTCCTATATACGCTTCCACTGCAGGACGCCGGCGCGTAGAGCGTGCGCCACGGAGGTAGAGTACGGAGCTACGCAAAAGAGCAAAACATATTTTTGCCGTTAAGAACGTGATCACGTCCGAATTTGAATCCTCTCTTATCGTTGATACCGGAAGCCAATCTCTCTATGGTTTTTGATGCTGAAGGACAAGCTCTTCTTGTACATGATAAAATTAACAGGCAGAAAATGGCTTCACGACTTCGATTATCCTTTGCTCGTATTTCAGCTTCTTGATGGACTCGTGATATTTTTAGGAATTCGGTATGCTTCTTGGGCGGCTCTTCGCATACGGATAAAACGTTTACACGTCAAAAAAGGTTCTGCTGAAACCTTAATTGAAGAAGCCGGAAGGATTGATATCTATTCGAGCGCTGTCATCAATATCTGTACTTCTATTTGCGATGGTTTCATCTGGCAAATTCTGAAGACAGTGCTCTACTTCGACATCATCGCAGACCTCATTGAGCAGGTTGTTGAAAGAGTCAAGGATGTCATTGTGTCTGATGATTTTATAGCTAATTTTTGGACAATGAGGAGCATGCGCTATCCTAAAAGTTTCTCCACATGCGAATTTTTGTGGCATTTCTACGGGAACCCATCCTGACCTAAGAGCAATTTTATCTCTAAACTCTCCCCTCCCTTGTTTAATACAAAATGACATCTTTTCATTGGAAATGCATTTATCCTGCATGATGCTCTTTCCATAACCAAATCTTTATAAGATGCTTCTTTTTCATTGATAAGATCTTTGATTACCAACATTTTGCTTGTTCTTGTTTTTCAATTCTGATTCTTCGAACAATTTTTTTCCTGATGAAACTCTGCATTCATATAACATATTTCAAGAAAAATACCATGCATCGACATTTGAGAAGGAATTCAACAGGCATAATTCTATTTTTTTAAATTCAGTAGAGCGATCATACTTTTTTTTTGAAACATAATTTTTATTCCCCTTTTAAATTGTTTTTCTAAATATTATCATGAGATTTTACTGATACCAACGTGCATGAGTGATAAGTATTGAATGTCACCTAAAAAAAGCGCGTTCAATAGTGCTACCCATAGTGTTTTCATAGGAAAACAGCTTCCTAAATCTTTCAAGATTTTGATGCTGAATGCCATTCTGAATAATATTTTTTCGAGCTCTTCTTTAAAGTTTGATTGGTTGTCAAACATTATGCCTAGATCTCTTACCAAGATGAGAAGAGTAGAGGAAAGTAACATCGGCGTACTGCATTACTTGACAATTGTCATTATCAATAGCTCTA
This sequence comes from Convolutriloba macropyga, assembly GCF_964194025.1. Taxonomy (NCBI): domain Eukaryota; kingdom Metazoa; phylum Xenacoelomorpha; order Acoela; family Convolutidae; genus Convolutriloba; species Convolutriloba macropyga. Next base: position 3,708,315 of record NC_134472.1, read on the forward strand.
TGAATATCGTTCACAATGAATGTTGAACAATAATTGTCCTAATACTCTGCCTTAAGGCACTCCTCTTTTAAGTTAAATCCAGTCGGACTCGTTAACTGAGAAAACTATTTTTTGAGTTCTGCCTTTCAAATAGGATCTAATCAATTGTGTAGACGTTCCGTCGAATGCTAAATTTTCAAATTTTCTATAATTATTTCGCGTGAGATTGAGTTAAATGCTTTTTAGAGATCGAGGAAAGCTCCACAAACTGTATTCTTTTTTATCCATTTCGGTCCTTACACATTCCTTACGTTGTAATTTTTGCCAAGGCGCCGGTTACTGATTTTGGACGAGAGTTAATGAGATCTTCTGTGTTTCCTTTTTCTTGAAGTGGTGAGACCAAAACTTTTTTGAGGTCAGTCGGAAACGAAGACTCAGAAATAATCTCGTTTATCAGTCAAAAATAAACTCGTTTATCAGACTCAGAAGTAAACTTGTTTCTCAGACTCCGAAATAAACACTTTCATCGGTAAGGTCGTTTATCGGATAAACTTGTTTATCAGATAAAATCGTCTATCAGATAAACGCGTTTATCAGATGAACCCGTTTATCAGATAAACTCGTTCATCTAATAAACAAGTGAAAATCAGTGAGGAAACACATTTTGTGCTTTGTCTAAATGGTGATGCCGTCTTCCTGAAAATTTTTTTAGGATAACCAAAAGTGCGTTCAGTCCTAAATTGATTTTATTTTTTTGAGCGATTTTTTTTTACTGTATCATAACCACTTTCTTTGCTGTGTGCGCTTCAGTCAGACTAAAAGGTGTTCAGCATACCCGAAAACAGGTATAATTGCAAGCAAACGGTAGAACAATTCAACGCAGTTACGGGCATTAACGACTTATGTAAATTTACAGCTGAAGAGAGTACAAAATATATAATTCTGATTTATTTGGACACTTCTGATCCATGTCGGCTCTAGCGTTGAGTTCAAAATAACTTTTTCTCTTTAATTATCATTTACATACACTACCTGCTTGATGTATTTTATATATCATATCAAGAATTTACTTGTTCTTTTCTGTGATCGACCGATCTAATAACTCCTTTTGAGGACCAGGTTGATAAGAAAGTATTTTCTTCTGTAGATTCTGCATCAAATGTAACAGGTGGACTTTCGGAAGAAGTTAACACGAAAATGGTGGAGTCAATGCTTGTTTCAATTTTAACCGTCAAAGATTTCAGAGTGTCTCAAAAGATTTTAAGAGAGTCAAGGTTTCTAGAAACGTTTGCTTTCAGCAAGGGGCAGCTTGTTTGGGGTTTATGGAAAGTTGCTTTAGCATGGCTTCTTTGAGACAGTCAACGGGGATTCTTTAGGGATTTTATGGGAGACAACTATGATCAGAAACCGTTCTGCAGGAAGTTACGGGTGCTTGATTTTCAGCCAACGATCCACTGGTTATCATTGAGTTTTTTAGCATAGGAGCTGCGAGTGCGTTGTGCAATGCACTGAAAGGTTGTTTTTTTGGCTCAATTCGTTCGTTGTTGAGCTGATGGATTTTTTTGCCAATTTAATCAGAGTTGTTTTGAAGTCCCAGCATGTGTAGGAAGAGGCAGTATTATTGGATAACAAATGTCAATGGCTAGTCCAGGAATGGAAGCTTGCACTCATCCGCTAGATTATTTTTTAAAATCTAGTGTGTTTAAGCCTAGTTTTAATCTAGTTTTAAAAAAACTAGTGTGTTTAAGCCTTGTTTCTATCATTCTCTCGAAATCGTCTAGCAAATAACTACATGAAATAAGCGTCGTTTCTTTACTTGAACTGGTGTTTTTTCAGAAAATATGACGAGCGAGGACATTTTTGTTAACGAAAGTTTTTTAACGGGTCGTTGACGGTTACAGTATAGCAGTTGCAGAGTCTAACGAAAACGTCAAGCCTGCCGCTAACGGTGCAATACGGCAACTGAACCTGTCAAAACGATTTTGCGACAGAAGAAATGTTAAACGAATATTTTCATTCCAATCTTTCACCTAAAAACCTTTCACATTCCACGACGTTCCAGTTAGAGACTCTATGCTAACCAACTTTGACATACTCAAATGCGAAACTTGAACCACTTTTTGGAACTTCATATTAGGTAAACAAGAGGACCAAATCCGGTTCAGGCATGATACATGTGTTCCATGTGATGCTCGAGAACTAGAAAAGACTACAAAAAAACCACCTGCTGAAAAACTGCCGCTGTAACACCAATCCACATAAAATTTGAAAAGTACCTCGTCAAAAACCATCGGCCAATCTCACTGTTAAACATTGACAACAAAATAATTGAAAAATGTCTGTATGATGCATTGTACGATCATTTCTCAAATTTGTTCGCCAAAACTTCACAGTCACGAACATGTTGTGTTTTCGGCTAAAGGTTTACAGAGAGTTTGAAGAAGATGGTAGCATTGAAAATGTTGCCTTCTATACTGATTTCTCCAAAACTCTTGATAAGGTGCCTCACTTTGAATTGCTATGCAAAGTATTGGAGATCGGCTTCGGATGATGCATCTTTGAGGTCTTATTCGAAAACAATACGAAAGCAATTTGTTAGAGTGGAAAATGTCTGCTCGCAGATGAGAGGTGTTAGTAGTGGTGTACTTAAAGGATCCGTACTAGAGGCTTTGTTGTTTTGCATATTCATAAACGATCTTTTCAGTGAAACATATCTCTTTGCGGATGATCTCAACGTTCTTTCAATACACCGCACTCCAGCTCAAATTCAGAGAGAACTGCATTCCATCGAAAACTGGGTTAGTTCGAACGAGATGCAATTTGCTTTGGACGAATGTGCCAAAGTCACACTCCGTGGTGATGATCACTCCTTCAATCTCTTCGGTGCAGTGCTGAATAGTGAAAACTAAATTAGAGTTTTAGAAATCCTAGGACCTCAGGCCTTAACTGGAACACTCGCATCAACAAACGGATAGATAAAGCAAACAGCGTCCTTTATTTACTCAGAAGAAACTTAGCCCACAACGTGAGCATGAGAGTTAAAACATGCCTCTACAAATCGCTGATGCTGTCAATTCTCCTTTATGGCATTCAATTCATATATTTGTCAAAGTCAAATATTTCCATCTGGGAAAAGTTTCAAAAGGAAGTAGTGAATCGGATCTGTGGAACTATCTCAAACTATCAGCAGATAAGAATGTTGAATATAATCCCGCTACCGATGTAAATACATTCGCTAAACATTGTGCTACTTTCACAGATTTCAAACGAACCACAAAACAACATCATGTTTGTAAACACACAAGATATGTCATCACGATCGAATGAACTGTTCAAGTTGCAAAGACTAGGAAAGAAAAAATGCGAAAAAAATTTGTCTTCCGCACATCTTGACTTTCAAACAAAGTAAAGCACTTGATTGATTTCAGCTCATCAACTGGTCTCAAGAAACGAATTATACAGCCGCCCCCCCCCCCAGAAAATTTGTGGAGACGAAATTCAACAACAACAACACCTGCACCTGGCAGCTCGCATGCGACTGCCACAATTGCAGAGAAAAATGAACAATTTTCTAAACTGAATGCATGCGATAAATGCCTTTCAGCTTCGCTGTAAAGACTTTACAACAACAACGATAGTGTCGGGCGTGTATTTCTTAATCGTGCTCTTTCATAATGAGGACAGGGTTGAGCGGTTTGTTTAGAATTTCTATCTATACTCCTCCGAGATACGTTTTTAATTGTAAACTATGTTGTTTGTCATCTCCAACGGAAAAGCGTAATTATGAAAGCTTAATCTTCCGTGTTCCCAACACTGCGGGGGGGTTGAACTTCAAAACCGTCCTTCGACTCAATTTTAAAGCTACAAAACCCCCCAGTTGAGAGGTCGACTTCATGAAAAGACTTATAAAGTCGACCTGGGGGTTTTTCCTACCTTATATACACGGTCGAACTCCTAGAGCCGTTCGATCAAAAGTCTTTACACAAGTCGACCAACGGTTTTTTCATATCCAATATCGGTTAACACATTGTCTTTTCATTGAGGTTGTTACTAGTAATTGACAGGTCTTGATAGAGTAAATGTGCAAGTTGCTTTCAGGGGAACACTTCTTCAGCCAGAGTTCATCAAGTGACACTAGGGGCGTTTTCAACAGTTGTCTAAACAGTGATTTATCATTTTTGTAAAACAGATTACAAATGTTTGCAGTAGACAGATTGTTAGAGGTTTCGGTAACTAAAAAGATTTTCTATTGTATTTGCAATACGTGTACTCAATGGTTTTTGGGACCACACAGGCTTTAAGTCCATGTCAGCTAATTTTCATTTTTTTTGTTGTGATAAGACGCTCGGCCATGCCGGTACCGCGATGGTCTTCAGTTGGAGCCAAAATTTATGTTATGTTTACAGCAGATTTCAAGTTCACGATCTTTTTATGCTTGAGCTTGATCACAACGGATCGACCATGGAATTCCCAGTTTTTTGGAGTACAATTCTAGAAAATCATAAACCGTGTTTGAAAACCAGTTAGGGAATAGTTCAAGGTGCGACTTTTGCAAAAAGGCTGTACACGGTTATTAATGTATACCCGGACTGAACTGCAAGTCAAAATCAGTACTGGGCACGTCAAATTGCAAGTCCACAAGCATATATGAGTACTGTGCACGTTCAAAAACAAGTCTGCAAGTCTGACAAGTGTTTGCCAAGACTTGGATTACACTTGCAAATTGATTCCCAAGTCAAAATCAACTTTTTAAAAAATTTCCAGTAAAAATTTCGAACTCAAAAAACTTTCGCAACGTGCCACGAGTTTTTTTTGGCAATTTTTGACTTTTTTGGGACCTGTTTAGGACGTTTTTTCGGCCATTTCTGACGTTTTTTTGCTATTTTTTGACGTTTTTTAGACGTGCCAAGTCTTGGCCGAGACTTGCATTTAGACTTCCACGTCTAGGCCAAGACTTGCATTTATAGTGACAAGTGTAAAAAGTGGCACCATCATAGCTCTGAATCTGTACTGATATAAAACTTGCAATTTGACGTGCCCAGTACTGATATTGACTTGCCGTTCAGTCCTGGTAAACAATTGAAGTGTTATTTTTAAAATGAATAGAGCAGGCGAAATTTGATTTTCTCATTTGGTTGGATTAATGGTGGAAGGGAGCATATATCGTTTTTTTTTTTGAAACGCTTAAAAGCTTTGTCTGTGTCAATGCAATGGCAGAATTTTTTGCTTAAGCTGATCATCTCAGATTGTATATACGGAAAACAAGTTAGTTTCACTAAAAATAGCGTTCCTGATTGACAGGATGTGATGTTTTGTACTAAATGGTGGCTCAAGACTTCGAGATATCGAAATTTTGCTGTCGTAAACGAGACAACCAGTGGGGTTGACATACAGTTGCTTAAGGATTCGGTAAAATGTGGGATTGATTTCCTTCATTAGCAATTTTTAAATTACAGAATGGGATTCAGATCTTCTGTGGCTGAGCTATTGAATTTTTCCCTCAATACTTTCTTAATAGTTACGCAGTATAATGCCGACGGGGCCTCGTCGAAAAACTTAAGAAGACAAGGATTGCCAAAAGGATGAGAGGGAGCAAACCGTTAGAATTAATTAGAGTCAAAATCAATTTGTTTACGAGCATTAATTAGCATTTTTTTGCGGGTTGGGCAAAGCGCATTAGGTTTCGGAAGGATCCATTATCATTGAACTACGATTATATAGGGCCTGATATCTATTATAGGATTGGTACTCCCTAAGTATCGTTTTCTGGGTTCTTCCAAGCTGTAACGGTGACAATTTGTTATTTGAGCGGATAATTGTTGTCAAGTTCTATAGCAACATCTACAACAGCTTAGAACAACCATCTACAACGGACGAAGAAACAAGAGACGAAGAGCAAGACAAGAGAAGCAACTGGAGAAGCTGTTGACAAGGCGACCTGAGAAGTGAGAGGAAGTAGACAGGCAGGCAGCTGACGAAAGAGCAAGACAAAGGAGTGAGACCAGAAGCAGTAACCCTTGCTTGGAGAGTATAGAGGGCGCCTTGAAGCCTTACCAGTAGCCTAGTAACTCATCCGAAAAGTTGCTGGTGAAGTGAATTGGTGCCTTTTTTGCTTTTTTCTCAGCATAGGCTAGCTTAGGGATTCCTTAGACCAATCTGGATTAGCACCCCAAAGCTTGCACAGCTCCCCGTAAGCTAAAACAGCTCGATTTAAGACCTTTTCAAAATATAGAAGTGCTTTTGCAACTTTTATGTAGAATAAGTGTTATTGCAGAAATTGAAATTTTTATAACTTTTTATCGAATAAGTGTTTGTGCAACTAGAATAAAGGCTATTGCAAATTTTAACATATAGAATAAGTGTTTTTTTTTCAACTTTTATCTTATATAAACTAAGCTTTTATTTTTAACTAGCACATTACATAGAATAAACTTTGTTGCAACTATTGACTTGCCATTTTCAGAGTAATAAAGGCTAAATTAAATTGTTTAAATATATTCTGACTACCGGGACGCCGTTTAATACGAACAAAAGTTCGACATATTTCCCTAAAACCTCCCATAGCCTCTAGCCCAGAACATGAAAAACCATTTAGCCCGCGAATTCGTGCAGCCGCAAACAAGCACCCTTTTCCATCCCCACTCAAACGACCCATATGAACCGACCCTTTCCGACGAGAGCAAAGAATTGGGTTTAGAGATAGATATGGGTTCAAATCCAAAAACAACCCCGAAAATGAAAACTCAACCGAAAACGGTACCACTTTTTCTAGAACCCGAAAACATGCCCCTGACGCAGGTGAAAAAAACCGAAGTCGCTCGTAGACGTCCAAATGCAGAGCAACAAAAAGGGAACACTAATAACCAACGAATTGTGTACATTAATTTTGAGGCAGAAAGACCTCGACTAGCTATTTTTGCCAACGCCACGATCAAACTTTCTAAGCAACGAGACCCGGGCAGTGTAGAAATGCCAATGAGGAATGGCTTCTCCATAAAACTCAAAAATAAAGAAGCAACCAAATTGCTTACACCAAAGAACATCATACAAGAGTTCCAAAAGTACAAAGTAAAAGATAAATCTAACAACAACAAAAGCCGAGAAAAAATAATTCCGTGCTTTGTAATCCTAGTTTCGCTCGCAATTGAAGATTGACTAAATGAACAAGAAATCAAATCTGAAAAAAAATTTTAGGGTCAGAAGCAGCGTTACAAACCCAGAAACAAGACTAGTTAGAGTCCTTATTAAAGACGAAAACCAAACAAAAAAAGCAATCACAAATGGGGTCGTACGGTGTCTACAAAAATTGAAATGTGAACCACCAAAACAACAACCAAAAGTACTGCAATGCTTCAGATGCCAGCACATGGTCACATAGCAGCAAACTGCGATAACATGCAAAGATGCCCAAAATGCGGTGGACAACAGCACGTCAAAGATTGCAACTAAAATGAACCTTGCTGCGAAAATTGCAAATGAAAGGCATAGCGCTACCTATAAAGGTTGCCAAAAGTATAAAGAAGTAAAACTAAAAGCACGCGCTGCATCATATGCGGAGGCCCTGAAAAATAAACCAGAGAACCAGGACAAAGAAAGGGCGCAAAAAAAGCAAGTGATGCTCAAACACAAATCGAGAACAACATCGAAAGCATGCTATCGAGTCACTTTACCAAACTCAAAACCAAAATTGAACAGATAACAAAAATTGCAAATGAGCGACATAGAATCGACGTCCAGAGCCAAATCGATCAGTTGAACATAAACCTACAAAATACAATAAAAAATGAAAAAACGACGGAAAATATTAGGAAAACAATCATCGAGGACACCACAAAAGTGTAATATGAAATATTAAAAGACAACGAAATAACAGTAGATGAAGTGAAAATGAGACACAAACTAAATAAACTCAATGAGAACAGAACTAAAAACCAGAACACTCAGAAATAAGAGAAACAACAACTTGAAACCACTTCAAAATCAGATCCGTTTAAAACAAAAACAAAATGATTGAAAAAGAAAAATTACAAACAAAACACTAATAGTCACGCAACTGAATTTTCGCGGACTAAATAAAACAAAAAAAAAACATATTAAATATACTGGAAAAAAGCCAAGCCCACATAGCTTGCCTAAACGAAACTATCTTAGGTAAGAAAAACCACCCAAAGTTAGAAGAACACACTAAACACAGCCGCTTAAGATCTGCAATCTACATCAAACACCGATTAAATTACGAACTTATAGAAAAGAAAACATATCAATCAGAGAGAAAATTAACACAAGAATGTATTACTATAAAAACACTTGGACTCTACGTAACAAACATCTATCACCACACTTAGAAATAAGAACGGACCTAATCACAAAAAAAGCAAACATGGAAGCCAACTTAATTACTTGTGACATAAATATAAAACAACCAATGTTTGGAGCCAATAACCTAACCTTCAACAGAACGTGAAAATTAATTGAAAAATGGCTTGATGAGGAACACTATATAAAACTAAATAATTATGATTGCACACACAAAGGTGGAGGAACACCAGATGTAAACCAAGTCAACTCTAAACTCACGATCTCATTTGATAATTTTTATGTCTTCAACAAAAGTCCTGGTGATCACTAGCCAACTGTTAGCACCTATAACATAGACAAACCAATTGTGTCTCACAAAAAAGTTAACTGGCAAAAATACAAATTATATCTTGCATAATTCTGATGACCTAGATAAGAACATAGCTAACAAAATAGACTTAGAAAAAAAACATCGATAAAATTACACAAAAAATTCAAGCTGCATACAAAGAGAGCATATATGTGAATAAACACATAGCTACAAACCACTAAATCAAAAAACTGACAAGAGAAAAGCATAAGTTTGAAAAAAAGGAAAAAACTGAGAAGAAATGACAAAAAAAACACAATCCAACACCAAACAACATGCAATAAGATCAATATACTGACAAAAGATATAAGGAGAATAAGTAAAGAAAACACAACAAGACAACAGAAGAAAATAATTGACGACCTAAACCAAGCAAAAAAGGTAATAACTTCTGGAAAGCTGCTGAAATAATACTTAACCAAAATCAGAAAAACAACGAACAATAACCAATGAATAATCAGGAAGCTGCAGATGCATTCGCCAAAAAATTGAAAACAACAATGAAAACAAATGAATCAAAAACAGATAATGGAAAAGATCACGAGAATTTTGTCTCACAGAAGATAAAAGAAACAAATTTCAAGGCAATCAAGCTACGTGATGATGAAAGGAAACACACAGAAGTAAAACCTACAACTCCCAAAAGTATATTAGGAATTTTTAAAAAACTGCACCGGGGTTATGACGGAATAAGCTGTCAAATGATAAAACAATTACCACTAGAAACAAAAGAAAACCTAGCGCAAACATTTCAAGCATCAATGCAATTAGGACATGTACCAGCCCAATGGAAAACTACAGCCGTAACAGTGATACCAAAAGTAGGAAAAGATCAGAAAACGCTTAAAGGATACAGACCACTATCATTAACATCCTGTCTTGGAAAACTCTGCGAGAGTATTGTAAACGAACACTTGGTAAATCACTGTGAAAAACTAAACCTGCTCGGAGATCAACAAAGTGCCTACAGATATCGTAGATGCACAACAGATGATCTTCTAACGCTAACAAAAAAAGCAACAACAAGCTTTAAATGGAAAGGCGCCACAGCTGCTGCCTTCTTAGACGTAGAGCAAGCTTTTGACTCAGTATGGCACGAAGGTATCCTAAATAAGCAAATTCAATTTAACGCACCATTGGGGATCACAAAATGGACTACCAGCTTCCTAAGTAACAGAAAAGTAAAAGTAAAAAACAACCAAGCAGTTTCTAAAAGCTTTACACGCGAGGCCGGGGTCCCCCAAGGGAGTATTACAAGCCCAATATTGTTCAATATGTATGCAAGCAAACTGAAATTTAAAGGTACATCAATTTTTTAATATGCAGATGACATCGCTACACACATGAAAAACAAGAAATAGCTACAAAATATTTACAAATCGGAATCAAACACTTAGAAAAAATGGTGCGACAAATGGAAAACACTAATCAACGCGGGGAAAACCATATCGACCATCTTCACTAGACAAATGCTGAACACAAATCTAAAGCTAAGTTAAGGGTCAGAAGACACAAACGTCAGCAAAGAGGTAAAATTTCTCGGACTTGATCTCAACTATAAATTGACATGGACTAATCATGTCGACAAAATTGTAATAAAAATGCAGCAAAGGAATCAACATGCTCAGACATCTAAAATCAAAAAACTTAAAATATAATTTTCTTTTGTACCTGTATAAAACAAAGGTGAGACCACTGTACATGTATGCAAATGCAGCTTGGGCAAGTTTGATAAAAACAGATCTCAGCAAGATACAGAAAGAACAAAATAAAGCTATAAGACTTGCAAATAACCTGCCAATGTGGACTAGCGTAGATGAACTACATCAAATAGGAAACATAGAAACAGTCAATTAAACAATCCAAAAATTGAGCTCGGAATACCTTGCAAGGGCTATAAAACGAAATAAAGAAATTAAAAACATAACAGAAAAACATCTAATAACTTGGAGTCAGATCAAAACATTTTATAAAGGAAGAAAGAGAAATCAAAAGGGAAAAATGAAATCAAACAACGGTAGATGCGGACGTCTTGGAGTATGACTCGAGACGTTAGCTGAAGCCACTCAATATGAAAAAGAATAAAAAGAAAACGATCATAAGGATAAAAACAAAAACTAGGGCAAATTTTTAAACAAAAGTGAATGCGGACGTCTTTGGGTATGACTTGAGGCGTTAGCTGAAACCATCCAAAAACACTGCCCGGGCTAAATTTAGGCCTCAGAGTTTTTTACCCAGAATGAGTGTTCTTGCAGTTTCAAACTTGGGATTTTTTATTTTTATTTACTACTTCTCATTTATATAGTGTGCCCGCACAGACCGTAGAAAGAAAGGGCCAAAACTGCTGATGACTGATCAGTAAGGTAGACTAGACTCATCACGGGAATCAGTCTAGGTCTTGAAGCTGACGTAATTCCAGGATACCAGTAAGGGAGGACAGCATGATGGTAGGAAATATGCTGAGGCCTTGATACCGGCCCCATACTCAAACTCTAGGGCACCAGTAAGGGAGGGCAGCATGATCATGGGAACCATGCTGAGGCCTTGATACTGGGCCCACACTCTGTTCCCTTCTGGGAACAACCACTCACACCCGCAAGGGCGAAAATAACCCCCTCAATAAGAGGTATAAACCACAAGCCTCTGTACTCTCAGTGCATAAGCCGACTGCTTGTCCTCTGAAAGGGGGGCTGGCTGCCGGTGGTGGGCTTAGGGAGCCTCTCTTTCTCTTTCTCTCTGAAGACTTCATTATTGTTTTCCATTCACCAACTACAAATACAATGACAAGTTACTGTACTCTCAGCGCACAAGCTGGTTGCTGGTCCTCTGAAAGGGGGGCTGGCTTCCGGTGGTGCACTGAGGGTGCCTCTCTCCTTTCCTTCTTTCTTTTTGTTCTTCATCTCTTCAAACTCTACTCCTTCACTCTGTCCCCAAACCGCTCTCTCGAAACCTCCCTCTTAAATTCCTTTTCTGGCACTCCCAGGCACCCTCCACAAAAACACCCAAACCAATCTCGCTGCCTCCATCCTCCAGACAAGTGCTCAACACAAACCACAAGAAACCAACGAAAATACCAAATCCAAGTGCAAACCAAAGTGAAAGGGCGGTTTAAAAGGTGGTGTAAACTTCCACCTGAGAAATCGCAATTAGTAGCTCACTGCTAATTGAACATATTAAAAATCAATCAATCAATTATACATGCATCTTACGTCATTTGCATTCCAAATTATACTCGCCCTTTTACTCAGCTATCGAACTTGACAACAATTATCCGCTCAAATAACAAATTGTCACTGTTACAGCTTGGAAGAACCCAGAAAACGATACTTAGGGAGTACCAATCCTATAATAGATATCAGGCCCTATATAATCGTAGTTCAATGATAATGGATCTCTAAACCCAATTCTTTGCTCTCGTCGGAAAGGGTCGGTTCATATGGGTCGTTTGAGTGGGGATGGAAAAGGGGCGTGTTTGCGGCTGCACGAATTCGCGGGCTAAATGGTTTTTCATGTTCTGGGCTAGAGGCTATGGGAGGTTTTAGGGAAATATGTCGAACTTTTGTTCGTATTAAACGGCGTCCCGGTAGTCAGAATATATTTAAACAATTTAATTTAGCCTTTATTACTCTGAAAATGGCAAGTCAATAGTTGCAACAAAGTTTATTCTATGTAATGTGCTAGTTAAAAATAAAAGCTTAGTTTATATAAGATAAAAGTTGAAAAAAAAAAACACTTATTCTATATGTTAAAATTTGCAATAGCCTTTATTCTAGTTGCACAAACACTTATTCGATAAAAAGTTATAAAAATTTCAATTTCTGCAATAACACTTATTCTACATAAAAGTTGCAAAAGCACTTCTATATTTTGAAAAGGTCTTAAATCGAGCTGTTTTAGCTTACGGGGAGCTGTGCAAGCTTTGGGGTGCTAACCCAGATTGGTCTAAGGAATCCCTAAGCTAGCCTATGCTGAGAAAAAAGCAAAAAAGGCACCAATTCACCTCACCAGCAACTTTTCGGATGAGTTACTAGGCTACTGGTAAGGCTTCAAGGCGCCCTCTATACTCTCCAAGCAAGGGTTACTGCTTCTGGTCTCACTCCTTTGTCTTGCTCTTTCGTCAGCTGCCTGCCTCTCTACTTCCTCTCACTTCTCAGGTCGCCTTGTCAACAGCTTCTCCAGTTGCTTCTCTTGTCTTGCTCTTCGTCTCTTGTTTCTTCGTCCGTTGTAGATGGTTGTTCTAAGCTGTTGTAGATGTTGCTATAGAACTTGACAACAATTATCCGCTCAAATAACAAATTGTCACCGTTACAGCTTGGAAGAACCCAGAAAACGATACTTAGGGAGTACCAATCCTATAATAGATATCAGGCCCTATATAATCGTAGTTCAATGATAATGGATCCTTCCGAAACCTAATGCGCTTTGCCCAACCCGCAAAAAAATGCTAATTAATGCTCGTAAACAAATTGATTTTGACTCTAATTAATTCTAAAGGTTTGCTCCCTCTCATCCTTTTGGCAATCCTTGTCTTCTTAAGTTTTTCGACGAGGCCCCGTCGGCATTATACCGCGTAATTATTAAGAAAGTATTGACGGAAAAATTCAATAGCTCAGCCCCAGAAGATCTGAATCCCATTCTGTAATTAAAAAATTGCTAATGAAGAAAATCAATTCCACATTTTATCGAATCCTTAGGCAACTGTATGTCGACCCCACTGGTTGTCTCGTTTACGACAGCAAAATTTCGATATCTCGAAGTCTTGAGCTAACATTTGGTACAAAACATCACATCCTGTCAATCAGGAACGCTGTTTTTAGCAAAACTAATTTGTTTCCCGTATATACACTCTGAGATAATCAGCTTAAGCAAAAATTAATGCCATTGCATTGACACAGACAAAGCTTTTAAGCGTTTAATAAAAAAACGATTTATGCTCCCTTCCACCATTACTCCGACCAAATGAGAAAATCAAATTTCGCCTGCTCTAGTCATTTTAAAAATAACACTTCAATTGTTTACCAGGACTGAACGGCAAGTCAATATCAGTACTGGGCACGTCAAATTGCAAGTTTCATATCAGTACTGATTCAGAGCTACGATCATGCCACTTTTTAAACTTGTCACTATAAATGCAAGTCTTGGCCTAGACGTGCAAGTCTAAATGCAAGTCTCGGCCAAGACTTGGCACGTCTAAAAAACATCAAAAAATAGCCAAAAAGAAACGTCATAAATGGCCAAAAAACGTCCAAAACAGGTCCCAAAAAAGTCAAAAATTGCCGAAAAAAACTCGTGGCAATTTGCGAAGATTTTTTGAGTTCGAAATTTTCACTCGAAATTTTTTGAAAAGTTGATTTTGACTTGGGAATCAATTTGCAAGTGTAATCCAAGTCTTGGCAAGAACTTGTCAGACTTGCAGACTTGTTTTTGGACGTGCACAGTACTGATATGCTTGTAGATTTGCAATTTGACGTGCCCAGAACTGATCTTTACTTGCAGTTCAGTCCGGTTATATATTAATATCCGTGTACAGCCTTTTTGCAAAAGTCGCACCTTGAACTATTCCCCAACTGGTTTTCAAACACGGTTTATGGTTTTCTTGAACTGTACTGCAAAAATCTGGGAATTCCATGGTCGATCCGTTGTGATCAAGCTCAAGCATAAAAAGATCATGAACTTGAAATCTGCTGTAAACATAACATAAATTTTGGCTCCAACTGAAGACCATCGCGGTACCGGCATGGCCGAGCGTCTTATCACAACAATAAAATGACATAAGCTGACATGTACTCAGAGCTTGTGTGGTCCCAAAAACCATTGAGTACACGTATTGTAAATAAAATAGAAAATCTTTTCCCGAAAGAACGGCTGAAAAAACAATTTTTGAGGCTCATTTCAGAACAAAACTGAATACCGAAATCTCTAACAATCTGTCTACTTCAAACATTTGTAATCTGTTATACAAAATTGATAAATCACTGTTTAGACAACTGTTGAAAACGCCCCTAGTGTCACTTGATGTACTCTGGCTCAAGAAGTGTTCCCCTGAAAGCAACTTGCACATTTACTCTATCAAGACCTGTCAATTACTAGCAACAAGCTCAATGAAAAGACTATGTGTTAACCGATATTCGATATGAAAAGACCGTTGGTCGACTTGTGTAAAGACTTTAGAACTACCCGTAATAGGATGTCGACCGTGTATATAAAGTAGGACAATCCCCCAGGTCGACTTTATAAGTCTTTTCATGAAGTTGACCTCTCAGCTAGGGGGTTTTTGTAGCTTTACAATTGAGTCGGGTGACGATTCTGAAGATCAACCCCCCGCAGTGTTGGGAACACGGAAGATTATGCTTTCATAATTACGCTTTTCCGTTGGAGATGACAAACAACATAGTTTACAATTAAAAACGTATCTCGGAGGAGTATAGATAGAAAATCTAAAGACACCGCTCAGCCCTGTCTTCGTTAAGAAGCGGCACGATTAAAAATTACACGCCCGACACTATCGTTGTTAATGTTGTAATGTATTTTACAGCGAAGCTGAAGGGCGTTTATCCCATGCATTCAGTTGAGAAAATTGTCCACTTTTCTCTGCCGTTTTGGCAGTCACAGGCGAGCTGCCAGGTGAAGGTGTTGTTTTCGTTGAATTTCGTCTCCACGGATTTCCAGAGGAATTGTATAATTCATTTCATGAGTCCAGTCGATGAGCTGAGCTCAATCAAGTGGTTTACTTTGTTTGCCAGTCGAAATCTGCGGACAACAAATTCTTTCCGCATTTTTTCTGTCCTAGTGTTTGGCAATTTGAACAGTTCATTAGATCGTGATGACATATCCTTAGTGCGTAGTAGCTCGATGCTGTTTTGTGGTTCATTTGAGAGCTGTGAAAGTAGCAACATGTTTAGCGACTGTATGTAAATCGGTAGTGGGAGTATATTCAGCATTCTGATCTTTTGAATGTTTGAGCTAGTTCCACAGATTCATTTCACTACTTGCTTTTGAAACTTTTCCAAGATGGAAATATTTGACTTTGACAAATATATGAATTGAATGCCATAAAGGAGAATTGACCGCATCAGCGATTTGTAGAGGCATGTTTTAACTCTCATGCTCACATTGTGGGCAAAGTTTCTTCGGAGTAAATAAAGGACGCTGTTTGCTTTATCTATCCTTTTGTTGATGCGAGTGTTCCAGTTAAGGCCTGAGGTCCTAGGATTTCTAAAACTCTAATTTAGTTTTCACTATTCAGCACTGCACCGAAGAGATTGAAGGAGTGATCCTCACCACGGAGTGTGACTTTGGCACATTCGTCCAAAGCAAATTGCATCTCGTTCGAACTAACCCAGTTTTCGATGGAATGCAGTTCTCTCTGAATTTGAGCTGGAGTGCGGTGTATTGAATGAACGTCAAGATCATCCGCAAAGAGATTTGTTTCACTGAAATGATCGTTTGTGAATATACAAAACAACAAAGCCTCTAGTAGGGATCCTTAAAGTACACCACTGCTAATACCTTTCATCTGCGAGCAGACATTTTCCACTCTGACATATTGCTTTCGTATTGTTTTCGAATAAGACCTCAAAGATGCATCTTCCGAAGCCGATCTCCAATACTTTGCATAGCAATTCAAAGTGAGGCACCTTATCAAAAGCTTTGGAGAAATCAGTATAGACGGCAACATTTTCAATGCTAACATCTTCTTCAAACGCTCTGTAAACCTTTTGCAGAAACACAACATGTTCGTGACTGTAGGGTTTTGTCAAACAAATCCATGTTGACGGGTGGTGAGAAATTTTGAGAAATGATCGTACAAGGCATCATGCAGACATTTTTCAATTACTTTGCTGTCAATGTTTAATAGTGAGCTTGGCCGATGGTTTTTGACGAAGTACTTTGGTACTTTTCAGCTTTTTTGTGGATTAGTGTTACCCCGGCAGGTTTCCAGCAGGAGGGATTTTCTCGTAATCTCTTGATGTTCTTGAGCATCACATGGAGCGCATGTATCATGCCCAAACCGGATTTGGCAAGAGATGCTGGAGGGTACCCATTTGTCCCTCTTGTTTAACTAATATCAAGTTCAAAAAAGTGGTTCCAATTGCGGATTTGAATATGTCAAAATTTGTTAGTTTAGAGTCTCTAACAGGAAAGTCTTGGAATGTGAAGGGTTTTTTAGTTAAAAGATGAAAATGAAAATATTTGTTTAAAATTTGTGCTTTCGCAAAGTCATTTTGACTGGTTCCGTTGCCGTATTCCATCGTTAGCGGCAGGTTTGATTTTTTCGTTAAACTCTTCAAGTGCTATACTGTAACCCTTCAATGACCCGTTAAAAAAACTTTCGTATACAAAAATGTTCTCTCTCGCAGTAGTTTCTGAAAAAAAAACAGTTCAAGAAAAGAAACCACGCTTATTCCATGTAGTTATTTGCTAGACGATTGGAGAGAATAATAGAAACAAGGCTAAAACTAAAATGTTTTTCAAAAAAAATCTAGTGGATGAGTGCAAGGTTGCATTCCTGGACCAGCCATCGACACTTGTCATTCAAAAAAACTGCCTCTTCCTTCACTTGCTGGGACTACAAAACTCAGGTTAAATTGGCAGAAAATAATCAATCAGCTTAGCAACGGACGAGCTAAGCCAAAAAAACAACCTTTCAGTGCATTGCACAACGCACGCGCAGCTCCTCTGCTAACAAAAAATCATTGATGCCCAGCGGATCGTTGGATAAAAATCAGGCACCCGTAACTTCCTCCAAAAAAGTTTATGTTTATAGTTGCCGAGCGAAAAAAAACCGTTGACTGTCTCAAAGAAGCCATGCAAAAGCAACTTTCCATAGACCCCAAACAAGCTGGCCCTAGCTGAAAGCAAACGTTTCTAAAAACCTTGACTCTCTAAAAATCATTTGAGACACTCTGAAATCTTTGACGGTTAAAATTGAAACAAGCATTGACTGCACCATTTTCGTGTTAACTTCTCCCGAAAGTCGACCTGTTACATTTGATGCGGAATCTACAGAAGAACATACTTTCGTATCAACCTGGTCCACAAAACGAGTTATTACATCGGTCGATTAGATAATGATCACGTAAATTCCTTAAAGGATATATAAAATACATCATGCGGGCAGTGTATGTAATTAATAAATAAACAAAAAAAAATTTTTTGAAGTGTGAACATTGAACAATTGAAATTGCAGATAAATAGATAGATTAATATATACATAGGTAGGAACAGCACACATCATGAACAAAATTTAATTTCACGCCACGTTAATTGGCCAAAATGAATTTGGACGGGGTCCTTCATAAATTTTTCGAAAAAAGGAGCTTTGTATATTTTTTGGCAGTTACAGAAGATTTTGACAAGGGTTCATTCTGACTCAAATCTTCATTATGATATTGTACACAACTGTTGATCACCCCTGTTCAATGTATTTAATTCTAGCAATGACTTTATTTACTAATTTTGTCGTCCGATTGTAAAAATTATTGTTCACCGTTGGTAATAGAAATCAAGAAATATTTTTCAAAGCTTGCTTTTTTGTAATTAAAAATTTGTCTGGTGTTTAGTGCAAATCTATATTATATTAACATGCAAACAGGTAAAATGTTATTAATCAAATTAAGATCGTGAGATGAATCAAATTTTTTACGATTGTAGCAAGCTTTGACTGCCCAGTTTAATTGTTTTTTGAGGGTTGTTATAAGAGTCTGAGGTAATGAGCAGATAAGTATTTTTGGATATCGCAGGTGACTTATAACAAGAGAGTTATTCAGTGTTTTTTGAAGCTTTCAGGAATGCAGTTCCGTAATATGTTTGATGTTATAGGTTCCGTAATATGTTCCGTAATAGGTTTGATGTTTTCGTTAAACACTTCAAGTGCTATACTGTAACCGTCAATGACCCGTTAAAAAAACTTTCGTATATAAAAATGTTCTCGCTTGCAGTAGTTTCTGAAAAAAAACAGTTCAAGAAAAGAATCCACGCTTATTCCATGTAGTTATTTGCTAGACGATTGGAGAGAATAATAGAAACAAGGCTAAAACTAAAAAAATTTTCAAAAAAAATCTAGTGGATGAGTGCAAAGTTGCATTCCTGGACCAGCCATCGACACTTGTCATTCAAAAAAACTGCCTCTTCGTTCACTTACTGGGACTACAAAACTCAGGTTAAATTGGCAGAAAGTAATCAATCAGCTCAAAAACGGACGAGCTAAGCCCAAAAAAACAACCTTTCTGTGCATTGCACAACGCACGCGCAGCTCCTCTGCTAACAAAAAATCATTGATGCCCAGCGGATCGTTGGCTAAAAATCAGGCACCCGTAACTTCCTCCAAAAGGTTTCTGTTTATAAGTGCCGAGCGAAAAAAAACCGTTGACTGTCTCAAAGAAGCCATGCAAAAGCAACTTTCTATAGACCCCAAACAAGCTGGCCCTTGCTGAAAGCAAACGTTTCTAAATACATTGACTCTCTAAAAATCATTTGAGACACTCTGAAATCTTTGACGGTTAAAATTGAAACAAGAATTGACTCCACCATTTTCGTGTTAACTTCTCCCGAAATCTCACCTGTTACATTTGATGCGGAATCTACAGAAGAACATACTTTCGTATCAACCTGGTCCACAAAACGAGTTATTAAATAATCGGTCGATTAGATAATGATCACGTAAATTCCTTAAATGATATATAAAATACATCATGCAGGCAGTGTATGTAATTAATAAACAAGCAAAAAAAGTTTTTTTGAAGTGTGAACATTGAACAATTGAAATTGCAGATAAATAGATAGATTAATATATACATAGGTTGGAACAGCACACATCATGAACTAAATTTAAATTCACGCCACGTTTATTGGCCAAACAGTATATGGCCGGGGTCCTTCTCAAATTTTTCGAAAAAAGGAGCTTTGTATATTTTTTGGCAGTTACAGAAGATTTTGACAAGGGTTCATTCTCCCTCAAATCTTCATTATGATATTGTACACAACTGTTGATCACCCCTGTTGAAGGTATTCATTTCTAGCAATGAATTTATTTACTAATTTGGTCGTCCGATTGTAAAAATTAAAATTCACCGTTGGTAATAGAATTCAAGAAATATTTTTAAAAGCTTGCTTTTTTGTAATTAAAAATTTGTCTGGTGTTTAGTGCAACCCTATATTATATTAACATGCAAACAGGTAAAATGTTATTAATCAAATTAAGATCGTGAGATGAATCAAATTTTTTACGATTGTAGCAAGCTTTGACTGCCCAGTTTAATTGTTTTTCGAGAGTTGTTATAAGAGTCTGAGGTAATGAGCAGATAAGTATTTTTGGATATCGCAGGTGACTTATAGCAAGAGAGTTATTCAGTGTTCTTTTGAAGCTCTCAGGAATGCAGTTCCGTAATATATAGATTGATTTTATGCCTTGTGCCATTGATTTTACGCATTCTGCCATAAAAGGGCTTTGAATCGTTAGCCAAAGTCACGGCTTGGGGATTATTGTTTTGCGAAAATTTCAAAACAATCTCTATCAAAAAAACAATAATCAAACAATCTCTATCAGAAAAATTTCCCAACAACCCATGTACACCATCAACTGAAATTACAGCAAAACAACAATCCGCAAGCCACAACCGAATTGAATCAGAAGTGTCTAAATGAATATGAATTATATATTTTGTACTCTCCTCAGCTATAAATTCATATAAGTCCTTAATGACCGCAACTGCGCTGCATTGTTCTACCGTTGTTCTGCCTGCAATTAGACATGCTTTCGTGTATGCTGAACACCTTATAGTCTGACTGGAGCACATACAGCAGAGAAGGTGGTGATGATACAGTCAACAAAAAAACGCTCAAAAACATACAAGTAATTGAGAACTGAAGTCACTTTTAATGATACTATAAAAAACCTCAGGAAGACGGCATCACCATTTAGACAAAGCACAAAATGAGTTTCCTCTCTGATTTTGACTCGTTTATCAGATGAACGAGTTTATCTGATAAACGGGTTCATCTAATAAAGGAGTTTATCTGATAAACGAGTTTACCAAAAAAATGTTTATTTCGGAGTCTGAGAAACAAGTTTACTTCTAAGTCTGATAAACCAGTTTAATTCTGAGCCTGATAAACGAGTTTATTTCTGGCTGATAAACGAGATTATTTCTGAGTCTTCGTTTCCGACTGGCCTCAAAAAAGCTTCGGACTCACCTCTTTATAAAAAAGGAAACACAGAAGATCCCAGTAGCTCTCCTCCAATGTCAGTAACCGGCCCATTGGCAAAAATTTTCGAGCAAGTTATAAGGAACCAAATTAATAACTTTTTGTTCTCAAATAACTTGCTCTCACCTAAACAATTTGGATATAGAAAAAGTGTACTCAATAGATGCCATACTACAATGTATGGAATATGTAAGAACCGAAATGGATATATAGTATACAGTTTGTGGAGCACTCCTTGATTTCTCAAAAGCATTTAACTCAATCTCACACGAAATACTTAGAGAAAAACTGAAAATTTAGGATACGATGGAACACAATTGATTTGATCCTTTTTAAAAGACAGAACTCAAATGTAGTTATCTCAGTTAACAATTCCGACTGGGTTTTACATAACAGAGGAGTGCCAAAAGGCAGAGTATTAGGACAATTATTGTTCAACACTTATGTGAGTGATATTCATAGAGCTATTGATAATGACAATTGTCAAGTAATCCAGTACACCGATGACACTTTCCTCTATTCTTCTCATAATATTGAAAATAAAGCCAGAAGTTAATTGGAAAAAAATATTGAAAAATTGTGTTATTATTTCCAATCACATCAAATAATGATGAACAATAAGAAGACAGAATATATCGTGTTTGCTTCATCAAAAAAAAAAACACGAGGCCATCATATCTCAATGTTAACGGTGTACGCATTGGAGAATCGGCGTCGGTAAGATGTCTACGCATAATATTAGAAAACAAATCAAATTTTAAAGAAGAGATCGAAAGAATACTATCCAGAACGGCATGCAGCATCAAAATCTTGAAAGATTCAAGGAATTGTTTTTCTATAAAATCCCTATGAGTAACACTATTGAATGCGCTTGTTTTAAGTGACATTCAATAGTCATCACTTACGGACGTTGTTATCAAAAAAATCTCATGATAATATATAGAAAAAACAACTTAAATGGGGAATAAAAAAGTTTCAAAAGAAAAAATTATGATCGCTCTACTGAATTAAAAATATAAAAAGGAATAATACCTGTTGAATTCCTTCTCAAATATCAATGCATGGTATTTTTCTTGAAATATGTTAAAAAACAATTAACAGCTTTAAGCAAAAAACAATGTATTGCAAATTTCCAAGTGCAACCAGAATGCGAGAACAAGAAAACTTTATCCGACTATGACAAAAAATTCGGAATTCCTCTTTAAATCAATGATGCTGCAAGTCTTGAAATTATACAATGAAGTTGCATATGAACAAATACAAAAAGGAATATTTGAGGTACCTAAAAAATTTGGAAGACAGAGATTTGTTGAGGGACCTTTTCTAAATTTTCATGATTTTAGTATTCCAAACGTTGTAAAAAATCTTACTGTTTTATATGTTTTAGGATTTGTACATTGCCATTTTGTTAACACTGTTATGGTGCGTGACATTTTTGAATTCAATGTTTTCTTTTTGTGTTTTTTTAATCAGTAGTTGAGATTCTCAGCTTCCGCTAATCGTTAAATGTACTGAAAGAATTCTGAAGTTCACAATTTTTTTCTCTAGAACAATGGCATAATCTAAAAATTATGATCTTGAATTGGACTGAACTGCACCTTTGGATTACGGATTACATATCTAATTAAATGTTCTTCTTAATTATTAAACTATGTCAGTCTTCTAGTAAAAAAAATTGTGAACTTCAGATTTCTTCCAGCACACTTAACAATTAGGGGCATCAATTAACTTTCCCTATTATACGGTGAAGCTGCTCAAACTGCATTGTGTCAAAAGCCGCGCAGAAAAGTTTACGTAAATTCGTACTTGTTACAATCTTTCAATTTCAATTTTTCGGTTAGGAATTTAAAACCAGCCGTTCCTTTGTCTAACGAATTTTTCCAATCACTGTTTTTGGCGAAGTAATACAAATATGAAACTATTGAGGCTCCCAAAAAACTGAATCCATTGTTGTAGATACTTTCAATTTTCTCATTTGTTGAAAAAAAATTAAATGTGTTTCCCGTGTTGTTCTCTTCTCTTCGGATACCAGTTACTCTCAAATTATTCAAAATTTTTTGATCGATATACAATTTTTGACTGTGAGCTCATACTCAGTTTCAAATCTCTACACTCTGGCTTACTTCATCAATTTTTTTCCTCCTTTTTTATGTAGCGCGGAGTCTGCCTGAACTTTGGAAAAATCAAATCACTGCCGAAAGGGGTTTTAAATTGAAAGACAACGAAAAAATGACAAGTTTTCGAAAATGCTTCACTATCAATCTCATATCGCCAGACATTTGTGAATTTTAAGAGTTTGCTTGCTCAGTTCTTTAATGGCATTTAAAAACGCTTATATCAATTGATTGCAAAGCAGAAGGGAATTTAATTTGCTGTTGGCAGGTAGGTATTTTTAGGCTGAATTTGTTTGTCTGAGTCTTCATCTGTAAGTTGTTTGTCTGTAAATGTTTGTCTGTAAGTTCAGTAACATACATTTTTTTGCCTTTATTTTTTTGTTCAAAAGAGACAGACTGGCTAGAAAGTATTATCAGGAGCGCCAGTCACTCCAGTCAGTCAAAAGGAACTGTCATCATGAAAGCCCGGGAATGCTCAAAATTTCAAAAGCAAAAAATCGAAAACAGAAAAGGACTTCAACGATAACAATGACAGATTGAGTGACAAGAGAAAAGCTAAAAAAACAGCTGTGCTACGAACATCAGCCGAAAACACATATTCAGAAAAACAATACAAATAAAAAACTCGTCAAATGTGGTTTTGTCGTTAAGAGTACCCAATATACAAGCAGCTTTAGCTATTTGGATAGCATGGGAAATTCTTTATTTCGAAAAACTGCCAGCACTAAGCTCAGTTTTCATAATACAGAGGGATATACATAAGTCTTTCAAAAACTCCTCTGCGGAAGGTCCCACAGACACTTGAACTTCAAACGCTAAAGGCTGAAACAAAAAAAAATTTTTTTCAACAAGATATTTTTAATTGTCATTCTTTCTCTCCTCGGCTTCCGTTTCAGCAATTCCAGGGTTACCAACCGAGCCCGCAAATAAACGACTGGGAGCCAAAGCATCCAACACAGTTATTTCCCACAAAATTTGTTTTCCTTAATTCCAGGGTACAAGAGTCATACCATCAGGTCTTTTTTGTCGATTCTGTAGAGATGAGCTGTTTCAAAAACCGAGAGCACACAAACAGAGGCTGAAGTTTGTTTGAACTGGTGGTTAAAATTACCCTGACGTGAGAGTTTGCCTGCACTTCTTACAAAAGAAAGCCCATGCAGCACGACGCTCCCACTTTTTTTGCCAAAAACACATAAATGAGGCTCGTAATTTTTTGCACCCAAGCGAAGCCCTATAGAAATTCTAAACTGTTGACTTGACAACTTAAGATTAAAAATTTTTCAAGGTATTACATTTAGTCATAGTGACCCAAGTTTATTTTGATAGGCGTTCAACCGTTTCACTCCGTACTCACCTAACTTAGGCATTAAATTGGTAAGAACCATTTCATACATAACCTTAGACCAATTCTTCTGATGTTCGTTGTCTTCAAGAGTTCTTGTTACTGCATGCCACTCTTTTGGACCACAATTGAACTCTTTGTCTTCGAACACCTCTCCAAAGTGCTGATCCAATACTTCAAAGGCACGTACTGCTGAAGCTAAAAAAGCGGTAAGGACAAATAGTGGCGCGGAATAAACACCTAAACCTTTCTGTGAGGACGGAAGAACTAACTGAGTGAACAGAATATCAGTGAAACACATGTTTCTTTGCTTCGAGTTTTTTTTCAAAATGTCATCTTACTGTTTCAGTAGGTTTTTTTCAGCAAAACAGGTTTTCGTTCTCAAAAAATACAACAATTTGGGCATGCTAAGAGTTTCACAGATGACAAAAAACCATAGAGCGTCTAGATGCTCAACAGTGTTTCATGTTTTATCAAAATCTTCGATTTCAGTAGACAGAAGGTCGCTCTTAACTGCATCTCTAAGTGGGGCACCTAAAATAACAAGCTGGTCTTTAGCTGTCACTTTTATACCCTGACACGGTTTTTGAAATATTGTGTTATGCTGCGTGACACTAAGATATCCCAAAAAGAGAGCTCACATTTAGCAAAATTTACAATCAAACCAAGATCCTTTTCAGAGGTCAAAACCCGCTCAAGATCTTTCAATACAATTTCGTATCCATCAGCTAAGTACAATTCATTATTTTTCGGCTGCATATCATACACAAGTACTTGAATTGTGTCTGCAAAAAGGGAGGGGCTTAACGATCCCCCTGAAGCGTCCCCTTTTCAGATGAGATGATTAAATTGCCGTAAATCAGGAAACTAGGCCTGCTGTAGGCTTAAAAAGCAAAACGATACACACAGGGTCTTATAGCATGCCGCGGTCCAGGGAATTAAATGCATTTTTAAAATCAAACTTAAGCGAAACATGCGTTTAAGGAGACGCCTTTTCAAGAATATTTTGGAAAATATGGGCAGCGATCTCTGCGCCTTTGCGAGTGTCAAATCCAAATTGAATTTTTTCCAAAGTATTCCTTTCGTTCATCTGAGACTTTGGATCTAGCACACTTTGCAACGACTCTCCGAAAGGAGTTGCATATCAAAATGGACCATAGACCACCATCTTTTTAACTAACGCGATTATTTGGCTCCATAGAAGAACGGTCTAATGACGTTGGACTTCGTTATTTGCAGTTACAATCGCTAGTTTTATTAGACTTTTCAAAATATCCAGCCCCTCGCTTCCATTAGACTTACATACAAGATCTTTCAAAACTTGACAAGCCAAGCCATTGCAACCAGCAAGAGACCCATTAGGAAAACACGTTATTATTCTGTAATCGTCGTACTCGGTGGCTATAAACTGTCTATATTTTCAAGGGAATGAAGCCTGATAGAAATAGGCTTCGGATATATCTAAAACAATTTTTCATAGTTGTCGGAGTTACAAGGAGCAGCAGAATCATCAGAATTAGCTAAACGTATTCCCGCTTTTACATTGCCTTCATCTAATATAGTTCAAATAATTTTAATACGCTTTTAAAAGTCCCAGTCGTTTTGTTACCTTGGAGTCCTTTGTATCATCAGTCGGAAAATTCAGATTACTAGAGCGTACTTTTTGGTTGAATGCAGAACTGATACTGTTTTTTTATTTATCCGATCTTTCGGGTTGACACAAAAAAGACATGATAGCAGTAAAAAAATCAACCAACTACGACACTTACTTAGGTCTCTATTTATATCATCAGTTTTTTCGGTTAAACTGTTAGGCACAGGAGCACATGAATTTTTAGGAAATGTTTTCAGAAACCGAGTTTTCGAGGTTTTAATCACACTCTCAAGGGTGAGCTCATTAGAGCACGCATGATCTATTAACCGAACATTGGAACATTTTACACACTTGTAAAATTATAGTTTCTCACTAACACTGAGATTTAAATTTACGCAATCACCATGGTACCATTTTTTTCAAAAAGTTGTATTGAATCCAGTTTACAATTCAAGATGGCTTAGAGCAGTTTTCGGCATTGCACAAAACGTTTCCTTCTTTGGCATCACTAATATTTAAAGGAGTAAAAACGGAAAAAAACGACCATGCTCGAGCCAAAAGGCCCTACAAAAAATTCAACTGTAAAAAACACTATCACTAAACCGACTGTAACAGTGAAAACAAGACCTAAAAAACACAACCCACGATAAAAAGGAACGGTCTCACCGGTTTCCAGTCGATGGTGGAAGATTTGGACCAACTATGGAGACAAACCAGCAAAAAGCCACGGAGTGTTACGACGATATTGATAGGGACAACAGGAAGGCTCAACTGTAAAAGGAGCAAAATCAATATGATCATTTACTTTCTCTGAAGCTTTTTATTAATTTCATCACAGCAATTAGGCTAAAAGGCTAAAAATTCAAAAAGATACATTTTTTTCTCCTTTAAATTTTTTGTTCATTAGGCCGAGAGGCAAATAACTCTGCGGGGAGGCGAACAATTGTTTGAAAGAGTTTTTTAAGGAAAGCTTATTTCTTTTTCTTACTCATTCTCTGATGTTTGTGGTCAAAATTGCAGCTGGGTTTTTTGAGAAGGTACATCAGACCTCGAAGTAAAACACATTGATGTAGTTCTTTGATAAAACATAATAGCAACCATTTTTGAGTTTTTAAGATGCTTTTGGTTAAGTTTGTATTATTTTTTTGCGTCAATTTAAAATTGAGGCAAATCAGCTGATCAGTTTTAATGTCAATCTATCAAAACTTAGACAAGCAAAAGCAGAGGTAATTAAATAATTATACCTACAGTCAGGTTAACAACATTAGAAAGTTCTTCTTAGAAAAATGTAGAAAATTGTTTACTTTGCCTCAGGTATTTGGACTCAACTCCATTATTGAAAAACAATGTGCTACTACTTATACTTCAAAAAATGTTTTTAACTGCTGTTTTTCACTGCAATTGAAAATCCAACCGTTTTCTCTGTCAATTTCAATAAAGAATTTTCATTGAAAACTTTTTTGGACTCCTTCTCTCTCATGACTGCATTTGATTAGGACTTTCTGTCTTAATTAAGGTAGCACATCTAGTTTATCAACATTCAAGATTTTTTAAATCCAAAATATGAAAATCTCATTGTTCACATAGGTAAAAATAAATTATGTTGCTAAAAAAATTTTGTCAAATTTTTTTGGTCTCTGTTGGAAGTGTGTTGATATTGAATAAAATATCAGCAGGATTGGCAGGAATGAAAAGCCGGAAGTCATCAATTCTTGAGAACGTAGGTCTAGATTGAGAGCTTTTGTTGTTAATTTTCGATCTGTTCTTATGATAGTGATTTTTTATCAGTCCTTACAATATGGGCTCAATATTTCTCTTTTGATGAGTTGAAACATTATGAGAAACCGCATATTTATCAAGTCTCTTATTCTTTTGACCCAATTTAGTAAGATCTATATAGTCATATGGATTTTTTTTCAGTCAATTTTTGCTGATCTGTATATTCATCGAAGAGCGTTGAGAGTTGTGTCATTAGAAATTTTTTCAAGAGTGGAAGATCAAATTTAGAAGATTTTTTTGAATTCTCCTAATCCTAGTAGCTATGATGGTTTAAATTTTACTGAACTATAGGCTAAATTCCGTTCTTTTTTTCACATTATCGGTAATTATCAATTTTGTTAGAAATACGATAAAATTGTTAACAGTAGTCACATTCATTTAAGACTTGAAGTTTGAAGACAAAACAAAGTTACTGATTTCGTAGAACCAACATTTAATTTAGCTAAAAGTTTGAAAAAAGTCTTGAAATAATTGTATCTTTTACATAAAAACTGCTTTTTACCTAGATGATGGCTATTTTTATCTCCGGTTCCTATAAAGTGTTCTGTAAAAAAACAAATTTGCAGCACTTCGCTAATTTTAATCGCTATTCATCAAAATTGCCTCATTTTTGATATATTAAAATTTTCTTTTCGGAAAAAATCTATTACACAATCATTTGGAAGAACTTAAGTTCTTATCAGCCGTGCACTTTCTGAAAAACCAGTTTTGGTCTCATTGGGTTTTTCTATGGAATTTAGTGAGATTGTATTATGACTGAGTTTCTTAATCAAAAGCCTTTTGGTGTCGCGAAAGCTACTGTGGAATCAATTGAATGCTTATGGTTGATGTAGGTTTAATCCTATCTAAACTATTTTTGACTTTGGATAAATTTTGTCAACAAAAAAACATAGACACTGAGGTTTGGTTGTAATGAGTGTTTGTTGATTTTTTTGTTTGTCTTGTTTTTTTAGTATTCTTTATCGCATCAGCCTTCTCTGAATACACTATTCATTTGCTTTAGGGGTCTGAGCTCAAAGCATTTTTTTGAAATAGATTTATCAAAAATTGTTAAGTGTTGAAAGCTTTCTACTTCCTCCTCATTTGGTGCCAAATTAAATAAAAATAACAAGGTTCGTTTATGAATCAAGCTTTTCTTATTAAAAATTTTTCCTACAAAAGAAGTTAAATCAAAATTGTGGTTGAGCGAGGTCAAAACGTTATGTACAAACGCATAATACCAGGACTGATTGCTATGTATTTATATCAGTTCATCAGTTCATCAGTTTTTTTTCTATGAGCAGGTAGTCCTCCCTCCTCAGCTCTGGTTTTCCTGGGAACTTCTTTTGCTGCATGTATCTACTGGACGTTAAATGTTTTTCTTGTTCAAATTTGAACATTTTATTTTCCCAGGATTTGTCCAGTCTGGCTTTGAAAGAATTTACCTCTTCTTATCCAATCACGTCTTCAGGAAGTTCATTCCAACTCATTCTCTGATGTTTGTAGTCAAAATTGCAGCTGGGTTTTTGAGAAGGTACATCAGAGCTCAAAGTAGAACACATTGATGTAGTTCTTTGATAAAACATAATACCAACCATAATTGAGTTTTTAAGAAGCTTTCGGTTAAGTTTGTATTATTTTTTTGCTTGAATTCAAAATTGAGGCCAATAAGCTGATCAGTTTTAATGTCAATCTATCAAAACTTAGACAAGCAAAAGCAGAGATACTTAAGGTACTTAAATAATTATACCTACAGTCAGGTTAACAACATTAGAAAGTTCTTCTTAGAAAAATGTAGAAAATTGTTTACTTTGCCTCAGGTATTTGGACTCAACTCCATTATTGAAAAACAATCTGTTACTACTTATACTTCAAAAAATGTTTTTAACAGCTGTTTTTCACTGCAATTAAAAATCCAACCGTTTTCTCTGTCAATTTCAATAAAGAAATTTCATTGAAAACTTTTTTGGACTCCTTCTCACTCATGACTGCATTTGATTAGGATTTGCTGTCTTAATTAAGGTAGCACATCTATTTCATCAATATTCAAGATTTTTTAAATCCAAATCACGAAAATCTCATTGTTCATATAGGTAAGAAAAATAAATTATGTTGCTAAAAAATTTTTGTCAAATTTTTTTGGTCTTTTGTTGGAAGTGTGTTGATCTTGAATAAAATATCAGCAGGATTAGCGGGAATGAAAAGCCGGAAGTCATCAATCATTGAGAACGGAGATCTAGATTGAGAACTTTTGATGTTAATTTTCGACCAGCTCTTACGAGAGTGATTTTTTATCAATCCTTGCAATATGGGCTCAATTTTTCTCTTTTGATGAGTTAAAACATTATGAGAAAGCGCATATTTATCAAGTCTCTTGTTGTTCTGACCCAATTTAGTAAGAACTATATAGTCATATGGATTTTTTTTCAGTCAATTTTTGCTGATCTGTATATTCATCGAACAGCGTTGAGAGTTGTGTCATTAGAAATTTTTTCAAGAGTGGAAAATCAATTTTAGAAGATTTTTTTGAAATCTCCTAATCCTAGGAGCTATGATGGTTTAAATTTTACTGAACTATAGGCTAGATTCCGTTCTTTTTTTCACATTAACGGTAATCATCAATTTTGTTAGAAGTTTGATAAAGTTGTTAACGGTAGTCACATTCGTTTAAGATTTCAAGTTTGAAGACAAAACAAAGTTGCTGATTTCGTAGAATCAACATTTAATTTAGCTAAAATTTTGAAAAAAGTCTTGAAATAATTGTATCTTTTACATAAAAACTGCTTTTTACCTAGATGATGGCTATTTTTATCTCCGGTTCCTATAAAGTGTCCTGTAAAAAAACAAATTTGCAGCACTTCGCTAATTTTAATTGCTATTCATCAAAATTGCCTCATTTTTTTGATATAATAAAATTTTCTTTTCGGAACAAATCTATTACACAATCATTTGGAAGAAATTAGGTTCTTATCAGCCGTGTTTGACTGAAAGACCAATTTTGGTCTCATTGGTTTTTTCAATGAAATTTTTCGAGATTGTATTATGACTGAGTTTCTTAATCAAAAGCCTTTTGGTGTCGCGAAAGCTAATGTGGAATCAATTGAATGCTTATGGTTGATGTAGGTTTAATCCTATCTAAATTGTTTTTTGACTTTGGATAAGTTTTGTCAACAAAAAAATAAAGACACTGAGGTTTGGTTGTAATGAGTGTTTGCTGATTTTTTTTTATTTGTCTTGTTTTTTTTAGTATCCTTTATCGCATCGGCCTTCTATGAATACACTATTCATTTGCTTTAGGGGTCTGAGCTCAAAGCATTTTTTTGAAATAGATTTATCAAAAACTTTTAAGTGTTGAAAGCTTTCTACTTCCTCCTCATTTGGTACCAAATTAAATAAAAAAAACAAGGGTCATTTATGAACCAAGTTTTTGTCATTAAAAATTTTTCCTACAACAAAAAGTTAAATCAAAAATGTGGTTGAGCGAGCTCAAAACGTTATGTACAAACGCACAATCCCAGGACTGATTGTGCGTTTGTAGTCAAATGCGTTTGTAGTTTGTAGTCAAAATATTCTCTGATGTTTGTAGTCAAAATTGCAGCTGGATTTTTGAGAAGGTACATCAGAGCTCAAAGTAGAACACATTGATGTAGTTCTTTGATAAAACATAATACCAACAATACTTGAGTTTTTAAGATGCTTTCGGTTAAGTTTGTATTATTTTTTTGCGTCAATTCAAAATTGAGGCTAATAAGCTGATCAGTTATAAAGTCAATCTATCGAAACTTAGACAAGCAAAAGCAGAGGTACTTAAATAATTATACCTGCAGTCAGATTAACAACATTAGAAATCTCTTCTTAGAAAAATGTAGAAAATTGTTTACTTTGCCTCAGGTATTTGGACTCAACTCCATTATTGAAAAACAATCTGTTACTACTTATACTTCAAAAAATGTTTTTAACAGCTGTTTTTCACTGCAATTAAAAATCCAACCGTTTTCTCTGTCAATTTCAAAAAAGAATTTTCATTGAAAACTTTTTTGGACTCCTTCTCTCTCATGACTGCATTTGATTAGGATTTGATGTCTTAATTAAGGTAGCACATCTAGTTTATCAATATTGAAGATTTTTTAATTCCAAATCACGAAAATCTCATTTTTCACATAGGTAAGAAAAATAAATTATGTTGCTAAAAAGTTTTCGACAAATTTTGTTGGTCTCTGTCGGAAGTGTGATGATCTTGAATAAAATGTCAGCAGGATTGGCAGGAATGAAAAGCCGGAAGTCATCAATCATTGAGAACGGAGGTCTAGATTGAGAACTTTTGATGTTATTTTTCGACCAGCTCTTACGAGAGTAATTTTTTATCAATCCTTGCAATATGGGCTCAATTTTTCTCTTTTGATGAGTTGAAACATTATGAGAAAACGCATATTTATCGAGTCTCTTCTTGTTGTTCTGACCCAATTTAGTGAGAACTATATAGTCATATGGATTTTTCTCAGTCAATTTTTGCTGATCTGTATATTCATCGAAGAGCGTTGAGAGTTGTGTCATTAGAAATTTTTTCAAGAGTGGAAGATCAAATTTAGAAGATTTTTTTGAATTCTCCTAATCCTAGTAGCTATGATGGTTTAAATTTTACTGAACTATAGGCTAAATTCCGTTCTTTTTTTCACATTATCGGTAATTATCAATTTTGTTAGAAATACGATAAAATTGTTAACAGTAGTCACATTCATTTAAGACTTGAAGTTTGAAGACAAAACAAAGTTACTGATTTCGTAGAACCAACATTTAATTTAGCTAAAAGTTTGAAAAAAGTCTTGAAATAATTGTATCTTTTACATAAAAACTGCTTTTTACCTAGATGATGGCTATTTTATCTCCGGTTCCTATAAAGTGTTCTGTAAAAAAACAAATTTGCAGCACTTCGCTAATTTTAATCGCTATTCATCAAAATTGCCTCATTTTTTTGATATAATAAAATTTTCTTTTCGGAACAAATCTATTACACAATCATTTGGAAGAAATCAGGTTCTTATCAGCCGTGCATTGACTGAAAAACCAATTTTGGTCTCATTGGTTTTTTCAATGAACTTTAGTGAAATTGTATTATGACTGAGTTTCTTAATCAAAATCCTTTTGTTGTCGCGAAAGCTACTGTGGAATCAATTGAATGCTTATGGTTGATGTAGGTTTAATCCTATCTAAACTATTTTTTGACTTTGGATAAGTTTTGTGAAAAAAACATAGACACTGAGGTTTGGTTGTAATGAGTGTTTGTTGATTTTTTTTTGGTTGTCTTGTTTTTTTAGTATCGTTTATCGCATTGGCCTTATATGAATACACTATTCATTTGCTTTAGGGGTCTGAGCTCAAAGCATTTTTTTGAAATAGATTTATCAAAAACTTTTAAGTGTTGAAAGCTTTCTACTTCCTCCTCATTTGGTACCAAATTAAATAAAAAAAACAAGGGTCATTTATGAACCAAGTTTTTGTCAATAAAAATTTTTCCTACAACAAAAAGTTAAATCAAAAATGTGGTTGAGCGAGGTCAAAACGTTATGTACAAACGCGCAATACCAGGACTGATTGCTATGTATTTACATCAGTTCATCAGTTCATCAGTTCTTTTCTGTGAGCAGGTAGTCCTCCCTCCTCAGCTCTGGTTTTCCTGGGAACTTCTTTTGCTGCATGTATCTACTGGACGTTAAATGTTTTTCTTGTTCAAATTTGAACATTTTGTTTTCCCAGGATTTGTCCAGTCTGGCTTTGAAAGAATTTACCTTTTCTTATCTAACCACGTCTTCAGGAATTTCATTCCAAGTTTTGATTCTTCTTTCCGTGAAAAAAATTGTTCGTCAGTTTTCGGTTGCTTTCTCGAGTTAACAACTTCTTCGAATGTCCTCTAGTTCGATTGGTCGTATACTCTTGGTGTCAACTTGAAGGATTCAATCAAGTTGCCTTTCATCGGTCGGTAGAAAAGAACTGGCATCTCGAGTGCTCTGAGTCTCTCTGAGTAACTCAGTTTCTTCAGTTCTGGGATTTTTTCACAGCTCATCTTTGACAATTTTCGGTAGTGTCAATCATTTTTGTGCTTCGCTTTCAGAATTCCACACTGAGACTGCGTTATTGAGGTGAAGAATTAACAAAGACTTGAAGATCTATCTGAATTCGTCCTGGTTAAGCAATTGAAAGTTTTCCTGATGAGGCCGAAGATCTTGTTTGCTATGTTTACTTTGTTTACGCTGAACATTTCAAATTTCAACTCGTTGTCAAACGAAACTCCAAGGTCCACTTCTGTAGTTGACTCTGCAATCGTATCTGGATGTTTGTTTTCTGCACAATATTTCCTACCAACGAGTCTGCTTTTTCCCTTTGTAGGACTTTGGCTTTCTTTGGACGGAACTGAAGAAGCCATTTCTTGCTCCAATACTCCAGGGCAAACAAATCTTCCTGGAGGAACTCACTGTCCGAAAAGCAGCTGACTTCATTGAAAATCTTTGTGTTGTCTGCAAACATGTAGACTGGGCTCCGATCACAATCTGGTAGATCATTTATGAGGATGGCAAAGAAGATAAGTCTTAGGATGCTACCTTGCGGCACGACAATTTTGACCATCGCGTTTCGACGATTGCTCGCAATTCACCCTATCATGCTGTTTCTGCTCACCTCAGAAGGCTTTGATCTAATTAAGAATTTTTTCTCTGATTCCGTTGGACCAAACTTTTTAGGAGTATTTCGTGAGGCTTCGTGAGTATTTCGTGTCAAAAGCTTTTTGGAAGTGGCAAAAGATACTATCAATGCCATCTACTCTGTCAAGTATCTTTGTTTGGTCTTTTAGCACCAATGTTAGTTGGAGGCTGGTGGAGAGCTTTGCGTTTACATAACTCCAGAACATCTTTGGCTTGGATTTGACATCTTTGGCAATCTGGTTTTCGATTTTCGCAGTTACTCTTTGAGCAAGGTTTTTTAGCTAGTTTTTTAGCTTTTCGTCTTCTTCCAGTGTCTCATCAGATTTACTGCGCAAAAAACTTTCTCAACAAGCTACCATTTTGCTTGATATGTTTGCGGGTTTCGATGGAAAGCGGCACTGGAAATTTTGTTTTTGCCTGACTTTTCGTTTTAGGCACCCATTGAGCTGTTACCTGTTCAGTTTCAATTTTCAATTTGGACCATTGTCCTTCGATTGGCTGGCATGCCATCAAATTCTTCGCTTCACTAGATCTGTGATAGACCTTCCCGACATTTTTCGTAGCCGGTAGATTTTGGGTAGATTATGATCTTCCCAAACTTCTCTCTGTGGCCTGGTTTCAGATCGTAAAAGAATGAGGTGACTGGAAGGTCACTTTTGGAAAAAGAGCTTCGCAGTCGATGCATTGAACTCGCGATTCACAGCTAGCAAAAATGAGATCGATTGTACTGGGTTGAGCGCTCTACGGCCTCTCGTCGAAAATTTGAACAGTTGAGTCCAAAATACAACTTTAATTAGTTCACGAATCTAAAGCCTTTGATATCTTGAGAGAATCAGGTCCAGTTCACCGTCCCCGATGTCACCAAAGTTAAATTCCACGATTAATACTTTGTGATTGGATAACCAAGTGGATATTTTGCAGGCCAATTCAAAAACTTTGTAGTCTTCTTCTGATGCATTCCATTGTCTGTAAACTGATCCCGTGTCTTTTTCGAAGAAAACGGCATCTCTGAGATAGGACCTGGTATTGAGAAGCCTACTCTTGAGCCCTGCTCTTTATTAAAAATCCTGCTTTTTGAGGCATCTAGTCTTTCTTTGATTTCCGCTAATTTTGTTATTCATTGTTTGCTGAACATTATTTCAATCTTCTCTCTTTGCAGGATTTCCGATTCTTGCTCGTCAGGTGCTTCTTTCTTCTGCTTTTTCTCAATTCTAAATACCTCCATTTGCCCTGGAGGTCCTCGCAGCGAATGAATGAAGTTTTTTTGAAGCTTCCCAAACTCTGTTTCTGGCGTTTTCAATTGCTTGTCGCATTCGTTTGCGCTTGCCTGCGATAGGTCATATGCTAGAGAAATCGACTTAAGTTTATCATTTACGTTGTTTTGTTTTTTCACATTTCTAAAGAGAAGGTCTCTTTTCTATTCACTAGGAAGAACAATTGTCGGAGGTCTGAGTTTGGATCTTCCTCCGTTGTCACTGTTTCTTCCTTTTCCGTTATCATTATCACTCCCTCCTCCCTTGCTATTGTTACTTTGTCCTCCGTTGTCATTTGCACTCCCGTCACGGTTGTTTTTTCCTGAGGCGAATCCTTTTCTCGAGGGTCTCAGAGATTTAGTACTTCAGAAGTCAAAATGTTGAAGACGCTAAGATCTTATTTGGCTCTCTCGCAGAATTTTTACATTGTTGGGGAGTCGGTCAATGATGACATTAGTTTCTCTTTTTGCTTTGTCGTCATTTTCTTTTGTTTCTCTTTCCATTGCCTTTTTCATGATTTCTTGAAAATCTTTTGCAATTGGATGTTCCTTTTGAACCATCTGTAATCAATCTGGTGCTTTGAGCGTTTCTTTTGAAGGAAGTTTATAGATTTTTGAATTTATTGTTTTCTCGAATGACAGTATCCATCCTGTTCTCAATTAGGTTTGAATTCTGGTCCTTGAGATCTTCCAGTTTTTGCTCGATCACTTTGGCCTTTTCATTTTCCAGAATTGATGGCTGCTGTTGGGTTAGGCGTTCCCTTTCGTGTTGTTCACAGATTCCGCGAAGCCAAAACAGGCCACTAAATTTGAAGATAATCGTGAGTGCAGTACCAAGGATGCCGGAGCCGGAATCCGCGTGGTACCAAGCACCGCAAAAAAGCGCTGCATTGTTCAATCCCTTCTATCTAGTTTGCATGATCCGCAAAAAATTTTTTACCGAGTTCAATCTAGTGTTATGTTTGTGTTGGGACAATGTTGAGGGGACACAGGAGACGCATCGAGGCACTAAAAGCTCTCGCGCCAACAAAGTCGGGCTCCGAGGCACTAAGCAAAGCTTGAGCCAGCAAGAAACTAGACTGGACGCCTTGCTAATGCAATGCGCCAACAGATATAAACCCTCGAGGCACTGAGCAAGCTCGCGCCAAACGAGGATTTAAGAAGACCACCGGCTTCTTCTTGTCTTTTCCGGAATTGCTTTTGCTGTCTCTTACTTGGCCTGTATTTTTTCTCACAATAATCTTAGGAGACAAGGTGTTTTTTAAGTACGCTAAAACGGCTTCGAGAATTTCTTTTTCTCGATCCGCAATTGAGTGGACTATTTGATGGTCCGCGTTGGTGAGTAATTGTTTCTCGACGTTGATGGTATCAAGTTCGGACTGTTTTAGCTCTGCTAGGATGTTATCGGTTCTTGTTCATTGAAAATAGGCTACCACAATGATTGGGAATTTTAAAGTGGCTAGAGTTCGAATCAGCTCGTTTGTTTGATAGACAGTGGAATTGTTCCTGGAGTGTTTGGAGATTGAGTTTTTTTTACTTCGTGCCACAGTACGATACCGTTCGACTCTGACAGATCAAATTTTTGCACAATATTCTCCGGCTTCTTATAAATGGGGTTCAAGATCAGCCCCACAAAAAGCGGTGACTTTCTTGAAAAAGTTCTTTTGCCTCTCTGGTTTTTTGATATTGTCGAGCGACAAACAAGAGGGAAAATCATCAATCTTCACTGCATGAATTGAACGGGATCGAGTTCAGCCCCGCGCGCATATGATCTATTTAATACGTTCATCACAACAATTAGGCTAAACAATTATATTACTGAGAAAAGTTTGCTAGTGGCTTTGCCGATAAAGCAATCTCATAACTTAGCCAATTTGAATTTTTACTCATCGGGTGGTCACTTTTTTGCAAAAGTTATAGTACATCAACGCAGCTGACAGGAAATAGAAAACAGACTATTTTGACTAAACTCAAGCTTGTAACCAAGACCAAACAATCTATAACTATCCTTAAAACTACCAACACTGGCATCACTACCCTCAACCTGATGAAATTTTCAATCACGTTTTTCAATATGGTTGTCTGGGTCAAAGTCATTGCAGCGCTCAAGGTCAAAGTTTCTTTTAAGATCAACAACACAGTCGAGGAGAAAGCGCTTCACCGCCATTGGGTTCAAGGAGAGGGACAATTGCCTGACCAATTACGAGGCCAAAGACAAGGTCAAAACTCAAAGCCTGAAAATCAATCCCCTAAAAGAGGTCGTTTTGGTCACAGTCATGTCTTTAATAGGGGTCAAACATCCTACCATACGTTACCTCCACCCTTCCGTCAAAACCAGCCCTCATATAACCAAGATCAATCGACTTTTGCGGTATATCCAAGTCAAAACCACCATCTGGGTCAAGCTTCTGGTCACGTTAACTATCAGGGTCAAAGTCAAATGAAAGGTCAAACATCTGCTCAGCGTTTAGGACGTGTTCAAATTCTATTTGGAGCAGAATTTGGATATAATCAAGGTCAAGGAGGTTGCCAATCGGAAAAGCAAGGACAGACAGTTCAATTTCAGAACCCAAGGAGCAGTCGGACTGCAAAGATATATAGTCCAGAGCTGAGATCAAACTTCTCATCAGGTAAAGTTCAGGCCAGGATAACGGTTGGCCAAGTGAAAATGATCGTTCCTAAACAAAAAAATAAGAAACAATTAGCCAATTGGCAAATTTTTTCCCAACTTGCCCGAATCAACACCTGCCAAGTTACAACAAAAGCGTGGATTTAAATTTTGTTCAAACTTCGTTTTAATCTGAAAATCACATTTTTGTTTTAAACGCACCCAAAAAAAAATGTTCCATTAAACTTTATTTAGGTTTTTTTCTCATTTCTCATTTTTTTTCTCAGTTTGCTAAGCTGCCGTCTCACAATAGATCACCATTTTCTAAGTTCTGTCTGTCGGATCAATGGGACATGTTATTTTCTGCTGATTATTCACCAACTGATTAGTTATCAACGGTTCTGATTGAATTGGAAATTTTGAAAACTGATTGAAACAGTGACAATTTTGTAAGTTCTGGAAAAAATTGTAAGTTATGCTCTCAGGTGGATATCAAGGATGATGATTGTTCCTGAATTGTCAAAATGTTTTTTTTTCAGTTAAGCTTTGAGAATGCAGTTGAGCTTCGATTTATCTAATGATGGCAGTGATTGACAACTTTTGGCTATGCTTTTTTTCGTCCCGATTCATTTAACCCCGCATATTTTAGCCCCATATATGTTCATACCTGTATAATTTCACCCCACCAAGTAGCAGTCGACATTGCAGGCATCTTTTGTCATAATTAAAGGATAACTTAGTCCCATCTTCGATTGCGACAATTTCATATCAAGTCCCACGGGCCACTGAGGCATGGCCTTGCCTGCAATGTATGGCCAACTGAATATTTTACTAATTTAATAGTTGTAATTATAACAGATCAGAATCGAGGAGAAATGATAGAGGCACTAAAGGATAGGGGATGTGATACTCAGTTTGGGTAACTGGGTATTTAAAAGACAACTACATTATATTATAAGTCTTTTGGAATCCTGCTGCAACTCCAATACCACTGGTGTGAAGTGTATATATCTCAATTCAGTGTTAAGTGGAAAGCCGCTGCGATTCCACTTAAATATTAGATTATATGAAAACTCAAAACGTTTCAACTTACTTGATTGAAGCAGCTCAAAAAAGAATGGGAATTGAGAACAACTGAATTTCACGATTATATTGAGAAGAGTGAAATGTGATTAATAGTGGGTTGTGTGAAGAGATTTTTTCCTCGCTAGACAGGAGATAAAATAATAACAAGAGCTCTAAAGTCAAGGAACATAATTTGGTAGAAAAACATCCTCCTCTTCAAATAAAATTATTGACATTTCAATAATTTAGCAACAAATTATATACAAAAATTAATGGAGGATATAAAACAATAGTAACATATTGCTATTTATTTATATCAACAATATCTGCTGTTCAGTTTCAATTTTCAATTTGGACCATTGTCCTTCGATTGGCTGGCATGCTATCAAATTCTTCGCTTCACTAGATCTGTGATAGACCTTCCCGACATTTTTCGTAGCCGGTAGATTTTGGGTAGATTATGATCTTCCCAAACTTCTCTCTGTGGCCTGGTTTCAGATCGTAAAAGAATGAGGTGACTGGAAGGTCACTTTTTCGAAAAAGAGCTTCGCAGTCGATGCATTGAACTCGCGATTCACAGCTAGCAAAAATGAGATCGATTGTACTGGGTTGAGCGCTCTACGGCCTCTCGTCGAAAATTTGAACAGTTGAGTCCAAAATACAACTTTAATTAGTTCACGAATCTAAAGCCTTTGATATCTTGAGAGAATCAGGTCCAGTTCACCGTCCCCGATGTCACCAAAGTTAAATTCCACGATTAATACTTTGTGATTGGATAGCCAAGTGGATATTTTGCAGGCCAATTCAAAAACTTTGTAGTCTTCTTCTGATGCATTCCATTGTCTGTAAACTGATCCCGTGTCTTTTTCGAAGAAAACGGCATCTCTGAGATAGGACCTGGTATTGAGAAGCCTACTCTTGAGCCCTGCTCTTTTTTAAAAATCCTGCTTTTTGAGGCATCTAGTCTTTCTTTGATTTCCGCTAATTTTGTTATTCATTGTTTGCTGAACATTATTTCAATCTTCTCTCTTTGCAGGATTTCCGATTCTTGCTCGTCAGGTGCTTCTTGCTTCTGCTTTTTCTCAATTCTAAATACCTCCATTTGCCCTGGAGGTCCTCGCAGCGAATGAATGAAGTTTTTTTGAAGCTTCCCAAACTCTGTTTCTGGCGTTTTCAATTGCTTGTCGCATTCTTTTGCGCTTGCCTGCGATAGGTCATATGCTAGAGAAATCGACTTAAGTTTATCATTTACGTTGTTTTGTTTTTTCACATTTCTAAAGAGAAGGTCTCTTTTCTATTCACTAGGAAGAACAATTGTCGGAGGTCTGAGTTTGGATCTTCCTCCGTTGTCACAGTTTCTTCCTTTTCCGTTATCATTATCACTCCCTCCTCCCTTGCTATTGTTACTTTGTCCTCCGTTGTCATTTGCACTCCCGTCACGGTTGTTTTTTCCTGAGGCGAATCCTTTTCTCGAGGGTCTCAGAGATTTAGTACTTCAGAAGTCAAAATGTTGAAGACGCTAAGATCTTATTTGGCTCTCTCGCAGAATTTTTACATTGTTGGGGAGTCGGTCAATGATGACATTAGTTTCTCTTTTTGCTTTGTCGTCATTTTCTTTTGTTTCTCTTTCCATTGTCTTTTTCATGATTTCTTGAAAATCTTTTGCAATTGGTATGTTCCTTTTGAACCATCTGTAATCAATCTGGTGCTTTGAGCGTTTCTTTTGAAGGAAGTTTATAGATTTTTGAATTTATTGTTTTCTCGAATGACAGTATCCATCCTGTTCTCAATTAGGTTTGAATTCTGGTCCTTGAGATCTTCCAGTTTTTGCTCGATCACTTTGGCCATTTCATTTTCCAGAATTGATGGCTGCTGTTGGGTTAGGCGTTCCCTTTCGTGTTGTTCACAGATTCCGCAAAGCCAAAACAGGCCACTCATTTTGAAGATAATCGTGAGTGCAGTACCAAGGATGCCGGAGCCGGAATCCGCGTGGTACCAAGCACCGCAAAAAAGCGCTGCATTGTTCAATCCCTTCTATCTAGTTTGCGTGATCCGCAAAAATTTTTTTACCGAGTTCAATCTAGTGTTATGTTTGTGTTGGGACAATGTTGAGGGGACACAGGAGACGCATCGAGGCACTAAAAGCTCTCGCGCCAACAAAGTCGGGCTCCGAGGCACTAAGCAAAGCTTGAGCCAGCAAGAAACTAGACTGGACGCCTTGAAGGCTAATGCAATGCGCCAACAGATATAAACCCTCGAGGCACTGAGCAAGCTCGCGCCAAACGAGGATTTAAGAAGACCACCGGCTTCTTCTTGTCTTTTCCGGAATTGCTTTTGCTGTCTCTTACTTGGCCTGTATTTTTTCTCACAATAATCTTAGGAGACAAGGTGTTTTTTAAGTACGCTAAAACGGCTTCGAGAATTTCTTTTTCTCGATCCGCAATTGAGTGGACTATTTGATGGTCCGCGTTGGTGAGTAATTGTTTCTCGACGTTGATGGTATCAAGTTCGGACTGTTTTAGCTCTGCTAGGATGTTATCGGTTCTTGTTCATTGAAAATAGGCTACCACAATGATTGGGAATTTTAAAGTGGCTAGAGTTCGAATCAGCTCGTTTGTTTGATAGACAGTGGAATTGTTCCTGGAGTGTTTGGAGATTGAGTTTTTTTTTACTTCGTGCCACAGTACGATACCGTTCGACTCTGACAGATCAAATTTTTGCACAATATTCTCCGGCTTCTTATAAATGGGGTTCAAGATCAGCCCCACAAAAAGCGGTGACTTTCTTGAAAAAGTTCTTTTGCCTCTCTGGTTCTTTGATATTGTCGAGCGACAAACAAGAGGGAAAATCATCAATCTTCACTGCATGAATTGAACGGGATCGAGTTCAGCCCCGCGCGCATATGATCTATTTAATACGTTCATCACAACAATTAGGCTAAACAATTATATTACTGAGAAAAGTTTGCTAGTGGCTTTGCCGATAAAGCAATCTCATAACTTAGCCAATTTGAATTTTTACTCATCGGGTGGTCACTTTTTTGCAAAAGTTATAGTACATCAACGCAGCTGACAGGAAATAGAAAACAGACTATTTTGACTAAACTCAAGCTTGTAACCAAGACCAAACAATCTATAACTATCCTTAAAACTACCAACACTGGCATCACTACCCTCAACCTGATGAAATTTTCAATCACGTTTTTCAATATGGTTGTCTGGGTCAAAGTCATTGCAGCGCTCAAGGTCAAAGTTTCTTTTAAGATCAACAACACAGTCGAGGAGAAAGCGCTTCACCGCCATTGGGTTCAAGGAGAGGGACAATTGCCTGACCAATTACGAGGCCAAAGACAAGGTCAAAACTCAAAGCCTGAAAATCAATCCCCTAAAAGAGGTCGTTTTGGTCACAGTCATGTCTTTAATAGGGGTCAAACATCCTACCATACGTTACCTCCACCCTTCCGTCAAAACCAGCCCTCATATAACCAAGATCAATCGACTTTTGCGGTATATCCAAGTCAAAACCACCATCTGGGTCAAGCTTCTGGTCACGTTAACTATCAGGGTCAAAGTCAAATGAAAGGTCAAACATCTGCTCAGCGTTTAGGACGTGTTCAAATTCTATTTGGAGCAGAATTTGGATATAATCAAGGTCAAGGAGGTTGCCAATCGGAAAAGCAAGGACAGACAGTTCAATTTCAGAACCCAAGGAGCAGTCGGACTGCAAAGATATATAGTCCAGAGCTGAGATCAAACTTCTCATCAGGTAAAGTTCAGGCCAGGATAACGGTTGGCCAAGTGAAAATGATCGTTCCTAAACAAAAAAATAAGAAACAATTAGCCAATTGGCAAATTTTTTCCCAACTTGCCCGAATCAACACCTGCCAAGTTACAACAAAAGCGTGGATTTAAATTTTGTTCAAACTTCGTTTTAATCTGAAAATCACATTTTTGTTTTAAACGCACCCAAAAAAAATGTTCCATTAAACTTTATTTAGGTTTTTTTCTCATTTCTCATTTTTTTTCTCAGTTTGCTAAGCTGCCGTCTCACAATAGATCACCATTTTCTAAGTTCTGTCTGTCGGATCAATGGGACATGTTATTTTCTGCTGATTATTCACCAACTGATTAGTTATCAACGGTTCTGATTGAATTGGAAATTTTGAAAACTGATTGAAACAGTGACAATTTTGTAAGTTCTGGAAAAAATTGTGAGTTATGCTCTCAGGTGGATATCAAGGATGATGATTGTTCCTGAATTGTCAAAATGTTTTTTTTTCAGTTAAGCTTTGAGAATGCAGTTGAGCTTCGATTTATCTAATGATGGCAGTGATTGACAACTTTTGGCTATGCTTTTTTTCGTCCCGATTCATTTAACCCCGCATATTTTAGCCCCATATATGTTCATACCTGTATAATTTCACCCCACCAAGTAGCAGTCGACATTGCAGGCATCTTTTGTCATAATTAAAGGATAACTTAGTCCCATCTTCGATTGCGACAATTTCATATCAAGTCCCACGGGCCACTGAGGCATGGCCTTGCCTGCAATGTATGGCCAACTGAATATTTTACTAATTTAATAGTTGTAATTATAACAGATCAGAATCGAGGAGAAATGATAGAGGCACTAAAGGATAGGGGATGTGATACTCAGTTTGGGTAACTGGGTATTTAAAAGACAACTACATTATATTATAAGTCTTTTGGAATCCTGCTGCAACTCCAATACCACTGGTGTGAAGTGTATATATCTCAATTCAGTGTTAAGTGGAAAGCCGCTGCGATTCCACTTAAATATTAGATTATATGAAAACTCAAAACGTTTCAACTTACTTGATTGAAGCAGCTCAAAAAAGAATGGGAATTGAGAACAACTGAATTTCACGATTATATTGAGAAGAGTGAAATGTGATTAATAGTGGGTTGTGTGAAGAGATTTTTTCCTCGCTAGACAGGAGATAAAATAATAACAAGAGCTCTAAAGTCAAGGAACATAATTTGGTAGAAAAACATCCTCCTCTTCAAATAAAATTATTGACATTTCAATAATTTAGCAACAAATTATATACAAAAATTAATGGAGGATATAAAACAATAGTAACATATTGCTATTTACTTATATCAACAATATCTGCTGGTTATCATAATTAAAACGTGTATATGTATTGGTTATTAGAGCGAGTGATATTAATAACATACAATTGTACTGACTTTGCAGGTAAGAAATATTTACCAGCGTATGGTGGAATAACGTTATTCAATGAGAACAATTTTGAGGAATTTATTGAATAAAGGAAAATTAGCACGTTTCCATTAAAACTTTAGTAATGGCATTTTATTAGCAACAGAGTGAATTGTCGAAATGTGAGTTTCTAACTGCATATGAAAAAGAATTGAAGTAATATATCAGCAACTTCCAATGCTGAAAGAATTGAGAATAAATTAAAAGCACACTGTATTGGAATTGTTTTAGTAGATTGTTTAAAATTGTTTTTCAGCTTAAAAAACCCACATGCTCAATTATTATTAATAGT
Source organism: Convolutriloba macropyga (assembly GCF_964194025.1). Lineage (NCBI taxonomy): Eukaryota > Metazoa > Xenacoelomorpha > Acoela > Convolutidae > Convolutriloba > Convolutriloba macropyga. Next base: position 3,753,133 of record NC_134472.1, read on the forward strand.
TTGCATAGCTGTAAAGAGTTGGCGAAGCGTACATTGGTCAAATTCGATGGTCGGTGGGACTCACCAGAGGCAAATTGGAGTTCTTTTCCTACACAAGAGGACGAGTTAACACTTTGCTGTACTGAAGCAAATACTGGATTCTTGTGTCGTTGAATTTTTGCATCATTGTTGTCTTCTGGATCAGTTATAGAGATTATATTACTTTGTATTTCGAAGCCCTGGGAGTTAGAGGAATCGTATTGACGTCTCCCAGTCGATGTTGACAGAGTCCACTGGGAAGCTGATGAAGCAGTAGGGTTTTTTTGTTTCGACCTGGTAGAAATTGGTGCTTTGTGTGTTTTCGAGCACTCAGTGAACTAGAAAAATTGCTGTTTGCTGAAAGGACTACGGAAGAGTTGTCCAGCTGACGGTGACGTACTTTCGTCTCATACCTGTACTTTTGCATCAGCTCCTTCATATGAGTACTCATTTTTCCTTCCATTATCTTCCCATAAGGCAAAAGCCCACGTTAAGCCAATTGCCACAAACATGTATTCCGTTCTGCTTATGAGTCGAACTTTGCAAAATCAGGAATACCTGGCTCTTTGATGAGGTGGTCGGGGAGGTGCGAGAGACATCTGACACTGGGGTTAGGGTCTCGTAAAGTCCTTGTAGGTCTTAGGTTGAACTCTTGTTGACTTTTCTGGCAAACCTCAGTTCCATAGAACGTTCGGTACGTGGAATGGCGTTGATCCAATTGTGTTAGAGGATGAAACGGGAGACGGATTTGTTCTTGTCACTGTTGTGTCTGCGTACTGCATCCACTTGGGCCCGTATCATTGCCTCTTCTATCAATAAGTTGCTTCTGTCAGTAATCACCCAACCATTGTCATCCAGAAAATCAGTAACGGGGATGGTATAATTGTCTAAATAGAGATTTATAATACTTTCATCAGACAAAATTATTCAATTGTGTTTGGTACTTATATTGCTAAGTGGTGTATTCTGCCGTTTGCCACAGTGTACTTGCAAAGGTGATACTTTTGTGATCTTCTGTTTCCGGATACGTCTTTGATATACTGTTGCTTTAATTTGAGGAATTTAGTGTAAATGTGTTCGGTTTACATACACCCCAATCTTCTTTAAATTATGTGTATAAAATTTCGAAAAAAACAATTGCTCTATGATCATTAGCTGGTGCAGTATTTATATTTCTGTTGTCGTTTTTACAGAATATTTTAATTTTATTTCCAATGAGACATCTTGCTTGACCTAAACGGATATTTCGAGGTACACCGTAAATGTGTATAAATTTTTCTAAAAATTTCACAACATTGAGACCATCCGCCCATTCGAAGATCTCTATTGTTGGTACTTTGAAAATCGGTCATTACATGCAAGAAAATGGGCTTCTTGTGTTTTTTCATTTAATATTGGTCCCAGAAAACTTTTTTGTTTCTACGTTTGGTTCAGACCAATTTTCTGTCTATCCTAATTTTGGGTCCCGTATTGCAGATATAAGATTCTCAGGCAAATCAGTACAGGGTTTACACTTTGAGGCCTTGTTCAAAATTTCCCGATGCATCATGGGCCAGAATGTTTATTTGCGAAGGGATATCATCACCCGGTTGCCAGGTTGTGTCGTGTGTAGTTACTCTGGATTGAGGTTAGGTTGTGTCGTGTGTATCATTTCCTAGATTGACTTTGGGTTGGCCACGCGTTTGTTTATATAGACGCATACCGAGCAACAATGGAGGTCCTTCCGGTACATTTGTAGATAAAAATTTACATCTTTCCAGTACCACACCTCTTTAAGGATAGCACATTTAGTCGTTAGTACCGCCAGAAAATTTTTTGTGATTAGCTGCATGAAGTTACTTTGTCAATTGTTTTTTCACGGACAATTCAATAGCGGATGACGATCGCTCCATTGATGTACTTGAAACGTTGACGTTTGATTTAGGTTTTGACTGAAAAGTCACAAGTCCTAACTTAGTGGGGGAGTAATTGTTGGTGTATTTGTACTTGTTGGATTGACAATTTAGTTGGTATTGCGCTGCGTTTACAGAGTTAACTTGTACCCACTGATTGGCGTGATGGTTGAAGGCGATGAAGTATTAGTGGCACGAGTTCAATTTTCGTTTTTTACAGCGTTAATCTGTTTTGATTGACCAATTGACTTAGAGGAATTTGTGTAAATTGCCTCAAAAAAGTCACAATTGGGGCAATTGTGGCAACTGCAAATTCATTTTCATTTTTGGTAGTAACTTTCATGATTTGGTTGGCAAAAAATACAGTCTACCAGGTCCGTTTTTGCGCCTGAAATATGTTCAATGACCAAAATCAAATGATGGTAAATGATCAACCCAACTTTTCATCCTACTTTTGTAGATTTTTTTAAACGGTGTTTTTTCATGGTTGATAATAAAGCCCGATAATCAGTTTTTACAGGAAAAAAGATTTTTCCGAGAAGATAATAATTAAATTATTTGACGGAACAAACAACTCCTAAAAGCTCCAATTCGTGGACACGCAATCTCTCCTTTATGCTAATAAAGAAACTTGATGCGAAAGCTACTGTGTGCCATCCTGTAGGTGAGCGTTCTTCTAATTCAACACCTAATTCGGAGCCAGAAGCATTGCATTCGACCCGGGTTTAAAAACTAGGATTAGAGTGGTGGATATTTTTTGTTGCTTTTGCAACCTGATTCATAATGTAATCCCAATGTAGTTTCTAATTATCATTCCATTCAAACTTTATATATCTCATTAGAAGAGGACGTAGTGGATTATTTAATTGAGAGAGATTTGGAATAAAGTTTCCTAGATAATGTACTCAACCTCAGAAAGAACTTAATTGTTTAAAAGGTTTAGGTTCTGAAAAATTTAAAGCTGCCGACGTTTTCGTTTCAAGTGACAATAATCTGAGTTGACTTAATTTATAGCCAAGCCATTCATTTTTTTTGCGAAATGACCCCTAGGAAAGTTACCTCAAAGATTATCTTCGTCATGTTTTTCAAAACATTTATAAACTAATTTTAGATGTTCCTCTTGTGATCCTCGACTAACATTTATGATGTCAAGCAAGAAACAAGGAGTGCTTCTGCAATCAATTAATGTGAAATTCATTGCATTATGTAAATCTGCCCGCTTATCACTGAAATCATAGAAAGCTGTAATAAAGCGACATGTACCGCTTACGATAATGAAGTTTCAATGGCGTGACGTTTCCGGGTTCAAATTCAGCTGGCTGTAGATGTATTTCAATTACAGTGTTGCAAAACATGCTCTCTTATCCTTTGCTGGAGAATCGATATTTTGTTTCATCGTGACTATTAAATTATCATTTTTTGGTATCTGAACATTTTTTTAATGAATGTATTTAAGTTACATTTTAGAGTCGAGTGACATTTTAATGGTTTTGTCGCTTTTCACGGCGATAACGACTAAGAATTTGAAATTTTTGCCCAAAAACTATTTATTTTTATAATATGCCTTATGTCTATAAAATTTTGAAGTTCAATGTTAAATGAATTTTGGAGATTTACAGGAAAACGGCGGCTTTTTTATGAGTGGGTGTAATTTTTTTGAAATGTTGATTTGACAATGTGTTTAGTTGGCATTAAATTAGTGATTTGATTGAATGAAAGAGCGACATGAGTGTTGAGCTAGGTCTCTAGCAATAACAGGCGACCAACCATCTTCAACAACAGTTATTTTAACTTTCTCAGCTTTCGAGACAAATATTTGACTGTTTTGAACATTAAACCCATAATTTTGATTGCTTCGTTTGATAAGTTTTCAGATACTGGTTTGCTGGAATGTCCATCCAATAACTTTGTTCAACTTTGTCGACTACTACGTTAGCTAGACTTTTCTGTATTTTTGTGCAATTTCTCCTTGAATGCACTAAAGCTTTGATTTCAATTTGTTTCAACATTCCCAAATTGTTCTTGAATGTTTACAGTTTCTACTTCACGTAAAGTTTGATTGTTTTTTGCATTTGACTTCTTTTAAATGAACGTACTCATGATTGAATTTTAGAGTAGAGGTCTATTTTAACGGTTTTGTCTCTTTTCAAACGATTAAGAACCTGAAACTTTTGTCAGAACAACTATTTAGTTTTATGATATTCTCTTTTTCTATAAGTTCAAGGCTTACTGAATTTTAAAGGTTTACAGGAAAATGGCTGCTTTTTTGATAAGTGGGTTTAATTTGTTTTTGTAATGCTGATTTGACAAGGTGTTTACGGGACTTAAATTTTTAGATATATTTCAGGTACTGCTTTGCTAGAATATCCATTCAAAAGCTATGTTAAACTTTGTTGATTACTGTATTAGCTAAATTTTTCTGAATTACTGTGCTAACTGTTCCTGAATCCACCAATGCTTTTACTTCAGCATTCACAAACTGTTCATGAAAGCTTACAAATTTTCACCCACGTAAGCTTTGATTGTTTTTATGAAGGCAACACTATTGACCCTTGGATTTGTTGTCATCCACATTGTGAACTCTGGGTTTTTGTTTCCAATTCTTATTAATTTTTCTACAATTTTTGGCAAAATGGTACGGTGTGCCATAATTCTTGCATTGTTTTACCTGGGCCGGACAATCCTGCCGATGGGTTGGCGACCGAGTGTTTCCAGAAATGGGACAGTGATTTGGTTTCCGCAAATTGTGCTCTTGAAGCGACCGATAGTTGTCATGTTGATTTTTGTAACTTCAATGCACGTTGATTACCGAAGGCTTTGTTCCAGACTGTTTCTTCAGTACTATGAGAGATTTTCAGTTAATTGTGTATCCCCATTTCAATTTATTTTACCAGTTCTAAAGCGTTTTTTAATGGTTGTCGTTTCCTTAGGCAACTCCACTCCCTAATTATGTCAGAGAAACGGTCTTCCTGTCGCAAATGTTTCATGGACGGTCTCCACGAAGGATTCTTGTGGCTGCATTCTTTTTGGCTTTTGTTCCTCCACATGATCTTCAGTTGCCCGCATTTTAAACGTCGATCAAGCTCGCTTTGAGCTCTACTATTTTCCACACCCACTTTCTACCATTTTTCCACATTTTCCAGCGTAGAGGCGGTTACAACGTCAGTTTATCTCAGAAGGGTTCAATCCCAAGAAGTTCTCGTTCTTTTGTTGCTGATCCAGTACCACTAGTGTGAAATGGACTTATTTCAATTCAGTATTTAGTGGGAGCCGTTGCAATTCCACTTAGATAATAGATTTTAATGAGACTCGATAAGTTTCTGCTTACCCGATTGATGCGGCTAAAATAGTAAGAGAATTGAGAGAACAACTGAATTTGGCGATTATGTTGAGAGGAGTGAAAACTACTAAAAAGTGGATTTTGTGAAGAGATCCATTCCTCGCTACACAGCAGGTAAAATCAACTTTTCGTAACAAGAGTATGAACAAATTATAAATTCAAGGAAATTATTTTTGATCAGAATTATCCTCTGTACCACTGCACAGGGCTGAAAAAGTGTGATACGCCAAATGATCAACACCTAATAACCAGTCCACTTCACACTGAGTTCTAACTGATTAGGGCCAGGGGTAATAAAAGTATTCGAAAACATTTAAATTTTTGAGTATATTAGTAACAAGGCGGCTCGCTAATGTGCGATTGCACATGATGTTCCGACCCGAGCTCATCTACATTTTTGACTTAATTGTCAACCAAATGAAGAGATAACAAAAATAGATGTTTGAATTTTAAAAAAATGCTACATTTTAAGTTAATTAAACACACTAAATTCTGCTTCGATGAAATAGCAATCATAGGTTGCATTCATGTGACATCAATAACTCATCACAATAAGTCGTATGGCAAAGAAAAATACATCAAAACCACGAAATTTTTGAGAAAGCCCATAGTATCAAAGTTAAAAAATTCTACAGCTTTCAACGGAAGGCATTTAATACGCTAAATTATGCCTAGATGATGTGACGACTAGGATGTTTGTCATTCAACATTTATCGATAAGACATTACAACAAGTCATTGACTATGAAAACAACAACAAAAACAGGCAAAATTCAAAAGTTCGGTAGAAAATTGAGAGAAGAAAGTGTCGAAGATATTTATACCATAAGCTTTTTTCTCTGAAAACTTTTTCAACGATCCATTGAACGTCTTCACTAAACCAATGGGAGCTATCAAAATTAGGATAATGTAAAACGATTTCAAAAGGAACCAAAATTACTAAAAAAAAATCCGAAAGTAATAAAAATTATGAAAACTCGTGCACCGAAGTAAAAAAAACCAATAGTTAGAAGACAAAACCGCTAACTAGATAAATTGTTGCTGATGTAGAAAAAAGCGGTTCTGTCATTACCGAGACTGACTTACAATCCAGGAAACTAAGCTTAAGATTGATTTATGTTCAAAAAAAATAAAAATGAATTTTTAAAGTCTTAACAGCCATTAAACTCAAAAGCTTTCATAGGAATTCAATGAATACACTCAGCTATGCCACGATGTGAATACAAGGATGTTTATGATGCCTAGGTAATCAATGAGACATCACAATATGTTTTATGACTATGAAAAAAAACAACAAATACAGGCAAAAACCAAAATTCCTTTAGAAAAATGGGAGAAGAAAGTGTTGAAGCCATTTAAACCATATTTTCTTCTCAACAAATTTTATCTATGATCCTTTGGACGTCTTCACTAAAAGGCACATGTAGCCATCAATATTAGGATGACGTGATAAGATTTCAAAATGAACCAATAACACGAAATGTCCAAAAAATTTTTAAAAAAAATTTGAAATCTTGTGGCATTGAAGATGTATAACCAATAGTTATTTGATGAAGCCGCCAATGAGATTAACTTATGTTGCAGTGGTATGAAGGAGTTCAATCTTGTTTTTACTGAGACGAACTTACAGTTCACAAAAATAAGTTTATGATTTACTAATTTCAAAAAACTAAAAATTTATTTTCAAAGTTTTAACAGCCATTAGCTGTCCACTCACAGCACTAGATAGATTCACTTAATGCTCATTAGCAAATCTATTAAACCTTATGTCAACAAGTTTATGCCATAGGATTATAAAACTTTAGCAAAACCTCAAAAAAAACAAAATTTCATTTGAAATTACGAAATTTGAGATACGAGTCCAAAAAAAAACATGAGTGATCCCTTCGAAACAAATTTTTTGTTCATTCGGTTTCATTTGATCGTAAAAGAGGTTTGTCATTAACGGAACTTCGATATTAAAAGTGTCTAGTAGTCTCTAGGTGACTTGAAAAAGCAAAAAAATTGCAAAATTTTCTAAAAAAAGAGCTCACAAACCTAATTCGAATTTTTTTAAATATTAAACTTCCCTCTAAGACTAGAACTAGTCTTTATTATCTCCTTTCGTCTATTAAAAACCTAAAATTTATTTACTTTTTGGCGTGAAATCTAGTTTTGAATAAAATTTTTTGTAGAAAAAACGTTATTTCGAACGAAAATTACGGTAAAAGTGAACAAAAGTGAACCAAATATCCAGTGTTCACATGAAACTTTAAACCTCGATAACTCCTCGAAAAAAACGAAATTCAAAAAAATCTTTTTAATTTCGAATTCTACGCTGGACGAGCTTTTTAAAGATACCACGCACATTTCTCTACGATGAATATATCGGTCGGCCAAAATTCACGGAACAAAAAAAACCCATTTGAGTATATAGTTCCTCCCCCCCCCCACAAGTGGGGTCGGAACAATAATTTCATGATAGTAGCACGCTTTTTAATTGCTAATGGTTACAATATTATCCCTTAAAGAAGGGTATGTAGCTGTTGAAATGGGTCATTGTGATACGGCTAAGATTTCTACATCAGAAAAGACGGTAGACACAAATTTACACACAAGAAAGGTAGTCTTTGATGGATATTAAGCCCTCGATATTAAACCTCCCCAGCCCCCCCCCATTGTATATTGTTTAATGTTCTGTCGCAAATTGCCGTGAGGACAAATACTAATTGGCCAATAACTTGGGGGTCGGGAATTATTTTGGGCTGGGTGGGTGATGGGGGATGGAGTTGGAATGTTGGAGTACAGATTAGAGATAGTTGTTCCTAAGAGTGATTCATATCCCTAAATTGATATAAGTTCTGTTCAATTTTTGATGGAGCATATAAATGGTACGTGTTCCTCTTCTAGAATGTTCATAAACTGATTCGGATCATTAGAGTACTCAATTGGACTCAACCCGATCATTTCCAGAGCTGCAGCTGGAAAATTGATAGTTACAGAACATCTGCCACACCAAAAAATGTCCGAGCTGGGTATTATGTCCTCTGTTGGTGTTATCCACTCAAGTGACACATCTGACGCCAGTCCGAAACACATAAAAATACGGAATTCCTGACAAGACCGTCTTTTTCATGTCATTGAATTTTTCCATGAGGGCTTTAGCCGTGTCACCCAGGTCGCCCAGAAGTTCTCCGTTATGATTGTTGCAGTGTGTTTCTGCATCTGACCATGACCGGTTTTCAAGAACCCACAAAACTCTCTCTGTAGTTGCCCGCCTGTTGCACCCTTTGCAGTTGGAGTTCATAATTTGATTCTTCCCCCCATCAACGCAGTTCCCAACCAATATTTTATCCCACAAAAGCGGGTTGCCCTCTGTTGTTTCAAAAGTAACCCCCCAACTCCAATGGAACTGATCAGATGGGTTTGTGCAGCTTTCCTGGAAACAATGCTCCCTTTTTGGGTCAATCTGAACACAGTCGTCGGGAGTCCCCGAATAAACGCAACCTTCGCTAAACTGCCACGAAGCCTCGTCAACATCGCCGCTCGCTGCCGAGTTCAACTCGCAAAGTTTTCCATGGCAGAAGTTGAAAGAATTGCAGTAGAGTTCTCGTCGGCATAACATTGCACATCTTATCTTACCTTCTGTTACGTGTGAAGAAATTTTGAATCCTAGCAGTTGCTGGTTTAGTCTGACGTCATCGAACAAAACTGATCTCACTCTGTGCTGACAAAATGCGCCCATATTTGACATTCGAAGCCAGAATAAAAAATAAAGCAAAAATATCAAAAATTTGACAGACGACTTTGTTTTCTTCATCTTCGAATACCTAAAATATGGGAAAATGCAGATATTTATTCACTTTTTGTCTCAATCATGTATCTTTATTGTGTAGAAGTTTTTTCTTTGTGACACGTAACTTTATATAATTCCAAAAAACGCAAAAAATATCCCCCCATGCTGGATTAGATAACCGGAAACGTGACTCTGACATTTTTCCGGTGATCGATAGGATTTTTAAAATATGTTTTTAAACTTTAGGCTCACTAGGGTCATTTTAAAAAATAAACAGTTTATTACAAACGTTTGAGAAAATAGGTTAAATTTTATAAAATTTACATTACATTGAGGTTGAACGTTGAAATATAAAATTAAGCTTACAAGTCCAAATTTTGCTGTCATTGGTTCTTTACAGGAATCACTAAAAGATTTTAATATTATTTAAAGAACATTTATTGAACATTTGCAGCGCTTTTTGCCAAAGTAAAACGCCAAGGCTGGAAAAAACAGAAAGTTGGCGAGCATTAGAGTTTACTCATTTTCCATTTTTTACTTTGTGATTGAGTGATTTCATTGATCTAATTGAAAGTTCAGATTTGGAGCAACAAGCAAATCAAAGATGTCCAAAGCAATCAAACAATTCGAGAACTTTTAGAATAAAATAACTGTCTAGAAATTTTAGCTGCTGTATTTAAAAAAACTATGGAATTGAATTGAACTAAAATCCTGTAAAAAGTATGCTTAAAACATCCTGAAGTTTTTGGCAAGAAATTACTAGACGTTATTTGATAAAAGGAAAATGACGTGACTTCACTACTAAACAAAATATTAATAATCTTATAAACAGTAATGATTTGAAAAAGAAAACCATAACTTTATTTCGAAAAAGTCAATAGAAATTGTGATTGAAGAACAAAAATCACATTCTGGCATCCTTTTTTTCGCATCCTTGATTTTTTGTTGTTGAAGGACTGGTACAAATGTTTAATATCATCTTTTAAACGGGGAAAAATTAATCGGAGCATAAAATGACTTCTCAAGCTTTTCATTTGGAAGTTTTGCATTTTTAGCCGAATGTTGGCTAAACCAAGAATGATATAGAATCGAAAAGGGGTATGAGAAAACTCTGGCTACAACATTTTTTCCAATCAAGCTCTGAATCCAATCAATGGATTATTTATGAATCCTCAATGTCGAAAAATTATGCTGACTTAACTTATGAATGAATAATATGTAAGAAAATAAGAATTCTGGACTTTATTTTGATGGAACTGAAAAACTCTTTAGCGAATATTCTAAGTCTTTGAAATATCAACTCAAAATGCTGGTATGATCAAGATTGGTATTTAATTGAGTTTCTCAGGATGGCACCCAAAAACGAACTAAAACATTTTTCAGGGAAGTTCGATTGGTGAAACAGGATAAAGCCATTTCTTTATAAAGTCGTTTCAAAAAACAAAACAAACATAAAATTCAGTACATGTTTAGTTGTTACCGAGTAGAAGTAGAGCAATTATTGTATTAGTGTCTTCCTTTTGCATGAAAGTTTATCTCAAAAGGGTTATTTTTCGTCCGCTTAAATGATTTCACTTTTTTAAAATTGGCGTCGCTATTTTTTCATAACAATTATTGAGAAAACTTGCAGCCAAACCAAAGACCTTATACCTTAGCATTACTTAGAAATTGAAAATAAAAAACGAATAAATTCTGATTTGTATATTCCTACACAAGGCGTTTTTCTTCGTGAACTTATAAACTTCCGTAATTTTTGATGAAGCACTGATTCATGCAAAATATAATTAAGTAGAATATTGGTAGAAATTGTATAAAATAGGTTTTTCAGGTATTTGTCAAGAGTAGTCTTATCTTACATCGATTTAACCCCCTAAAAATGCCCCCCCCCCCTAATCTTACATTTTTGATACCTTTTTCTAAACGTTGAATTGATGTAATTTCACCACTAAGTTAAGCGGTGAATTTATGTAACTTCAAGCGCATTCACCGCTTATCTCATACAATTTGAACATTTTTTAAGCGGTGAATTTATATAAAATCACTGCTAAATTCAGCGGTGAAATTATGTAATTTCACCGATACCAGGTGATAAATTTTTTGTCACCGCATTAACCGCCTGATTTATGTAATTTCACTCCATTCACCGCTTCTCTTACAAAATTTTCCGCATTCACCTCTTATATTGCAATTTTTGCGTTAAATGATGATGACCCTTGACCCGGGTTTATTCACGTTGTCATTTGAGTTGAGAACATGTGCGAAAAATGTGAAAAGAAGTGAATGAATCTTGCTCAGCTCACGTTTTCTGCTCCTTTTTAGAACCAGACATCATGTTCTTGTCGATTTTTGTTTATCTGTTGTTAAATTCGAGGCCAAATTTCGTTTAAAGCTAATGAAAAAGATTTGAAGAATTTCGAAGAACTGACCAACTGTCAACGGTATGCCAACTAAAAATACTAATTGGCGAAAACACCAACAAAAATCAAAACTGTTTGCAGTTTTTTAATCTTTTATAGTGAGTGAAATACTTTTCCATTCGAAGCCAGGTGAAATGAAGTGGTCGAAATGGAAAAATTCTAGCAAGAGCGTTACGGTACTGAATTGAGAATTTGTTAGTAGCTTCCACAACATTTTGCTTGCTACAGAAATTATCTTGTTTACTAAGTAGACATACAAGAGTCCTTTGACAGAGATCGAATTCAATCAACATCAAAATCACTCAATAGTCTTTTAAGCCAAGATGAGAGTTTTTCTTCTTAAAAAGTGTCTTCATTCTCAATAGCAGTAGCAGTTACGAAGCAAAACTTAAGATTACTTAATGTATTATCTATAACTCGTTATTTTATCGTGAACAGAAACAGACATCTTTTATCGAATACTTAAGACTTCGCAGATGAAATGAAAAGCTACTCATAAAGTTTAATTCGAGAACCTTTCGCAGACGCCAGAAAATATGAATTAGAACTGATTTCTATCTAATTTTTTGTTGTTTATTCCAGTTCATTAAATTAACAATTAATTAGTCTACGGAAGAAGTGGCCTCAAAAACAAAACTATAATTGATGATGATGAAAAAGCTGATTCATTTGACACTTTAGAGTGGAAACATTTGGTATTATCAATATCAAATTGCATCAAATCAATGAATACTTTCATTTGGAAAACGAATCAAAATTTAACGGAAATTCTTTTGAATTTACCAGCTGGTAGCAAATAAGATAAGTTTAAGCAAAATTCATGTCTTACTCAGAGCACTTCAATGTATTTTGACGTGAACTAGATAAAGCTGATCACGGTTTTTTTTTAGTTTTCCCTGACAGATTTCACTCATTTGAAAAGCGAAACCTAATTAGTTAGTGCAAGGTATTACAGTTTGTCAGTTGTAAACAGAGAAGATTATAATTATTATATTTCAGATTATTCCTCATTTTGATTACGAGTTCAATAATTTTTCAACCAAAAAGAAAAAGAGAAAAAAACATGGTTTGTTTGGATGAGTAGTTATGGTGAATCTGCCTCCAAAGTTTGGTCGGATCCTTCAAATGACTGTTGAAATATTTTCGTGCATTTCGCTTTTGCATTTTCTGAAGTCTGCCTTGTCACCAAGATCAATCACTCCGATTGTTTTATTTCTACACTAAGATTTATTTAGATTCTGTAGAATTTTCAGATTTTTCATAAGTTGATGGTTAAATGTCGATATTTTTTCTCTGTTTCTTTTGTCTCAGTTAATTTTCCCAGAGTATACCGGCCGTTAGTCTTACTAAAATCTTGTCAGATACTCACAAGCGCATGTTATATTTGCAAGATTATTGCAAAGCAATGTAATCGTGCAAGATCTTGCAGGACGACGTTAAATTTTATGGCCATGCAAGAAGGTATTAATCTGCCAAGATTCTTGCGAGACTGGTGTTAATCTTGAAAGATGATGTAAAATAAAGTATTATCTTGAACAAATCTAGCAAAATTCTTGAAAGATTTTCGAAGTTTAACATCTGGAAACTATTCGGAAGCATATCTGGTTGCCGGTGCTTTTGATAAATTTTATAAGACGATATTCACGGTGATGAACAAGACTATAAAAATTAAATTGTGATTTATTAATTATTTTGGCGGAATGTTACTATTGCTGCAAAAACTGCCACTTGATTGAAAATCTTAAGCATTTACAAGAAAAACACAGGACGCAGTTAAAGTATTATCATTTGCCAAAAATCAAAATAAAAAACTGAAATGAAACGAGTTTCAGGGGAAAACCAGAGTGTTATAATGTTTTCACTCTTAATGAACAGATAGATCTATTGCATTGCGGAACTAATTAACTTTGAAAAATTTGTAATCATTCAGGCCGAGTTGCGATTATTAAAATTTTGAGACTGGAAAAGTGTCATAAAAAACTCAAATAAACTGCCCGGAAATTTTGACCTTCTCCATCATTCATTGAACTTGTGCTTTATTATAAGCTTTCAACTTCATTCGATATAATCTTTATGAAAAATGTTCCCAAAAAGGCCAAAAATTCAGGATTCTGAGTCAGATTTGAAAACAACGGAGCATACTAGACTAGAGTCAGTGAAAAGTCTTGCCATTTTTTTAAACGAAAATTAATCCACCATTCGGGCAAAAGTTAGCTATAGGTGAAATTGAAAAAAAGGAGAAAGACTATTTGAATAAAAGAAATGGGGAATTCAAATTTTATATATATAAAAAAATAATTTTCTGGCGTCGTTTTCTCTCAGTCAGTATTGAACAGTCTATTTATTAATGATCTCTTGACCACAATCGAGTTTTGGTTGTTTTGAGGACCTCGGATTGTTGTTTTGTAAACATGGTCTAAAATACACAAAATTTTTTGTCTGACTATATATAATCTGGTCGAGCAATCTGATTGGCAGACTTCTGACGAAGTAGACAACTCACTATCCTCCATCCCCGAAAGCCTGAATCTCTGTTATCAAATTTTTCGGGTAGCAATAATCGTTAAATGTCATAAACACATTAAAAAGAAAATTGTTCAGTTCAATTTTTCACACATGTGAGGAGATTAAACCAAAAGTAAAAAACGAAATGTTACTCTTTCTCAGATGTTTATTGTAATTGTATAATTTTTGCAAAAGCAAATCGGACTAAGAAAAGGATTCTATATTAGGATAAAATATACTTGCAAGCGCGCAGAAAAAAAGCTTCGTCCCTCATTTACCGTATTGATTTATTCACAAGGTTCCGTTCACCCGCCAAGCCGACCGAAAATGAGGCTGAGTTTTTTCCCGTGTTAGGGTCCCATTATTATCCACTAGTGGTCCACTACAATTTCACTGTACAACGAATCCCTCCAGTGATTCAATAAAATGTTATTATGGTACAACTTTCACAAGCGTTTCACTGGAATTCGATTGATGCGATTGCATTTTAAGTGAAAACTTCGAATCACTAAAAAATTCCGTAGCACGTCATGAATGTGTAATAATTTGTATTCTTGTACACTTCGGACGCCAGTAATAAGACGTTCGGAAGGTGAAAAGAGCCTTAAGCTAGTATTCCAGTCAAAACATACTGGAAAATCTCATAAGTCGGTTTATGAACTTGACGCGCCAATTTTCCAACAGTAAATCAACTAGTTCATCATAACCATTGTTATTTTTAGCTCGACTGGAATCCTCATTGCTAAAGTGCTCATTGCTGGAATTCATATATGAAAAGATCATCAAGAACATCAACTCCATTAAAACGAAAAAAAATAGTCCCAGACGAAATATTCTCTACTGAATAAAGAGTTAAACAAATGCGCATAAATAAACAAAAAACTCCTTAGATTATGCGTATGATTTATGATTGTTTTTCATTGTATAAATATTAGGCGGAATACACCATAGTTTTTGCCAAGTTGTGTATTTTGAACTGATAGATTATTTTTGTTAAATTTTTTTCAGATAATAGTACAATTGTTTCGATTTTTGTGTTGGGAGAATTTATGCGAGTATTTTGTCTGGTTTTATTTTACTATTTTACTATTTACTATTTTCAACAGTTTTATCTGGAAACAGACAAAAAACTCTTTCTCTACCTTTTTGAGGGCAACGAAGTTAGATAAACCTTCGACAGATAGCATTTGCGTTTCGTAATCAAGCAACTAACAAAATTGAGGATTTGAAATAAAATAAAATCAGCACCAATAAAAATCAAATTATGACAACTGATAGATGGAATTTCATTGACTATTATGCAAAAAAAGGGAGAAAGTTAGGGGAGGATACAAAATGAAAAAATAATTGTCAGCAATACATATAACATCGAAATGCAACGCTAAAGTTTACGATAAAAAGTTGAGCTTACGAAGCACCTAATAAAATTAAGGTTTTAAAATTAGAGACGAGAGCCACGGAGAAAACGGGTGACAACAAATATTCCAATAATAATCATATTGAAGAGAAAAAAAGCTCTAAATATTTCGAAAAAAATAAGGCTCTTTTTGGTGTCAATATAGTATTGAAGCATGGACAGCGTGAAAATTAATACAATCCTTGTATTAACGTCAATTTTCGAAATTTTGAATATTAATTTTTGAATATTAATAAATCAAATTTTGAATATATTAAATGGATAGGGAAGTCAGTTTTTCATCAACGGTTTTTCGATTTGCTTTTTTTCGAGTCAGTAAAACAGTCTTTGCTAAAAAAATTTTGGTCAATTTTGCTAAAGTGCGTTTAAAAATGGAATAAATGCAAATGAAATCCGGTCAGTAAGAAACGATTCATTATTTAAAGAGACATTGAAGACAAAAAACTTTGTGTGAGGGTAAAATTAGAGCTCTTAAGGGATATTTTTAATTCGATGGAGAAAACAAAGAAGTTGCTGTAGTAAAAAATGGTTTCAAACTAACAGAAATTGAAATAATTTGATGCGCAACTAATTTATTGAAGATAAGATATCATTTTTTGCATTTATTTTTAACATTTTTATGTATGCTAATTTACTAATTTCAAAAGTCAAAAGTAATTACGGCTGTTTTGCACCATTTTTAAGCATCAATGTCTTACTATCATTACTCCTATTGAAGTTTTTTGAGAATCTGAATAAGTAAATTCAAAGAATACAGAAATCAGCAGTATAATAAAGTGCACAAAACTAGACAAAAATTAACTAACATAAACTAGCTATAAGGTTCAAAACAATTTTTTTAACATTCAATAGAATGAAAATTCAATCATAGACCATGTGCGAATTGTTTTCGATTTGTTAAGTTGTCCAGAGAGATGAGCGTTCAGTTTGAACTCAGATCTACTGACATCTGTCATTACCAATCATTCTCTTCACATTCATAGAGATAGCCCTGCTTCCATTCGCAGTGGTATCCAGGGCTACAGTCTCCATCCCATTTGCAGATATTGTAAGCTCTCTTCATTGAGCCCCTCTCGAACACTGGTGACCTGGGGTACCCCCTTTCAGCTGGCCACTGTTGTTCCCTCTTGAATCTTCTCCACTGAGATTCGGCCTGGATCACCACTGCAACCAGAAGAAGAACCAGAGCGATTTGTCGAAGCATCTTGAACGCTCTAAGTCACGATAAACACATCACACAAATTAGAGAAAAAATTATTCGTCCTTCAGTACTGAAGTCAGAAACAAAAACAAGCAAAAGACGTAGAAAAGAATAATTATGTTGCTGTCTAGCGCGTAGGACAAAATTATCAGTTTGTTTTAGTATAGATATATTTAAATGATTTTTTTCCGCAAAAACCCGTCAGTAGCAACAGTTAAATAGCATAAATTCAGCATGATTCAGGAAAACGAATGTTCAGCATTCGTCCTTGTGTCATGAAGTCAGAAAGAAAAACGAGAAAAGAACATAGAAAAGATTACTTCTGTTGCTGTCCAGGGCGTAGGGAAAAAATTATTAGTTTGGCATTAATATAGATATAATTAATTGATTATTTTTCTGTAAAAGTCAGATAATGGTGGACAAGGCTGGAATTGATAGCCAAAAGGCCTAATTACAGAATTTTAAACTTATGAAGAGAAAAATATTATTATAATTGGATCTGGATTCGGTCAGTAGCAACAATTAACTAGAGATATACTGGTTGATCAGACTTTAAAATGATATTTTACATTATAAATTTCAGCATGTTTCGGGAAAACAGTGGGAAAAATTTAGGTAACCATAGTCGCAGCTCTAATGACATATAGTCATAATGTGTTTGTTTTATATCAAATGCATAAAACTTAGATTTTTCGGCCAATAAATTTATTTTTTTTCTCAGAATTGAGCCACTTCAATAGGAAAAAGAACTAGTTTTCTCAAAAAATCTACCAGAGATATTTTTATTTATTCCTAGATTGATGAAAAACAAATGCGAAAAAGAAACTTTAAAAACTTACGAAGTTTGTTGAAGAGCGAAGCTTAAGCAAATTTGAACGACGTCTTCTTTGAGAGAAACTTTTCGAAAAATGATGATTTGCTCTTTTTTGCTATAATTTATACCCAGTCTCGGATTGTGCTTAATGGTTTGGCCTCATCCAATTGGTCAGTTTCAGTGAACTAAAAAAATATTGAACTGATTTAAAGTTCATTGTTAAGCATTATGAAAACTATTATTGAACTTGTTCGAAAAAAAAAGATAATTTTCAAATACTTCGAACACTTTACACAGATATTAATAACATGCATTATTGAACTGAATGAATATACTCTTTATGAACAAATTTTCCAAAAATAGAATAGCTATTTTATAGTTTTTTGTTAATCTCAACTAATAACTTCAGGTAAGTTAGCAAATTTATATATACCAAAAGCAGCTTTGAGTTAGTTCAATTGCAATTATGTATTTAGTACAGGTTAGTTTAAACTGCAGAAATTCACTGAATTGTTGTTGGCGATCATTTTCGTATAATAATTGTCCACATGAATCAACTTGTTTTTTGAACATATCCCACGCAAAGTTCATTGACTCTTTTTAATGTGCAAATAAATGAGCATAAGAGATGAAGAAATTAATTAGTTCTTATAGTTAAAGTTCAAACTCCTCAAAATTGGTCTTCCAGAAGGACTTTTATGAAACTCGCCAAAAAAACCATCTAGTTTACAAGGAATTAGCTTAAAGAGATTTAAAGAGAACCAAAACATATATGTTTAGCAAAATACATGAAGCAACTTAAATTGCGAGACATGAACTTTGAGGTAAATTTGTCCTACAAATGGTAATTTTTGAGGTAAATTTGTACTAAAAATTTGTACTACATATGCCTATAACACCGGCTCTGCGTGCAAGGGAAAGCATGTAACAAAACAACTGAGTTGAATCATTAGTCAATAGAACACAAATCGTATTTCGTATCAGACAAACTGTGTCTAACCAATTGCATCAAACTGAATTTTGGTCGACTAGAATAAAAAATAATGATAAATAATATTGAAAAGTTATGTGACATTTCACTTTAGATGAGAAAAGTTTATCTTCACTTTATTTTCACATGAACAGAAAATGGTGTTACATTGACCTCCTTAAGTCTACTCAAAAAATCATTTGGCTCATATGAATTAATAATGGATCATACAAGCGTTTGAAATAAAGAAATGAGTTCTCAGTTTTTTTCTAGCTTTGTGTGTTGACTTTCGACTGCTTTTATTTGATTCCTTTTGCTTTGACACTTCTTCTCTTAACCATTGAAAGTCTGTTTCGGGCAAAGATCCATAATAGTGCATAGATGTTCTCTAATAAATTGGGCATCAATGATGTATTGATGACATAGCCGGCAGGATTGCAAAGTAAAGTAAGTCCATAAAATTAAAGACGATTCATGGTTGAAAATACAAACATGGTAACCCATTAACAAAGAAACAAATTTTGAGATAAACGAATAACTGACGTTACGCAAGAAAATCAACCTAGACAATTTTACGGATGAACGTTTTTGCAATGATAAAACCGAGTGCGTGATAATAAGCGGTTAATAAAGCGTAATAAACCGATAAACGCAAAAAAATTGAGGTATCAATTTCGCAAAACTGCGGGTCCGCGGAAAATGTATTGAAGAGGTCAAAATTGAAGAGCTCTCCGAACGTTCTGAGGGGGGTAACAGGTTGCTATGATGTATTGATGACAAATGGTAATAAAAATTACTGATTATCTTAGCTTTCAAGGTAACTAACATCTCCAATTTTGTTCCAGCTTTGAATACAAGGAAGCCAAAATTGCCACTAATTTCACATTACAAAAGATTGCAAGAAAAGAAAAGGAACAAATGACGGATGACGTGAAAACTACTGGTACAAAAAACGCTTCAGACCCACATAGAAAAACACCCGAGCATATAAATGGCAGAAGAGACTAAGAAAATGTATTTTATGTGGAAGTTACGGCAATACTTTTTAAAGTCAAAAACGAATTTCTCAAAGCATCAACGAAATTTTCAGTTTTTACCACAACATCGGTAGTTGGTCGTGAGCACCGATCGTTTTTCCCAATATATCAACAACTTTGTGCATGATTCATATTAGAGTCTTGAACAAATTTGACAACATCGAGATAGATGGGAGGTTTATGCAAGAACAACAGATTTATAATTTTTATGTATTTTATACTGTCTAGAGTTACTTCAACTTTTATTTTTAAAACTGTCATTCCTTTTTTTTATGAAACTCTTTTTATGAATAGAATAGAATAGCAAATTCAATTGGATGGTATTGGACAACATTTCAAACGATCATACGCGATCACAATCCAAATAAGACACAAAATGAGCATAATTGCTCTTCAAATCTGTGCTCATATATGCAAAATAGTAACAAACCCAATATAAATTGATGTCTACTTGCTGAAGCGCTTTAAAAATTAGTAATAAAAGGTAAAAACATCCCTATTATCTGTAATGTAAAGCTCATTTATTTTCGATTTGTGTGGTTTCATTTGTTGATAACTAAAGTTTGGATTATTTTTTGGGTAAAATAATCGGGTGTTTTAGCCAATTATATGTTTTTTTCAACAATTTAGCTAATGAATTTTTGTTTTTTGTGTTGATGTACACGATGAACATTAAAGGCCCCGGGATTGAGCCCTGCGGTACTCCACTGGTGACCTTGGACATTTCAGACTTCTGTTGTCCAACTTTAACCCTTTGTTGTTGGTCTGTCAGGTAGCTTGCGAGCAGTTTTAGCAATTTCCCTCCAATTCCCATGTCTCCCAGGTTGGATATGAGTTTTTGGTGGGTAACTTTATCGAAAGTTTTGCGGAAGTCGATATATAGGGCATTGATTTCTTCGCATTATCTGTTGTCCCTGTGGTTGAAAATCTCATCTAGAAAGACTACTAGTTGCAGGACTACTGATAGTGCCTGTCGAACGCCGTATTGTTCGTCTCTGAGTTGGCGTCCGATCAGGGGGTACATCCTGGCGAAGAGAATCTTCTCAAAGACCTTGGACACGTTTTTGAGTAAGCTGACTGGACGGTATTGTGATATGTCAGCGCGGACGTCTTCTTTGTATATTGGTGTGATTTCGGAGATGTTCCAGGTGGTGGGAAATTTTCCTTTGTTTTGGGCTGATCTGGAATACTAGTTTATGGGATTTCGCTAACACTGGTGTGTTCTTTAAAATAATAAAACGATGTTACCAATGTCATCTGGTCCACATGCTGTGTTTATCTGGAGGCCACGTAGGGTTTCTTCGATTTCCTTTTCGGAGGCGGTTAAGTAATTGAATTTTGATTTTGGGTATTTTTGTTCTAGCTCTATTTGCCCTTTGTCGATGAAGACGTCGGAGATGAAGTCGTTGAACAATTTGATATCTCGGTGTCGGTATGTGCTATTGTTTTCTGGATTTGTCCGTTTGCAGTGATGGTGTAGTACATTTCGTCAGATATTGTTTTCTCTTGTGGAGAGATGTGAGGTATTTTTGCAAGTCGGCCGTACATTTTCCTTTGAAGAGTTTTTCGTCGTATGCAGTTTGGTCACTCAACATCCGGTCTTTGATGTCTTTATCTTTCCTTCTCATTTTCAAGAGGAGAGATAGATTTGTTTCAATGTCATTGCTTAAATGCACATTTTGGTTTAGCAACCTCATGAGTACTCTCATAGCTAAATCCGCATTTTCTGGAACTCCATCAACTAACTCCATTTTAATATCACAATAGCTCTTGTTGGTTCTACTAAAACTATTTAAAACGATATTTGCATCAAGGAAAAGTAATTTCTTTATATAACGCCAAAAAAACTAGTTCCTAACTCTTCCAGTTATCCTGCGGCTAAAATTTGCATTACATTATAAATCAATTGGGCCGACAACGAGAGCTCATACCCGAACGTACAGGGGGAGTCGAACGATACCTTTAAAGTGTTGAAAAAAAAATAAAAAACCAAACGGAGTTTTACTACCGAACGACACGTTTGGTATATCGGATATCGATATACGCCAGCATGACGATTTCAACAGGTCTAAAAAACCGATTGCAAATTTTCATGTGGAAGTTTGTCAATTGAAGATTCGACTTACAGAATCTCTGCACGTGGCAGTTGTTCTGCGACTGTTATTTGCACGGTAATATGAGAATGAGTTTTAAAAAATGACAACAGGGGTTTACTTATTCCTCTAGGCAACTGCAAAACCCCAAAAACAACTTTATAAATTTTCATGTGAAAATATGACACTTGATTCTGGGGGAGGGGTTGGCGGTGCAAAAAGTATGGAGCCCATAAGCTGCGGGGCACAAACAGAAAAGATACAAAATTATCTTTAATTATTTGACTTCATTTTGATTCAATGTTTGCAATAAATAAATATTGAAAAATTTTTGACAACATTTATGTTAAACGGATCTTTTCCGTTTGTCTCCCTGTACGTTATGCAACCTCTCTTCTTGCACGAGTCATTACATATCAAATCATTTTATGAAAATTTGACACGTCCGTCAGGGGGGGGGCAAATAATTTGCACGCAAAAAAGTGGGGGGCTCAAATGGAGAAGAAAATATTAAAGAAATCCTTACATATTGTTTTCGATAAAAATTTGACCCGTTTTATGAAAGTTTTGATTATCCAATCAAAACCTTCAATCAAAACCTTCGTGGTCGCCAATATTGGTTGAATATCAATGGTTTAGAATCTTGCCTTGATGACCCTGCACCTGAGGCCAGGACTACGTCCATATACGAAAATGCTATCTAAAAAATAATACCCAAATTTGAAGGATTTGGTGTAAGGATAAGTTTGCTTCTAAGTGTTTAAATGCAATACCTTAAACAAAAAATGATTGTTGAAGCAAACTAACCATTAAGTCAGAAGTGCTATAGGTTTATGAGTAGGCGGCAAATTTTGCGAATAGGATGTGTGTGACTGTGGTAAAAAAGGTTGAACCAAATGGCACAAGATGAGTCAAAAGCGCAGGAAGACTTTTGAGACATGCAAACTTCAATGCTCTTATTAAGCATACTCTCGCTTCTCTAAATTTTCCATTACGATCGAATTAACTGTTCAAATTGCCAAAGACCAGGACAGAAATATGCGAAAAGAATTTGTCTTCCGCACATCTAGACTGGCCAACAAAATAAACCACTTGATTGATTTCAGCTCGTTGACTGGTCTCAAGAAACTAATTATACAGCTCCTCTGGAAATTCTTGGAGACCAAATTCAACGAAAACAACATCTGCAACTGGCAGCTCACATGTAGCTGCCAAAATTGTAGAGAAAAGGGGACAATTTTTTAAACATAATGCATGAGATAAATGCCCTTCAGCTTTGCTGTAAAGACTTTACAACACCAACAACAACTACTCATTCATTGGATTGTCTTGCGCGGTTTAAGAGCAACCCCCTTTTTATTCAAAATTTTTAGAATGTTTAGGTGATTTAATTAGGTTTGAGTTTGTCTTTCAACTAACGTGTTTTCAAACGTGTTGATTTTTGAGGATTTCATTTTGCGGAAAGTTCAATGAATTAGATTAAAACTTTGAACAATGAAAGTAATGAATATGGTTTTCTGGTGCAGAGATTTTGAACGCAATATATCTCAGTGGAAGTGAAATCGATGACGTTCTCTGTCATTTTTATTTACGTCTGTTAGCTGCAGTAACCGATCATGGATATAACCTATAACCCTGCACCTATGTTGGGCGGGCTACAATTCCATTGGGGGGCGTAATGGAAAAGACCTAATTCAGAAACTGTGTTCATAATGGTATGTATTTCGCTGTTGTTCTTCGAAAAAGCTTCACTTGGTTTGAACACCTTTTTTCATTTTTTTTTCATCTAACTAAAAATAAAGGGCCGTGTACACCATCCGGAAACGATAGATGTAGGTTAAAAAATAGGGGACGATAAATAGCACTTAGCCGGATACTGCACTCCAAGCTTTTCCCCTACAGACAGTGTTGAGATGGCCCTGTCACAAAAACAAATAACAAGTGGAGAGGAAAGCACCTATATATATATATATACATAGAGCACACATAGGGAACTGGTATGGAGGGATTAAAATAAAAATGGAATATAAAAGAATGAGCAAAGGAATAAGGTTAAGCAGCCAAACACTCAGTGCAGCCTTCCTTACTCCACGACGGCGCCAATCGCATTGTCACTGAGAACACGAGGCTTGCGGGCGCGACATCCCCTCAAGCAGAGAATACAGCTCCTCAGAAGTGCGATTCTGATTTTCGTTCGGATGTAGCTTATAGTGTCGGCGTACGGCTCTACGCGTTTTTCGCTGATCTTGGTTGCAAATTCTTTCATAACGCGCGATGCTTATGGCCCAGCACCTCCCGAGCAAGCAAAAACCCGTGCGTTGAAACCAGTTTGTCCGGTTTTGCGGATTCGCTCTTCGTACCTGTTTCGCTTGATGCTCTTGTGATATTTGTATGCATCTTTTATGGTCTTAGGGCAGCTGTTCGCATGAGGGTTGAAAGTCTTCACATCGAATATAGTGCAACTAAAGGGGGAGCCCCACAGACCGTTTGCCTTGATGTCCAGTCGAGCGTCATCATCAGTGGGAGTGGAAATACTCGAGAAAATTTCTCCATCGAGCGAGTGATTTTTTGGCTCTATCTGGACATCGAGGCAAACGTCATCCATCAGGTTTACAAACTCATCTTTGATTTCGTTGTGTCGTAGGTATACCCGGCTTTGGCGCATTGTAGGGCATGGGTGAGGCTATATTCTTTCACGCATGGTCATATGGCTGGCGTGTTCTTCGCTTCCCAGAGGTAGCGAAGTGTTATTCCATCAATGAACTCAGTCTCGTGAAGACAAAACCATGTTTTGATAACGAAACCGGGTTAAGCCAGCTAGATGCTCTTTTCTCCGAGACCAGCTGGATGGTATACTTCATTTCTGGTAGATTGTTTTCGGTTCTGGTTTTTTTCTAGTTGAGTTCACGTTGCATGTTTGCTTTATGTCTGAGATTGATCTTTATTTGTTCTAATTCACAATGTTGAATTTTGAGTGAATCATTATTGAATGACGCCAAAAGGACTTGAGAGTTCAATTGATAGCTCAAGATTTTTTTGAAGATTTTGTGGGAGGGCAATGTTAAGCCCACCCATTCTGAGAGGGAGAGAAAAAAGTTCTCTTTCATCATTGATTATTTCTTTGCCGACGATGTTTTGTATGACTCAGCCAAGCTGCTCGTCCACCTTGTCCAAAACCTTGTCCTCCGAAGGTGTAGTACGTAAGAGGAAGCTCAAGTTTCTATAAAACTCCTTCGTCAAACATGCATAGGCATTCTGGAGAGAGGTGAGAACACATTGACGAAGTATGTCCAAACTTTTTGTGTATTTAATTTCTTCATTTTTCATGAAATTTGTACTGGCCGCAGAGCTTCCGATAACTGATCCCAGGAATCGAGCACCCTGCCTGATTTTCACATTTGTGCCTGCAAGCTCAGTTGACGCTTGGCGCTCGCCTCCTGGCTTAATTATCAACTAACATTTCGGAGGATTGACAATATATCCGTACTTGGGACCAAGCTGAGTGAGCTTGTCGAAGAATGCCCTGATATCTTTCAACCTACCGATAACGCTACCATCATAAGCATACCATTTTTGTGTCAAGGAGTCTTGTGAAGTCTTGTTATTAGGCGCAGGATTTCGGTTCCATACATTACCATCGCAAAGGGATTGCCTTGTGTCGCGCCTTCCTGAGGGATAATGGTCGACTTACCGATGTAGAGATGAGACGGGACATGCAAAGATGGGCATAAGGCTTTCACGTACTGTAATGCTGTTCGTCTATTGAGCAAGTGAAATGCGTATTTGGCATCAATTAGTAGATTTCCTTCGTTTTCAGGATCATCAAAACTGTGGCGAAGCGAATGTCTGGCATGTTCTATGCCGCATTTCTGGCCAAGGCACAGCTGCATGTTTCCACCGAGGGATGTTAGATATTGCCTGATGCATTTGACGATTTTGCGTCCTGTGATGCGACGCATTACTTCACCAATACCAATAGGTCTGACACCTGGACATTTATCCAGAGCCACTAGATGACAACCATTGTATGCAGTCAAATCATCTGGTGGTATTATGGACGTGGCCAGCTTCTTAGCAAACTTGGCAACAAGGTTGCACAGGTTCGTGGAGGTTCGCCCGAAAGCATAGAGTAGACTAGGCCAGTCATCGGCATCGAGACCTGAAGGCCAGGCACTGTCATGAGTCTTCATTGCATGCTTGCGGACAACCCTGGCATTGATTTTGTCAAAAGCAGCAATATGGTAGGAAAGCCTGTGTTGATGTTCGCTCTGAATGCAGTTGGGCTCCAAGGGTTGCCCATCGGGATGTTTATCGCGTAAAATCTCGAAGACGGGTCTATCGTCTATGAGATCGGTAGGTGCCAGCAAGCCGCCTTTATGCTCATCCGAAAAAACGGGACTAGCCTTTCTGATCTTACCACGAGAAATGAAATTGTTGAACATCTTGAAGTCAGAGTGCTGCTTTTTGTTCCTTGATTTCATTCTCATTTGGATTGCCTTCGCTTCACAGAACAGTTCTGAGAAGTTGCAGCTGTGTCATGCACGCAGTCTACGCTTGATGGTCTTATTTTTTGATCCATCGTCCGTGTTTTTTGTTCGACTGAGGGTTAGGTGCGGAAGTATCATACAGAGGGTCAGAGATATATCGGATCTATCCGTGTTGACGGCAATCGGGAAGAAGACACTGTGAAGGGCTTCGGCGAACTGTTCCTCTGTCTTGTTCTTACTGAGCGTGAAGAATGTGACGACCTCGCGGTATAATTCGGGCACTGTTACCGCGTGTTGAGGCTGGAAGTTGTCCCAAAATATTTCCGATGGTGCGGCGACGGAACGTTCGGGGGCGTGCGATGTTGCAGGATCTATGAGAGCAGTGTCGGAAACGGTCAAAGCATTGTGTGGTGCTGGCGTTGCAGTTGGGGTTTCGGTGGCTGCGGTGACCTCAGAGCAGCTTCTGCAGCTGAAGTTTTCGGTCCAATTATTCGCTGCGGCTAGACCACTGAATTTCACGTGAAAATATTTTTAACACGTATGACACCAAACGCCTCCCCTACGTAGGGGACCCTTGCAGATTGGACACTGGGTTTGATCAGCCATCAAGCTACGGGCTAGGAGTGGAGAAGGCTGCAATGAGGGGGATTAGATAAGGTTAACTACAGGAGCTTAATAACAGCAACAACATTTAAAGTGTTAAATGATGTTAAACAGAATAATAGTGAAAACATTTTTTCCCTGATAGGAGAAGTGCACGGTGCACACATTTCTAAATGAGTATGAAACAATATACAACTTTAGGGCACAAGAATCAATCTATACAAAGCGTAGTTAAGGGCACTGATTTTCTTATTTATGAGGCGATTACAGCTGGTTGGTATAACTTTGGGAACAATCAAAGTATTTGGGCTAAAATTAACAATAATAATGAGCTGATTGAGGAGTTTCCAAGGCTCTATGAAAGTTTCAATACTACTACGGTGATCATTGAAGCCTGCAAATACTACAACAGTTTTCAGCTTCTGATTTGGGTATTGATTGATAACATCACTGAGATCTAGCAGTTTAGCACCTCGACAGGAGTGAAAACAGCCTTGTACTTGATCCTCGTCTATATGTTTGGTACGAGAAGTACCCAAGACCAAGTTCGAGCAGCTGGAAAATACAGTCGAGTTAAAATTGTTCGGGGCTCCTACTTAATAAGTTTATCACAACAATTAGGCTAAGATCGCGAGACTGATATCATCTTTTAACGTAGTCCCAAAAGCGCAAGATTGCTTACGCCATACATTGCTCTGGCTAAGAGGTCACTATGAGTGACGCCTTTTCCGAAAGGATTGTTTGGCGGTCAATAAAAAGTTTGGTGTTGGCTAGAAAACGAATTTTCGTCTGCTGTCAACAGATCAAGACCGTTTTTATATTGTGCAAAGCAAGAATTTCTGTTTAAATTAATTGAAGCGTTTTTATATCATCTATCATTAGCTTCTGTCTCTGCGAGACAGAAGCTAATGGTAGTTTTTCCTTTCTTCTCTGCGAAACCGAGGGAGCCGATCAGTCTCTAAGAGACTGAAATTATTCCAAGAGAGTCAATAGGATGTTGAATTTGGCCTAGAGATTATTGGAAATTGATCGAAGCATCTGTAGGTCTTCTATTCATCTTGCGATCGTTATTCCAATGAATAAAGATTTGTCTCATTAACTCGCCGATACCTAGTGATCCAACATCAGGGCAAATATCCATTGCCTTCAATTGACAAGCAATTGTAAGCGGATTAGCGTTTATTTTCTCAGTTACGATTCGTTTGGCAAGAAGTGCAGGAGTTGCACAAAATTTTGAGGACACCATTCATCAGTGTCAATGCCGAATGATTCAGGACCTTCTTTTTTAACCTCAGGCTTTAACCTCATAAGAGATATTTTTGGGTTTCGCAGCGATTCGATTGGTCAAGGCGTCTTCTAAGAGTTTTGTTATTTGATGCACTTTACGTAGATTTTGCCCAAGGAATTTCCAGGTACGGCCTTACCAGCGATACCAGATTTGGAAAAATTAATTACAATTAATTGGCTAGAAAAAAAAGGAACAATCATTTGATTAATTTGGGAAAACAAAAATTAATTATTGTAATAATTGCAATTGTTCATCAATTATATTTGGTTTTCTATAAATTCTGTTCCGTATTTTTTGCCTTCATTGATACAAAATGTTTCGGGAATATTTATATGATCTGAAGCTTTAATTTTGATCAAAAATTTTCGAAGCCGAAAAGTTTCTCGACGCCAAAAGTCAAATTACGTACGATCTGTGACAGAAATTCGTAATCTGGGAATGTTTTCTCTTGATCCAGGTGTCTGACCGGGGAGAATGTTTCAATTTTTCAAATCTATAGGCAATTAAATGTTTTGCTCCAATTAATTGCTGCTTTTGAATTAGTCACCAATCAATTAATTGCCAATTATTGCTATTCTAATTAATTTTTTCCAAATCCGTGATTATCAGAACAAACGTTATAAAACTTTCAAAAACAACAGTAGAGCTCCTGAGAAATAAATCTCCATAAACGTGTTTTACTCCGAATATTGATTTTTACTAAGAAGTTCAAAAATTTATTGCAATTGTGGACTTGTTACCAAAAGTTTTGTATATTTTTAATATAACGTCCACAACGTCAATTACGTCCACAAAACTTTTATGAGACGTAATTGAACAGAAGCTTTGTTCTGAAAAAAAAATAGTAATGAGATAGACCGTCCCCATTTTCGTGGAGTTTAGCGTAAATGGATTAGCCATTTTGTTTCAGGGGTTATGAAGTAAAAGTTTAGTTAATGCATGCAGCAGATGAAGATTCGGAGTTATTGAGGTTGCAGTTGGAGGGAGAGGAGCTAGAACGGAAAGCTCGCGAAGAGGACAAGAGTGAATATGAACGAGATAATCGTGGAGTACCAATCAAGAAAGATAAAGATGGCACTGTATTTGAGTGGGATGAATCAATGAAAGGATGGTTCCCTAAAGTAGACGCAGCTTTCCTGGCCGCTTACAGTTTATCATACGGCGAATCGGGAGCAGTAGACTCAGAGCAAACAAATCTGAATGATGAAAAAACGAATGTCGAAGAAACGGCGAAATTGGCCTCGACCAATCAATCGCACGATAATGTTAGATACGTTGACCCGGAGACGCGGAATGTGTATGAGTGGAATGCAGAAAAGTATCTCTGGATCAACACCAAAGATGCTTCGGATACCATGGCCCCGAATGTCGAAAGAAATTCAATTTCGAACCCTCAGAAGTATTCCGATCCTGCCTCAGGAGTGGTGTACGTCTGGAGTCCGAGCAACTACCAGTGGGTAGCTGAGAAGTATCAAGATCCAGCGACCGGAACTGAATATTCATGGAATGAAAACGAAAGCAAATATTTACCTCCAGGAGGCTTAGAAGATGACAACGAAAGTGATGAAGATGAAACTGAAGATAATGTGCCCTCAAGTGATGCTAATAATTCAACTTCTGACAATAGCAAAAACGGGGGCTCTGAAAAAGAGGAAGCCAAAAATCCGGAAGCCAGCAAAGAGAAAGAAACACCTCAACAGAAAGCAAAGAGGAAACGTAAAGAGCCAGAGTGGTTCAACATCGAAGAAAACCAAAACTCTAATGTATATGTCCATGGTTTGCCTTTGGACACAACCAGCGAAGAATTTGAAGAGCTCATGAGCAAGTATGGAATCATTATGACCGATCCAGATACAGGGAAGCCGAAAATTAAACTGTACTTAAATCCCGATGGAACGGTGAAGGGAGACGGCAGGTGCTGTTACCTGAAAATTGAATCAGTTGATCTCGCTCTCAAACTTCTCGATGGCCTTGACTACAGGGGCGGAAATAAAATTGGGGTCCAAAAAGCTCATTTTCAACTTAAAGGTGATTTTGACCCAACGTTGAAAAAGAAAAAGAAAAACAATAAAAAGAAAAAGGGGAAAGCGAGTCAAGAAAAATTACTAGATTGGAGACCTGAGGCTAATCGATTGACCGTTACCAAGAAGCGTTGCGAAAAAGTTGCTGTTTTGAAAAATGTGTTCAATGCCAAAGAAATGATGAAAGACCTAAAACAAGCAACTGAGCTCCAAAAAAGTGTGAATCAAGCCTGCTTGCGATTCGGCGCCATTAAAAAAGTTTGTGTTTTTGACCTACATGAAGAAGGCGTAGTGTCGATTGCCTTTAGAGACTGGGATTCTGCCGATCAGTGCGTTTCTCAGCTTAACAACCGGCAATTTTTGGGTCGCAAGATAACAGCCGAAATCTGGGATGGGGTCACCAATTACAAAATCGTAGAATCTGAAGAGCAGGAGCAAGCCAGAATCGAACGGTGGGAGAAGGAATTAAGTAGTAACAATGATGGTGTCAATTCTGCGGAGACGGAACCAGAAATAGGGGAAGGATCTGCAGCTGATTTGAAACCAAAGAAGCCAAATACAGGCAGCAGTTTGAATGAGATGCTCGGGTTAGACGAGGCTGATGATCTTGATTACAACCTCGAAGTTTCGAATGAAGAAGACGAACAGAAAATGAGAGAGTTGCTTGCAAATTTGGCTTCCGGAGGAGAAACTTTTGGAAGTGTGAAACCTAAACCAAAAAATGATTCTCCAGACTAATTAATTTTGTTTCTATCATGACTACGTCATTAGTGGCAATACGTTTTAGTTGTTTCTGTTTAAAAGGCAAATTAGTATTTAGTAATATTTTCCTTAAAAAATTCATTTTGAAGTATTGTCCAATCAAATTTGTTCGTTTTTCAGAAGTGTTTGTCTTCTGCCAACTTCGCTTCAAAAATGCAGGTTTGTAATTGAGCAACTTTTTATCCAATATTTTTGTATTGTTTTTGTATAAGAATGGGGTGGGGTCTTCCATTATAACCCCCCCCCCCCCTCCCAACCAATTACAGTAAATATACCATAATTGGGTATAATTTCGTAGATGGAACACACCCTAAGATTTTGTCAGTTTCGAATGTCTTATTTAATCGCTTGGTCGTAAGAAGTCTTTGAGATGGAACAACTAATTCAAGGAGAAAATGACATGAGACTTAAAGGCCTTTTTCTGGGTTTTTCATGCCAGAAGCTTGGCGATCGAAGATTATAAAAAAATGTTAGATATATGTCAGATATTTTTTTGAACTGATATGATTCCATGATTGACCAAAATTACGCGAACTCATTTTAATTAAATAAAAATTTAATTAAATAAAATATTGAATCTACAATAACTGCTAAAATATATTTCATGTCATACATTCAAGGTATATCGATTTCTAAAACATGTTGCAATTTTTTGCTTAATTTTAGAGTGCTCCGATTCTCGTAATGAAGGATGGAACTGAGAGTCTGCAGGGTAAGCAGCAACTCATTAGCAACATCAACGCATGTGAAGTGGTGTCCGACTCAGTCAGAACTACTCTCGGACCCAGAGGCATGGACAAGCTCATTGTGGACACTAGAGGCAAGTCTACCATCTCCAATGACGGTGCCACAATCCTTAAACTGCTCCAAATTGTGCACCCTGCTGCTAGAACCCTGGTCGACATTGCCAAGTCACAGGATGCTGAGGTAACAGTGCTCCTACCGTCAATTAATGTTGTCATAATTTTTGACGAATTTGCGTCAAAGGACAAAGACATTGTATAATTACAATTAGTATAATCGTTTCGGTTTCGGATCTTTTCCGTTTGTGTCCCCCAGTACGTTATGCTCCCCCATACAGAGCACGTGTTTTTACATGTTAAATCATTATGTAAAAATATGGCACGTGCGTCTGGGGGGTGCAAATGATATGCACTCACTAAGCTCGGGGGGGGGGCACAAACGGAAAAGATCCATCGTTTCTTTGTCGACATACCCTACACTGTAGGGCATTTTTATGCATTAAAATACGTGTTGTCGAATTAAAGAGGTGAACTGGCCCGAATGGTCCACTTTATTTGGTAGCGACATTGTCTCGTAATGGCGAATCTTATTTCGATTAATTGTTTGCGGCTATTTCATTTGTGCCTGAGTTTTTATTCAACTTCAAATTGAGCACTGATTAAATGGTAGCATTAATTGTGAGTATGTGGTTGTAAAAGAGCTAAAAAATTAATGCTCTGACGTTTGATGTGAATTTGATGAATGTGAATATGGGAACAAAAACTAACCTTTAAAATAGCTCTACAAATTGATTCCGTGGCAGTGGGTGTGAATATGTGAACCGTCTTGTAACTAAACTAATTAAAAATAACTAAAAACTCTCAAAATATCAACTTCTAAAAAGGGTCTTATCAGAGCCACCCAGCTTAGTGGTAAGATAGAAACGTACCATAATAGGGGGCATAATTCGTGGGGGAGGCTATAATGGGAAAGAGCCAAAAATCAACATGAACAATATTTTTCTTGGTTTATCAATGTATGCTGGCGTTTGCTTTAGGTGGGAGATGGTACCACTTCAGTGACAGTGTTCGCGGGGGAGTTTCTGAAGCAGAGCAAAGAATTCATTGAAGAGGGCATCCACCCACACCTCATCATCAAGGCATACAGGAAGGCCACCAAACTAGTCAGTCATAATACCTATCTTAATACCCTTTCCTTTAACCATCTTTTCTGATCAAACCAGAATACAGAAATTTTACATCCCTATTTACGCTTTAACGCAAAGCATCAAAAATCATGCTGTTCGTAGCTTTTTTGAGACACGCAAAAAGGGAAAGATCTTTCCCTTCAATAATTTGTTCACATGTGCTATAGAATTAAGAAGCGAAAATAAGCGTTGTCAGTTAAGGAATGGAGCGTAGCTATAGTGAAGATATTCTTGAGCAGATAAAAATTTAAGATTTTGCCTTTAAATTTTTCATCTAAAGATTTTAGAAAATTTTCTTTTATCCATAAAGAAATCACATACTGGATCTTAATATCATTGTTTGTGTTCCAGGCAGTAGACAGGATCAAAGAGATCGCAGTTACAGTGTCCCAAAAGTCACCAGAGTAAGTGTATCACCTCAATTGAACCGTGAACAATCCGATACCGTTATGATTTATGGAGTCTTTCATTATAGCCACAACCCCCCCGCCCCTCCCGGCCACGAAATTATAGCCTCCATTATTGTACAATTGCTATGATGGGGGCTATAGTGGGAAAGATCCTATCGCTGTAATGTTCGAAAAAAATAGGTTGAGATAAAGACGGTGTGACAGTTCATGAATGCGTATGATTGACAGAGCGTGAATGAATCTAACTATTTTCCTTTCGAGGTCTGCAACGAAATGATACAATCATATTTGACAAAAGAATTATCTGTTGTATTAGTTTATACTCAGTTCAGTTTTTTTCCAGAGGAGTTGAAAAGCGAATACGGTCAGTTCTCTCTATCAATGTTTTTGATCTGATGTTCAGATCTATCTGTCGTCTAAAAAACCAGTGGTCTTGATTATCGAGTTGAAAGTCGTTGAAAATATTAATCCTTAAATGCGTAGTTTTAAGGTCTCTAATAATTCTACATTTGGTCTGTAATAATCAATGCGTATCATAGCTTCAAAATTAGTAGTAATTAGTCGAAGTAAGAGTTTTCAGTATTATAAACGGTTGTAAATTAAACTCAAATGTTTTTGTGAATTTGGCATCTTCCATGGCATTCAATAAATTCCTTTGTTTTTTTGCCAGAACTTTTTAGTTTTTGGGCGAGAAATACACCGTCTGTTAATATTTGCTCAAAATCCTACACAAAATTTGCAGTAGTTTTTTGCACTTTGTTTTTTAAAACCATTTGAAACTTTAAAATGTTTATTTTGGGAAAGGATTTGCTGGATTGCTTTTGCTGCACATGTTGGAGAACGAGTCTTGTCGCATATGGCCAATTGGCAAGGCTATGGAAAACTAAAAATATGGAAAACTAAAACTCATTACCTCCTTTGAATTTAAATTTTCAAATCCTCTTTTTTTCCTGATGATTAATTGCTCTCAAACGAAATTTGTAGCGAATATATTAATCCTTTCGGTCTTTTTTATGCCATTTTTTGCTTGACCGATTTGATTTTTCGTTCTCAAAACGGGATAAACAGGTAGCGTGCAGCGGGCATTAAGTGCTCTTAGAGCCTTTCAGCGTTTTAGTCTCCAAGTATGCGAGTCCCAGAAATTGTTTTGGAGACTTATACTTATGGTGTGATGGTTTTCGCAAATCATAGTTGTTCAAATTTTTTATGCAGTCAGTGCCATTTTGATGTTTCAAATTTATGCGGCAATTTGTAGCTGAATCTTAGGATAATTGTTTGTTGCATTGAAGGGGATATTTTAATTTTTTGAGTTGTTCTTTTGCTTTGAAGGTTCGATTTTTTAATTAGTAGCCGCAAAAGGATAGCTGAGGCTATTATTGGCCTTCTCTTGCGTTGTACAACTCAAAGAGGAGTATTGGTAATCTACAGGTTTTTTTTAGCTAGAGCAAGTTTGTTTATGACATGAATTTTGATTTCTTTCGTTTGAAATATTTACCTCTGTTTTTGATTGTTGACTTCTGCTTTTGAACATTGGACTTTATCATTTGCTTAGTTTGTAATGTATAATTTTTAGGAATTGCTGGTAATATTGAAATTGAAGAGGTCAATTTGAGATTTTTTGATCCTATATAAGTTACCCCTATTTGTCTAAACTGCAGATTTCCACCTGCCCCGACCTACTTACCTGCACCCCCACACCCTTTAATGTGTTTTATTTGGCTACTTCTTTGTTTTCTCGTGTCTATTTTTAAGTGCTGATTTCGATAAGGTTAGGGAAAGTGATTGTGACGTCATATTGTTGTAACAAAAATCTTGACGGCGAAAAAAAATAGCCGGTAGAATGCCAGAAACAACTCGAAGCGTCGTGCATTATCTCCACAACGCTTCGAGTTGTTTCTGGCATTCTTCCGGCTATTTTTTTTCGCCGTCAAGATTTTTGTTACAACCATATGACGTCACAATCAATTCAACTCTGCTTTTTGTTTATTCGTTTTTTACTTCAATTCAGAGAGGTAAGGTCAAGTGAGTGTGTGTCACTCTAATTGAAATAGCAGCTAGTAAAAGCACCAATAAGTTTTACTGATTCTTCATCAAAATTTAACATCTCAGGGGTAAATGAAAAGAGTATTTTTCGGTCTTTTTTTACTATCTTTTTGAGACTGCAGATCTGCAAAGATATCGGGGCTATTTTTGGTAATCTGCCAGCTATGTTTTGATCAGGTTGTTTTCTAATTGGTTTTCGGAATCAATTTTCAGTATTTTCTAGGTTTTATTTTTTGTTGAATGATTGAAAATTCTCTGAAGTGAATGCAGGACTTGTCCTTTTTTTGTCTGACGCTCATCGTATTACATTACCTTGCAAAACTCGAAACATATAGTTTGTGCTGTTTTTTATGCCGAGGCTCTCCAACTTCATTTATGTCCGTGATCTCATTTGTTACTTTTTAAAATGACTTACTCATTCTTAAATGACTTAAAACGCCAATATGAAGGTTACTTAGGATTGCTCTAAATATTTTGTTGTTTGAAAAATTTGCGGGTTTTGATGCGACCCTCAGTCGACTAATTTTTTTCCAGAAGGGCTGCAGAAATTTAATGTGTGGTTCATTTTTTGCCTCAACTTACGTTTGCTGTTTTTAATGAGTTGGCTTATGGTGATAAATTAACAAAAGTTTATTCATTTATAGAGATCTGCGCGAGACCTTAGAGAAGTGTGCAGCTACTACCCTGAGTAGTAAATTGGTGGCTACACAGAAGCACTTCTTTGCCAAAATGGCCGTAGATGCAGTCATGTCTCTCGACCAAAAGACACTCCCATTGAGCATGATTGGAATCAAAAAGGTCGCTGGCGGAGGAATGCAGGTAGGCCTATCTTTGAAATTACTTGGTTTGAAATTCATGGGTAAGGTTGATAACTATATCAGCATTACATCTCGCAAAGCGATTCAGTAATTGAGATAGCAGTATAGTTGAATTTGAACCCGCACAATCGGGTCTTCGCTTTCACCCGAGAAGAACCCTCACAGATCTCTTTGAAATGTTCTGCCTCTGTTTTTATTAGCATATGGCAGAATCAGTTGGACAATTCAGTGTTTCCTTTTTTGTTGTTTTTAATAGCCGCCCTCATCTTCTCAGCCGGCTTTTATAGCGCTCCTATTACAATTCAAAGAATTTGAATTGTATTGGTGCGCTGTCTTATTACGACTCGAAGAGGAGTATTGGAGAAGTCCTTTTTTCAATCAATTTTATTGGAGTTAATTTTGAAGCGGGAAATGAAACGCGTGAAAAAATTTGGAGTGATTTTGTTGCTGAACAAAATGAAGAGTGGAAGACTTGTAAGCGAGTGAAATTTTTCTGTGAGTGAAATTTTTTGTTCACGTGCGGCATTTTAAAGCAGTTTTTTTTAAGTTTTTTGGTAAAGAGGTTTGGTTATGATTTTCTTTTAACTTTAGGCTGGTTTTGGCTGTGGTTTGAAGGTTTCTGGAAATTTATTTGAATTTTGTGCTAATTTGGTGGTTTTTCATGTATTTTGATGATTTTTGGGCTAATTTTTGCGATTTTTTGACTTTTGTTTTGTTTTACTGCCTCAAATGGGCACTGAAAAGAGTCCTATTACTTGAGCAATTTTTAGTTTACAATTTTTAGTTTTGTTGATTTAAAGTTTTTTTTTGTTGAAAAGTGGCGAAAATTGGAATTATTTTTCTTATTTTTTTTCAGTTTTTCGTTTTTTTTTCTGAATTTTAGACAAGTTTTCTATTAGCCTATTATGACTTGCCTATTGTTGTGCGAGCATTTTGAAACCCTATTGGCTGCAAAGAATTTTTCTTTGAATTTAGGTACTTTTGTAATATTAAAAAAATTTCTAAACTTTTTCCAGTTTTTTTAAGTCAAATTTGTTTGTAAGAGCTTATTTTTCGGCTTATGTTTTGGCTTCAAGTATTTTTAAAATTTCTCATGAGTGGTTTTAGTAGGTACTAGATGTGTTGACAAAGTAATTTTGGCAGAGATAGTTAATTCGGGATCTCAAGTTATGACAAAATTTGATCATATTTTAATAGATTTGATTTTTTTTACTTTCTTGTATTACGGTTTTGTTTTCAGATAATCCTAAATTAGTGGAAGCACGTTTTATCTGATGAGTAGTTGGATGGCATTTAAATGGATTTCAACTTCGAGTCGTTTCCGGAATTCTTCCGGCTTTGTTTTTTTTAAGATCTTCACACATTTTCATGATTTTCGAAGTCAAATTGGAGTAGTGATTTTGGTCACGCCGAAACAGGAAGTGGAGCGAAAAAGCGAGTGCTTTAGCGGCGTGAAGTTTTTTCACTCTAATTTTAAATTGGAGTGAGAAAACGGTGTTTGAACAAAAATTCGCTTTCTCGCTAGTGGTTTGTTCACATGAGGCAATTTCACTTTGATTTTTACTGTTTTTTTTCGATTTTTCGGATCGGTTTTTTTTCTAAATGGTTTTGCCAATCAATTCTTAGTTCATTCTAGTCTTAGTCTTTTGTTTCAACCAAATTTCCGTTTCTCGGTAGTGGTTTTTTGTTCACATGCGGCAATTTCACTCTGATTTTTACTGTTTTTTCAATTTTTTGGATAGGATTTTTTGCTAAATGGTTTTCCCAATCCATTCATAGTCCGTTCTAGGTCTAGTTTTCTGTTTAGTCAATGAAAATTCTTTGAATTGTTCGTCAGGACTTGTCCTGCTATAATTTTTTTACAATTCAAAGAATTTGAATTGTATTGTGGCGCTGTATTTTTTTTAGATCTGTTCACACATTTTCATGATTTTTGGAGTCGAATTGGAGTGGTGATTTTCGTCACGCCGAAACATGAAATAGAGCGAAAAAGCGAGTGATTTTGCGGAGTGAATTTTTTTCGCTCTAATTTTAAAGTAGAGTGAGAAAACGGTGTTTGAACAAAAATTCGGTTTCTTGGTAGTGGTTTTTTGTTCACATGCGGCAATTTCACTCTGATTTTTACTGTTTTTTCGATTTTTTGGATTGGATTTTTTCTAAATAGTTTTCGCAATCCATTTGCAGCTCATCCGGACCTACTTTTTTGTTAGAATCAAAATTACATATCTCACTAGTGGTTTTTATGTTCTCCCTAGCAGCATTTTGACATCGATTTTCTGTTTTTTTTTTGTTTTTTTTTATCATCTGATTTTTTTTAGAAATGGTTTTTCCAATTCACTCATTGTCCGCTCTAGGTCTAGTTGTTTGTTAAGTCAATGAAAATTCGTTGAATTATACGTCAGGACTTGTCCTGCTATGTTTTTTACTTCGTCGAACTTTTTTCGCTTTACCCATTTTGCCGCTTTTCGACATTTTGCGTGAAATCTTTTTGACTTCTCTAGGCTAGTTTCACTCTTCTGCCATTCTGCTCAAAGTCCTTTTAAACAGCTGCTGCTCAGCAAAGCAATTCAAAATGAAGAGAGTCAGTATTAAAAAATCAAAGTCAGAAATAGACACGGGATAAACCCATAAAGCCCATTTTTAGATGCCCGGTACTTGAACTTTGTTCTCATAAGTTTTAGTTACTATCTATAAAGCTTATTGGTATTGATACTAGACCCTGTAGCCTCTCACTGAGAGACAGGAGTATGTTCAATTACGAAATGGCATCAAAATAAATCGCAGTTTATGTTTTTATACAAAAATCAATTTTTGTTGATATTTTCTCTTCTTTCAATCCCAATAGAATTATGGGAATTAACGGCGGCTATTTTCCGGCAATCTGCCGGGTATGTTTACAATTGTTCTACAAATATACATTCTAAGAGTTTTTCAGACACTACATGTATCCGGTCTATCATATGAAAATTTAACAAGACTCGGAGTTATTTCATACTCGGGTTTCAGAGAAGGACAGGTTAATGAAAACTTGACAATTTTATATCTTCTCTTTAACGGTTGAAGAGACGTAAAATGTACTCTAAATATTTAAATATATGAGAAATCAGAAAAACAAGTAGGATTTTTAAAATGTCAAGAGGTCTGAGCAGTAATCATCGTCGTCATCAGTAATTTGTATTGAAGGACTCCCGACTGGTGCCTGGAGTTGCCTTCAAAAAGACTTTCTCCTACGCTGGCTTTGAGATGCAGCCTAAGAAGTACACTAGCCCCAAGATAGCCCTTCTGAACATCGAATTGGAGCTCAAAGCTGAACGAACCAACGCCGAGGTTTGTATTTTTCTTGGTCATTTCTGTAAGAATTATGCCTTTAACTTTGTTAACTTTGTTAATGGATGTAAAAATTAAGAATATGTTGATCGTCCGCGATCTATGAGAAAATTTACCACTTCGCAGGCTGATAAAGTCAAGGCAAAACCTATTGATCCTGCCAAAGTTTCGGTGTTAACTTGGTTAGGTATGGTCTAAGATGATCTAACGTGCTTTCATTTTTGAGCTCATTCTTAAGCCGAGAAAGTCGACTCGAATGTAGATTTGACGTTGAATTGACGTGATGGATGTTACTTTTCTAGGTGAGGCTTGAGAATGTGAAGGACTACCAGGAGGTGGTGGATGCAGAATGGAACATCCTGTATGACAAACTAGCAGCTTGTGAGGCCAGTGGAGCCAAAATCATACTGTCCAGATTGCCAATTGGTAAGAACTCAAAATTTGTCCTTTATTTTTTCAGGATTCTTTCTTCAAAAGGATGTTATTTTTTAATCTTATTTTTGTTAAAAATTTGCAACGTGACATCTTTCTTGCCCTCTTAGAAAGTGAAGTGAAGTTATTCTATGACCTACGGAAACTGTATTAGGGATAATCAGGAGGTTATCAATGAGTATAGTTGCAGTGCTTATTAGAATCAAGTAAGAGTTATTAACCATTATGTAGCTTGCTGTAATGATTGTGTTAGGTGACGTTGCCACGCAATGGTTTGCAGACAGAGACATGTTTTGTGCTGGTCGAGTCACCGAGGAGGATTTGAAAAGGACCCAGAAGGCATGCGGTGGTCTCATCCATAGTGTCACCTCAAACCTCACCGCTCCAGAGGCACTGGGCCAGTGTGAAAACTTCGAAGAAGTCCAAATTGGCAATGAACGGTTTGTTCTCTCAGTAATAATCCGAAAAATCAATTCATTTGCGTTCAGGTCCATTTTATGCAATAGATAGTAGACTGGAAGAAATGCGGTGCATAAAAACCGTTGTTAAAGGTAATGCAATAAATGTATTTCGTGTCAATGAAGAGAACTTTTGCCGCAGTTTTTGCTATCTACCTACTCAGGTGAATCAAAAACAATATAGCTGGTGTTCCGGCAATCTCATGTATCCTCAAAGAAATCATTTATACACCGTAGTATTCAATCTCATCTGTCTCTTTTCAGGTACAATCTGTTCACGGGCTGTCCCAATGCCAAGACGTGCACCCTCATCCTTCGAGGAGGTGCTGAGCAGTTCATAGAGGAGACAGAGAGATCTTTGCATGATGCGATCATGATAGTGAGGAGAACTCTGAAGAATGACGCAGTTGTGGCTGGAGGAGGTGCCATTGAGATGGAACTCAGCAAACATCTCAGAAATCACGCCAGGTAAATTCGAAATGTGAACGATAGTTTTAGCTATAGTGATATGGTTTTCTAGAAAAACAGCGGTGATTAAACGTAGTTTAGATTCAGAAAATGCACATAATATGCACATAAAAATTTGTGTGTCTTTTGCTGTATTATGAAAGCCTGATAGATTGGAAAAATGTATAACTATTGTTTTTGATTGCTCTCAAACAAAGTTTGTAGCGATTATTAATAGCCGCCCTCATCTTCTCAGCCGGCTATTATAGCGCTCCTATTTTGTTTTTTATTACAATTCAAAGAATTTGAATTGTATTGGGGCGCTGTCTTTTTTTAAGATCTGTTCACACATCTTCTTCTATATATTAATTCAGTGTCGACATAAAAGGCACCATGTTTAAGCTCCTAATCTTTACATGTTTTAACAGCCCCTAAACATGCTTTTCGGCAAAAAGCGACTTGCAACAGTCGGACTCGAACCGGGGTCCGTGAGTTAAGAGGCAAAAGCGCAATGAGTTGAGCTAAGAAACAGATGAGCCGCGTATTTATCGGGATTTTTGTCCATTAACGTCGCATCCGTTTCCACTGTCTCCAATTCCCTCCTTTTTTCACAATTTTTTGTGCTCCATGCCTTTCTCCTGTCACTATCTGTCTTCTGTCAATCTTCATATTAAAAATAATTCCAATACCTATACCACCATATTTAAGCTCCTAATCTTCACATGTTTTAAGGCCTCTTAAATATACATCACAGTGTTTTGATTCGCATGTATTTTGAAAAAGGTCAATGACTGAAAACTTGACCTTGCCAAAAAGTAAATGACCGAAAAGTTACCTATGCCGTAAAGGTCAATGACTGAATACTGAATGTAAAAGTGGTTCATTTTTGGAAAAACTGCCTATGAACGAAAAGCTGTCATTGTCAAAAAGTCAGTGACCGAAAAGTAATTTATGCAATTAAGGTCAATGACTGGATAGCCGCGGATGTTTTTAATCGGAACTTTTTACGCTGAATGTTTGCGTGACCAATTTTTAAACAATCTTCTGCTTCTTTTGTTTTCAGTTTGCTTGATCTCAGTCTCATAAAAGTTTTGAACAACTGAAGTTTAATTAACTGAATCTTTTGTTGCCAGTTTTTTTTTCAAAAGTTAGGCTGTGAAGAATTCGGTCTATTTTTCTTTTTTTTTTACTTTCGAAAGAAGATCTTTTCTCTTCCGTTTCTTTCTTTCTTTGCTCCTTTTTCTTTTTATTTTCTCCTTCATTTGTTTTGTTTTTGGTTATATTTCTTTTTCTCTGTCTCTTCTGCTTTTTATCTTTCCTTTCAATTTCTTTTCTCTTCTTTTTTCCTTTCTTTATCTCTCCTTTTCTTATGTTTTTCTCTCTCTCTCTCTTTTCTGTCGTTCTGCTCTTTTTCTGTCTTTTTCTGTACTTGTCTGCGTTTCTTTTCTCTTTTTTATTCTTTCTTTTCTCCTTTTAGTTTCTTAATGGTTTTTCTATTTTTCGTTCCTCTCTTTAGCTTGTCGTTCTTTCCTTTTTCCTTTATTTCTTACTGTACTCTTTCTTTGCTTTTCTTTTCTCTTTGTTTTCTCTTTTCTGTTGTTTTCTGCCTTTTTTCTCATCCTTTCTCTCTTTTGTTCCTGTTTAGCTTCTCTCTTTATTGTCTCGCTCACTTTTCTGTCTTTCTTTTCTCTTGCTTTTCTCTGTCTTTTCTGTCTTTGGTTTTTCTTTTCACTCATTTCTTTCTGATAGTATTTTCTTTCTCTTTTAGTTTTTTGTTTTTCTTTTCTGTCTCTCTCGTTCTCCTTTTTTCTCTGTTCTTTCTCTTTTCTTCTCTCTTTTTTGCTTTCTGTCGTTCTCCTTTTTCTTTTCTGTGTTTCATTTCTCTCTTTTTTCTATTGCTTTTGTCTGTTTTTTTCCTGTTTTTTCCTGCCTTTATTTGTTTTCATTCGTTTTCTCTTTCGTTCCTCTGTCGTTTCTTTATTTTCTCGTTCTTTTCTCTTTCCTTTCTGTTTTTCTTTTTTCTATCGCTCTTTTGTGTTTTTTTTTTGTTTTTCTTTTCTCTCTTGATTTCTTTTTCTTTTATCTTGCGTTTCTCTTTTCTGTCTTTCAATTCTGTCTCTTTTCTCTCTTTCTTTTAACTCTTTCCTTTCTGTTCTTTTTCCCCCTCTTTTCTCATTTGTTTCTTTCTGCTCCTTCTTTCTCTCCTTTCGCCTTTTCTCTCTCTCTCTCTCCTGTTTTTCTCTCTTCTCTCTTGCTTTTCTCTTTTATTGCTTTTCTGTCTTTTGTCTCTTTTCTGTCTTTCGTTTCTTGATTTATTTTCTCTCTTTTGTTTGTCTTTCTTTTCTCTTTCTTTTCTGTCCTTTTTTTCTTTTCCCTCCTTTCTCTCTTGCTCTTTTTTCGTTTGTTTTTCTTTGTTTCATTTGTTTTTTTACTTTTGCCTCTTTCGTTCACCCATCTTTTCTCTCTATTTTGTCTTTTTTTTCGGTCATTTTTTTCTCTCGTTTTATGTTGCTTTTCTCTCTTTCTCTTCCTTTCTTTTCTGTCTTTTTTCTCTTTCTTTTCTCTTTTCTGTCTTTCTTTTCTCTCTTTTTCTTCTCTTCTGTTTTGCTGCCCTTTTTCTTTTTTCTGTCTTTTGTCTTCTGTCTCGTTTCGCCCTTTCGTTTCTTTCTTTTCTCATTCCTTTCTGTCTTTTTTTCCTTTTCTCTGTTTTCTCTGCCTTCATATCTTGTTTCTTCTCTTTTTTACGCTCCTTAAAAATGCAGCCTAAGGTATTACATGCGTTCCTCTGTCGTTTCTTTGTTTTCTCGTTCTTTTCTCTTTCCTTTCTGTTTTTCTTTTTTCTACCGCTCTTTTGTGTCTTTTCGTCTTTCTTTTCTCTCTTGATTTTTTTTTCTTTTATCTTGCGTTTCTCTTTCCTGTCTTTCACTTCTGTCTCTTTTCTCTCTTTCTTTTAACTCTTTCCTTTCTGTTCTTTTTTCCTTTCTTTTCTCATTTGTTTCTTTCTGCTCCCTCTTTCTCTTCTTTCTCTCCTTCCGCCTTTTCTCTCTCTCTCTCTCCTGTTTTTCTCTCTTACTTCTCTCTTGCTTTTCTCTTCTTGTTTTTCTGTCTTTTGTCTCTTTTCTGTCTTTCGTTTCTCGATTTATTTTCTCTCTTTTGTTTGTCTTTCTTTTCTCTTTCTTTTCTGTCCTTTTTTCTTTTCCCTCCTTTCTCCCTTGCTCTTTTTTTCGTCTGTTTTTCTTTCTCTGTTTCATTTGTTTTGTTTTACTTTTGCCTCTTTCGTCCACCCATCTTTTCTCTATTTTGTCTTTTTTTCGGTCATTTTTTTCTCTCGTTTTATGTTGCTTTTCTCTCTTTCTCTTCCTTTCTTTTCTGTCTTTTTTCTCTTTCTTTTCTCTTTTCTGTCTTTCTTTTCTCTCTTTTTCTTCTGTTCTGTTTTGCTGCCCTTTTTCTTTTTTCTGTCTTTCCTTTGTCTTCTGTCTCGTTTCACCCTTTCGTGTCTTTCTTTTCTCATTCCTTTCTGTCTTTGTTTTCTTTTTCTGTTTTCTCTCCCTCCTTGTTTCTTCTCTTTTTTCTTCTCTTTTTTACGCTCCTTAGAAATGCAGCCTAAGGTTTTACATGCGTTACGCTACGACACCATGTAGAATTTCATTATC
Source organism: Convolutriloba macropyga (assembly GCF_964194025.1). Taxonomy (NCBI): domain Eukaryota; kingdom Metazoa; phylum Xenacoelomorpha; order Acoela; family Convolutidae; genus Convolutriloba; species Convolutriloba macropyga. Next base: position 3,797,290 of record NC_134472.1, read on the forward strand.
TGTACAAGTCTTCGCGCTCCCTAATTATAAGGGTCAGCAAAGCCGAAAAAAGTTGAACTCAAAATTGCTGGGACTTGGAGGTATTATGCTAAACCAAACACATCGGTAACGTAACGTAATACCTACGGCTGTTGAACGAGGGGCATGTGTTCCAGCCCGAGGTGGTAGAAATAAAATGAATTTTAAAACTTCTATTTTTCAAATGATCTTGTTATACTTTTGCGGGCCTGCTAGTTTTCATGAAGTCAAATTGGAGTAGTGATTTTGGTCACACCGAAACAGGAAATGGAGCGAAAAAGCGAGCGGTTTTGCGGCGTGAATTTTTTTCGCTCTTATTTTAAAGTAGAGTGAGAAAACGGTGTTTGAACAAAAATTCGGTTTCTCGGTAGTGGTTTTTTGTTCACATGCGTCAATTTCACTCTGATTTTTACTGTTTTTTCGATTTTTTTGATCGGATTTTTTTCAAACTGGTTTTCCCAATCCATTCACAGATCATTTTAGGCCTAGCTTTTTTGTTCGAATTAAATTTTCGTTTCTCGGTAGGGGTTTTTTTGTTCACATGCGGCATTTTGATATTGATTTTTCTGTTTTTTTATTTTTCTGTTCTGATTTTTTTAAAATGGTTTTCTGAATTCACTCATAGTCCATTTTAGTTCTAGTTTTTTTTAGTCAATGAAAACTCTTTGAATTGTACGTCAGGACTTGTCCTGCTATGTTTTTTTAATTCGTCGAACTTTTTTTCGCTTTACCCATTTTGCGTGAAATATTTTTGACTTCTCTAGGCTAGTTTCACTCTTCTGTCATTCCGCTCAAAGTCCTTTTAAACAGCAGCTGCTCAGCAAAGCAATTCAAATTGAAGAGAGTCAGTATAAAAAAATCAAAGTCAGAAATAGAAACGGGATAAACTCATAAAGCCCATTTTCAGATGCCCGGTACTTGAACTTTGTTCTCATAAGTTTTAGTTACTATCTATAATGCTTATTGGTATTGATACTAGACCCTGTAGCCTCTCACTTAGAGACAGGAGTATGTTCAATTACGAATTGACATCAAAATAAATCGCACTTAAAAATGTTTTTATACAAAATTCAATTTTTGTCGATTTTTTCTTTTCTTTCAATCCCAAGAGAGTTATGGGAATCAACGGCGGCTATTTTCCGGCAATCTGCCGGGTATGTTATTAATCTTCTTGGTCTTCTTTGATGCAATTTTTTGTACTGCTGACTTTTCGTCTCATAGTTTTTTTTGTTTTTAACATATGACTTTTCTTCTCCGAAAACGAGATAAACAAGTAAATCTCTGGTGGTATTGAGCCGTTGAGCAGCTCTGTTAGAGCTTTACTAGTCTTTTAATGTACAAATCGCCAGACCTGCTGGGAAGACAAAAAATTTTTGTCGGAAGGCATTTTTTTGCCCCGCTCACCCCTAATTGTTCCCAAATGATGTGTGGCAATTATTAGTGCCTTGTGAATTGCTATCGAGCAAAGTTTGAAGCAAATATTGTGAACGTGTGAGTGTCTTAAGTTTCTCGAACTTGAACTTCTTTGACCTAAAGTCGTCTGAAGTGTATATAAGCTCTAGCGGCATTATTTCAAACCCACAAAGGAGTTTGGAGCATAATATTGAAGTACGTCCCAAGTGAACTAGTGCCGTCTGTTCATTTGGATTAGTTCTTCCAATCATACTTTCTTCTTTAGTTTTCCATGCCATAGGGTGATCTTTTACGGGGCGGGCGATGACGCCCTATAAATGTATTTTTTGTGCGTGTTCTCTTGCTATTGTTTTCACAGAAGCAAACTTTCCGAATTTTTGCCAGGCTAATCAATGTAATATATAAGTGATGGCAAAGAATTAATAATTGAAACGTCGGCGAAATCTAGAACGGCCCTATCCGCAATTCTGCTTTTTCTGGAAGTGAATTCTATTGAGTGTATGCCAGGAATTGTTTACATCCAGTGAGAAATTCTAAAACGCAGGAATGATTGAAATGTACTGAATTCATGTGACGACTTTGTGTGAAAATTAATGCGCATGGCGCGATTCTAAGAAGCAGCATTTTTCACGAAATTGTTGATCAGAATTTAGAAAGCTCATTGCGGAAATCTTGTGAAAAATGTTGATATCCGCGTAAAGTACCTACGTATACCGTAAATGTCAAAACAAGCCACGAGGACTTATCAACAATAAATACGAAAGAATTCCATCCAATTTTTGCTCACAGGGTATTGTGTTAGCGAGGATCTTGAGAAACGTGAAAATGAGCACCTCGCTCCTAGAACGAATGTACTTTACGGATTATTTTGCTCAGACGGCTTGTTCGTTTCCACAAAGAAATTTTGAAGCCCCAAACGTTCCTTATCACGCTGCGAAAGGATCACCGAAGACAGCTCTTTTTTAGCAAAAACTGTTGAAAAAATGTGAAGAACTCAGTTATTTTTAGTAGCCGCAAAGCGATAGCTGAGGCTATTATCGGCCTTCTCTTGGTTTTTTACAATCCAAAAAAAGTACTGGGGTGGAGTATTGGAAAAGTCACTTTTAATCACTTTTATTGGTGTGAATTTTGAAGGAAATGAAAAACGTGAAAAATTTTGGAGGGGTTTCGGTGCTGAACAAATTTGAAGAGCATATTTCTGGTAATTAATATGAATTTAATGCCAATTTGCAGGTTTCTTTTTGTTTTCTTTTAGTGCTTTGTGTTGGATTTGAATAGACTCTTATTACTTATAGAGTGTTTAGATATCAAGTGATTACAGTTTTGTTGCTGGTTTTTTGTTGAGTAAAACGGACAATAAACTGAGAAATTTGAAATTATTTTTCTTATTTTTTTTTGCTTTTTGTCGTTTTTCTTATCTTAGATAATTTTCTCAGCCTATTATGTCTTCCATGTTGATTTGCGAGCATTTCAATCATCTATTGGCTCCAAAGTACTTTTTCTGGTTCTATGTGCTCTCGTAATATCAAAAAAAACTAATATCAAAAAGTCAAGTATTTTTTTTTTCAAGTAAGTTGTTTTTAAATGATTTTTGTTTTTTCAATTTCTTATAGCATTGGGGGAAGTCTATGGTTCAGATTAGTTAATTTTGCTGCACTTTAATTTTTCTTTTTTTAAGATTTGAGTGGTTTTCATAAAGATAATTATTAGCCGCCGTCAGTCTCACAAATGGCTATTATTTAGGTGCTCTCCTTTTGACCACGTTTTTCATTTTACATGAGTTACCCTTTTCACATTTGACTTCTGGCTCAACTCACTCGCTATTTCAACTGAATATATTCTAAATTGCTTCACGAATTGAATTACGAAATGTAGTGAATACGGTCAATGTCAAAAGAGCAAAATCAAAAGAAACGGGATAAACCGATAAAGCCCATTCAATAAATCATAAGAGCATTAGGCTATCAAAGTTCGTTCGGGTGATTGATAGCTGACATTAATTTTAAGCTTAATACCCTTCAGTTTAGAAGCTGAAGTATGTATAGGTTTAGAATCCAACTGAAACTGCACACTTGAATTAAAACAATTTTTGAAACTATGGAAAAAGTTTGTCAATTTCAATCGCTTCTTTTTTTTGTTTTCTGTTTCAATCCCGTTGTGCGTCAACGGCGGCTATTTTCTGGTAATTTTTGGCTATGTTTGAGTATTTTTGCTGATTTTGGCGGCTTTTATTCCTTTTGTTTCATTAATAGCCGCACAGCGATAGCTGGGGCTATTATTGGCCTTCTCTTGGTTTTTTTGTTTCGTCGTCATGATTGTTGTTACGACCATATGACGTCACAACCACTTCAAATCTGCTTTTTGTTCATTCGTTCATGCAATTTCATTTGAAGTGCGTGCGTGACGTCATTTTTCGCTCTAAGCGGAGCGAGTTTTTTGTTCAATCGCTTGATTAAATTTTTGGTCACACTTGACTTACCTCACTCTCAAAAATGACTTCCTCACTTTGAAATTGACTTTTATTTACTTTAATTCAAAGAGATAAGGTCAAATGGGTGTGTATCACTCTAAATGAAGGTTATTTGAGAGCAGCCAATAGAGGCAGCAAAAACTTATACAGATTTATAATCAAAATATAACATATCAGCCTTCAATGAAAAGACGATTTTTTGTCTGTCTTTTTACTGCAGATCTACGAAGCTATTGCGGCTATTTTCTGGCAATCTGCCAGCTATGTTTTTTGTTAATTGATGATTTTGTGCTTTTCGCTGGTTCTTACTGTTCACTTTTTCTAGAGCTGCTGCTGAAAAACACTGGAAGCCAGACTGGGACCTTTTCATTAAAAAAATATGAAAATTTCTATATTCATTGTTTTTTTTGCTTTTTTAGTATATAAAATTTTTGGTCTTTTTGTCAATTTGCAGTCGTTCAATGTACGAAAGCTAAACATTTTGCATGGTGTTTTGCCCCTGAAATTTTTGTGAGATGCTTTATCATCTTTTCTGGTCCAATTCATTGTCATTGTTCATGTCACTTTTCACACATTTTTATGATTTTGAAGTCGAATGTGAGTAGTGATTTTGGTCAGGCCGAAACAGGAAGAGGAGTCAAAAAGCGAAAGGTTTTTGTGGCGTGAATTTTATTGGCTCGGACTTTAAAGTAGAGTGAGAAAACGTGTTTAAACAAAAATTCGTAGTAATGGAATTTCGGATTTTGCTTTCTCGGTTGTGATTTTTTGTTAACATACGGGAATTTGACTTTGATTTGTTTTTTTTATTTTTTATTGCGTTTCTAAATGGTTTTTTCCAAACCATTCATTGTATATTTTAAGTACTAGTTTTGTAATCAGTCAATGAAAGTTCTTTGAATTGCAGGTCAGGACTTGTCCTGCTGTTTTTTAATTTCGTCGTCACGATTTTTGCTACGACCATTTCAGTCACAATCACTTCAAATCTCCTTTTTGTTCATTCGTTCATGAAATTTCAACGGAATTGCGTGCGTGACGTCCTTTTTCACTTTTAATGAATAGATTTTTTTCACTCGCATGATTATTTTTTTTTGGTTACACGTGACTTACCTCACTCTCAAAAATGATTTCCTGACTCTGAAATTGACTTCTCTTTATCTTAATTCAAAGAGATCAGGCCAATTGATTGTTTTCACTATAATTGAAGGTTATTTGAGAGCAGCTAATAGCAGCAGCAATAGGTTGTACAGATGCTTAATCAAAATTTAACATCTCAGCCCTTAATGAAAAGAATAAATATTTTTGGTCTGTCTTTTTTTTTTTTACTTTTTTGAGACTGCACATCTACAAAGCTATTGCGGCTATTTTCTGGCAGTCTGCCAGCTATGTTTGATTAATTTGAATTGATTGAATTGGTTTTTTTTTCGCATTCAATTTGGCGGGAGTTTTGAGTGGCTGAGTGGTTTTGAGTACTTTAGCATTTGAATAAAAGTTCTCTGCTGTTTTTGTATCTGTTGAAGTAAATTTTAACTATTAGTAGACCTTTGATAGATAATTTTTGACGGACAGTAATGATTGGAGGTAGATGTTCGATATGTTCGCGATAGGTGCTGTAAAGAATAGTTTTTAGAACTGAACTACGGCTGTATGGAGATGGAGAATGAGACTGTTGCGATGACTGCATTTATTTTTTTTTCAGGTCAGTGCAAGGCAAAGAGCAGTTGTTCATAACAGCCATGGCGAAGTCTCTGGAGGTCATTCCGAGACAACTCTGTGAGAATGCGGGTTTCGATGCCACCAACATCCTCAACAAGCTCAGACAGAAACACGCTGAAGGTAACGTAACCAAAATAATAGATTGAGTACTATCGTTTTGTGCAAAAAAACGTCCTATAGTTTTGGGATTTTAGCGTTGAATTTGTGTTTTTCGTAAGTTCAAATGCCTCGATTGGAGTGTGAACCAGTAGTTTCAGAAGAATTGAGGGAATATCTCGTGGTGAGTTGAAATCGTACTAGCTCTTGGTTGTAGTCAAACTGTTTTATTTATAGCAAATCAGTTTTTGCATCTAGTTGGTCATTTGTATCTGATTCCCAATTGTATATATTTTCAGGTGGTATGTGGTACGGTGTAGATATAAATAACGAGGACATCTCAGACAACATGGCTGCTTTTGTGTGGGAGCCAGCTCTGGTCAAGATCAATGCCCTCTCTGCAGCCTCAGAAGCATGCTGTCTCATTCTCTCAGTTGACGAGTCCATCAAGAATGCAAAGTCCACTGCTCCACAGGTATCTTCTATAGATTTTCTGTATCAAAAGTAGAAATTAGAATCTTCCTTTGCATTTGATGTTTTTGGAAAAAAATGGCAAGATTCAAATTTTTGAGCACTCTAAAGTAGAGGAATGGTATTTGAGAGGGAAGCCAAAATTGATAGTTTTCTTGAATCCTCTGTGTTCTGCTGTGAACACTTGTGAGCTTTTGTGAAGGAAATAGGGATTTCGACCGCGTACCCTAATAGTGGGTGGAATTAGATTGCATTACTGTTCCAATGCATGATGGCGAATGAGTTCATTCAATGACTTTGGGGTCTTCCAACTCTTACCACGCCAAAAAGTAAAACATTTGACCTATTTGTTAATAGCTGCGATAGCGGTATCTGAGCGAATCTATTATTTGCCTTATCTCGGCTTTTGAAATTCAAAGAATTTGAATTATAATGGGGGCGCTATCTTTTTTCAGATCTGTTAACACATTTTTATGATTGAAGTCAAAGTGGAGTTTTGTTCACACCAAAACAGGAAGTGGAGCAAAAGAACCAGTGGTTTTGCGGCTTGAAATTTTAAAATTAATTTCAATTGGGGGATGGGATATGAGCTCGATTAGGCAAACAAAATTTTTGTGACCATTAGGCGGAAAAAGTAAAGTTTTGTGGACATTAGGCGGATACCGTTTAAAACACTTAAAAACTGAACTTCGAAGTCCCAGTGACGCTATGAAATACTCAACACTCCTTGAAAATTGTCTCTACACACATTTAAAAAATATTGATTGAGCATTTTCAGCATTTCAGTTTAGGTCCAACCATCAATTATGGCAACTTTAGAAAGAGTTTTTCAACTATTTGGAATAAAGACGTCAAAACTCCACTTTACTCCACCGTTTAGGTTCTCCACTCTTTCACTTGAATTTTTTGCTCAATTCTGTGGCCTAAATATTGCCGACGGGTATATAAATTATTTAGGTTTTTTTAAAAAATAAAACAGTATATTATACATGTGTACTTGATAGCTTTCAATACTTTATAGCTTCAAGTGGACTGTGAAGTACTGTTTGTTTATTGCTCTAAAGCGAAGTTGTTTTGTTAGAATTTTAATAATCCCGGGGCCTTATGCGGTTTTTCCCTTGACCGAGTTTTCGTCTTCCTTTTGACTTTTCGTCCTGAAAAACGAGATAACAAGCAACGCCATGAGGACAATAAGTTCTCTTAGAACCTTTCGGCTTGCTAGACTGTACTTATGCGATTCACTGAAACTGTTTCCAAGACATAAATTCATGGTGTGAAGGGCGATTCTAAGCGTTTAACCCCAAAACCACTTCACCCCCGTAATCCTCACCCCTTCACATCCTTCCCCTTCCAGTCGTTACCCAGCGCGCTCGAGCCCCCCCCCCCTCGCCGCGCTCATCCGACGCTCCTTCAATTAAACTAAAGCTAGCCTACCTAAACCTAGCTAGCAGCTAACTACTGATAAAGCCAACCAATCGCGAGTCGTTTAAGAGCAATTCGCCCGATTTTAGTCGGTTATATGTGTTTAATTGGTACTCGCTTTATGTCCACAAATCTCAAATTCAAACATTTAGGCTAATGGCATAGTTTTAGGCTAATGGTTACGAACATTTTATTGGCCTTATCGTGTTTTTGCCTAATATCCTACGCCTTCATAAAATTTCCTTTCTCAATTGTGATTTTTTGATCGATTAGGCGGAAAATTTAAAGTAAAGTTTTGTGGACATTAGGCGGATACCGTTTAAAACACTTAAAAACTGAACTTCGAAGTCCCAATGACGCTATGAAATACTCAACACTCCTTGAAAATTGTCTCTACACACATTTAAAAATTTTTGATTGAGCATTTTCAGCATTTCAGTTTAGGTCCAACCATCAATTATGGCAACTTTAGAAAGAGTTTTTCAACTATTTGGAATAAAGACGTCAAAACTCCACTTTACTCCACCGTTTAGGTTCTCCACTCTTTCACTTGAATTTTTGCTCAATTCTGTGGCCTAAATATTACCGACGGGTATATAAATTATATACGTTTTTTTAAAAAAAATAAGACAGTTTATTATACATGTGTACTTGATAGCTTTCAATACTTTATAGCTTCAAGTGGACTGTGAAGTACTGTTGTTAATTGCTCTAAAGCGTAGTTGTTTTGTTAGAATTTTAATAATCCCGGGGCCTTATGCGATTTTTCCCTTGCGAGTTTTATTTTATTGGCCTTATCGTGTTTTTGCCTAATATCCTACGCCTTCATAAAATTTGCTTTCTCAATTGTGATTTTTTGATCGAGATTTTTTCTAAATACTTTTTTCGAATTAATTCCTAGTTATTTTAGGTCTATTTTTTGTCCAAGCTATAAGCTTCTTTTCTTTTTAGGACAACAGACCCGTGAAACGGCCAGGTGGCAGAGGCCGAGGACCTCCCATGTTCTAAGAACCCTACATTGAGATAGAGCTACTTAATGCCTCGAAAAGCTCCAATGAGAACGCAGTGCATGATTGAGCTTTTGAAACGACATGGAACCCAAGAATTAGCCCTCATCGCAACATGAATAAGAACTGCCATTGGAATTAAAGTCTAATATGAAAGTTACTTTTAATTTGTACAAAATCATAAGAATGAGTTACTGATAAAAGAATAAATTGCCATGATGTTGAAAGCTGCTGCAATATATATTGTTTTCCAACTGGACTGGATTTGAGGCAATTTTGAAGTGATTTAAAGTTGGCTTTGTGTAAATGCTCTTGTTGATAATCTCATTGCAAGCTATAATTTGAAATTTGCTCCTATCATTTTTACACCACTTACATGTAACAGTTATAGTTTTAAGGTTGCTTCTAATTAACCAAAAGTGGGTTTTTTATAAATATATATTGAGCTAATTTGCATCTAATAACCGACTTTTTGTCATCACATAGAGAACAATTCTGGAAAACGGAAAGCTGCAATTTAAAAGAGCCTTAAAGCTAAATTATAACAAGAATTCGATTGCCTTTCACAAGAATTTCTGGGTACTCCTCCTTCTAGGAAACGGTGCCATATTTTCAACTTTCTTTGCCTTCAAAAATGTATGCTGTGTTCAAAAATTGTGTGACAAGTGATTCGTGTATCGATGAATTGTTGACAAAACGCTTTTTAATCGTGCATGCTATCATAACTTTTGAATAGTCTATTGTTTATTAGAAGAATAAACGTCTTTTCAAGTTGAGCTTCTGAGCACTTAGCCAGAGGCATTTTGGTTAAAGAAACGTTGTTATAACGTATAATATCTCACAGCACTTTGACCAGGCAAGCTGATTTCAAATTAAATATAACCAAGTAGAGCATTAGAGTTACTTTCACTCAAGAGCATATTTTTGAGACGTGTTTATCGAAGTAAGTTTGATATCGACGGCTAAAGATGCTAGAACAGCTTTTTGATTATATTAAGGATCTGAAACAGTATAAACAGGCAACCTTCGCTGACAGATTGAACTTTTATTATTCCACTTACTTTTTTCTCTACCTGGCATTAACCACAACTTTCACTGGATATGTGGGTGATCCTCTGGATTGCTGGACCCCAGAATATTATACATGTAAGTACGGTCATTCATTTTGTCTGTAGTGAATACTGCATTTTGAAAGAAATGAAATTTTTTTAACTTCGAAGAAATTGAACTGACAATTAGCTTGGTTAACATCATAATTATGGCCAGCAACAGTGTAATGAATCACATCGCAGACCATATCAGTTTCTTATCAACTCGTGCAATGGACCATTATTGCAGTTCGCACTTCGTTATTGCAGTTCTCCCTACCTTTGACTATAAGAAAAAAGATAATTAGAAGGACAAAATTATGCCGAGCAGGCTGTTTTCTGGGTAGCCCGATCAACACGGAAATTTTCATTGATTTAAAATAGTTTATTACTTGCTCTCAAACGCAGTTTAGCAGTTATAATAGTACCGTGGTCTTTTTTAAGCGATTTTTCGCTTTTCTGGTTTTTCATCTGACCCATTTGACTTTTCATCCTCAAAAACGGGATGAGCAGGTAGCACATTAAGTGGCTGAACAGCTCTCATAGTTTCTGAGTTTGCGAATCACCAAAACCGTTTTGAGAAGACAATTTCAGAGTGTGAAGGGCGATTCTTAAGTTTGACGCCCAGCGAGTTTTCTTTAGAAATGTAATAACGGTAGTAGTTACAAATCAAAGGAAAAGAACAATTTTTTTTCTACAGCCAAAAATGAGTTTTTAGCATGTTAGAAATTTTTAGCATTTTTAAAATATTTTAAGTTGAAGCTAATCTTGCAACTTGACTCCATTCGGGCAACCCAACTCCTACAACGCAAAATAGAGAGCTTGCCCGCAGAACTGAGGAGAAACTCAAACTAACTAATCGAGCCTGGTTTTACTGATTCGAAGGTGCAGAGTTAAAAAAAAATTAAGTTCAATTAAAAACCTAAATGGGAAGAGTTGAGTGATGAAACCATTTTTTCGTGCATTAGGGATAATTGTTACCAACAGTTGGCCTCAATGGCCATACGAAGTGAGTTAGACCACTTAATATTGCTAACAAGTATCGTGTAGACTTAACGCAAACTTGAAAAAAACCATTAAGTGAAAACGTTACCGAAAAGCCTATACATTGAGTACGACGCATTGAAACCCTAAATGACATTCTACATTTGTTTCAAAATTGTTCTTTAAATTTCAACAAAAATGAGAAATTTTTTGAAAAAAATTATGGATGACAAAGCAGGCGCTGTCCTTTGCACGATGAGGGATTTTGGTATCTCTGCTGCTTTTTTCAGCTCTTTCAGATGATATGCGTAATTTTCTTGCGTCGTTTTTTGAATGAAATTGAACAACGTTGCGCATATTTCGGCAAATGTGTTGATCGCTCTGCTATCTTTTCCAATTTTGTGAGGTCATTTTTCCAAATTTTCATCCTCAAGCTGCGAGGCTCCTCAAATGCGAAGATTCTTGTGGACATTTTGATTAATGTAGAACGGGATGATAACATTGCATATACTGCTTTGGAGCAATAAGTAACATCTTTTTGATCGGGCTTCAATTTTAGTGTTCTTTGATCTTGAGACGCTATTTGTCAGTTCTGGATGTAAGACGAATCATGGCTCTTTTATTGGTGATTCCTGGTAAGTTTACCTGCCTCGCGTTGTGCAAAGGACATTGATGTTTCGATTTCATAAACGCTGCTGTTTGGCTCCGCCCATCTTCTCATCCAAATAGCCCTCTATTTCTCATCTAAAACTTTTCCCATACAAAAAATGTTCGGGAAGCTTTTCTTCAAAAACATAGTTTTTACTTTTTCCTTCTGCATTTATAGAACTCAATTTTTTAATTCGGTTGTTTTTTAAAACATGCTTGCATTACTGATATCTTCTGTTTTTGTTGACAAATACCAATTTGATGCGCTAATTTTTTTGTGCATGTTTGGTCGTAAAAGAAATGATTTTTTTTGGAATCTTTGATATACAATTTCGTCTTTTCTGATCAAAACTGTCATACGTGTACATCAATCATAAAATTAGTGCAAAAAAATCAATATGATGTAGCATTTTTATTCAAATTGTTTTCCCATTCAATTCAATATTAATTTTCTTTCATTTTGTTTTCATTTCCTATGTCTTGGTTTATGTCTGTTCATCCAAATTTTACTTCCCGCGTCGTGTATCAATGCTTTGTTCATAAATACCATTTGCTGACAATTACTTTTAAAATAATTCTTCTGTAATCCTTGCTTCGAAATCTGTTATTTAGTTTCTCTTTTGATTTCGTGCCGCAAAACTAAGGCCCACAATAATTGGGTATTTCGCTCAGCGAAATCTGTTCTAGAAAATAAGCCGTCATCTCGCTCCGCGAAGACTGTACTAATTTAAAAAAGTACGACATGGCACAAGCAGCAAACAAACGAACCCCTGTGGGGGTTGACTCATTTTGAGACAAACCAACCTCAGGCCCACCTATTCGTTGGGAAAAATTAAGAATTCAATATAAGCTAGCCCTGTTAGCAGAACTCTGTTGGAAGAAGCGTTTATCAGACCCCAAAACATAATATACGACAGGCATGTTTTTCTCATAACGAAACAACAGAGAGGCGAAACAGTCAAACAGTTCTACGGAAAACTTAGAAAACTGGCAGAAAACTGTGACTTCGAAAACAAAGAAGAGGCAATCATAAGAGATGTCTTTATATTTAATCTAATAGATCCCGAAATCCAATCGAGTTGAAAGAAACGGTGAAATCCAGGAAAAACCTTGCGATAGCGATCAATATGGAACTGGATTTGAGAGATCAGCAAAAAATCCCACTTCATAAGAAAACGCGGGTCCTGACAAGACTGAATGCGATTCAATACCCAGCTAATATTCGACCAGCGGTTTGGTCATCTACAAAATATAAATCAAAACAAGCTGCCCGACCTCCAGCATTCCACTGCCAAAACTGCAGATTGTTGTGAACTCCAGGTCGCAACGATAATTGTTTTGCACTTGGTAAAAGGTGTAGTAATTGTGGTTTATTCACAGTAGTAGCAGACGGCTTCAAGTCATTAATCGGCCGCGATCTCTTCGAGCAACTGGCGCTTGCAGTTAGGCAACTTCCATCTACAAAAAGTAATAAAGTAAACAAATTTACTTCTTAATGTCCAATCAAATAACAATTAGCAACACATATTCCCAAACTAATTACTCGCATTGGAAGATCAAAAATTATGTAGCTAAGTTGGAAAATCATAATAAACTTTTCAGCCGAAACATGAGACAGAAAGGATCGATCCGATTAACTTACATGATAAAGTAAACATAGAACTTACAAAATTAATTGATAAGAAACATATGATAGAGCTAGCCAGTTGTCCAGATCAGTACTTTATTTCCGATAATGTAGTCACAGTTAAAAAAGATCACTCAAAAAAGTTGGCACTAGATTCCAGAATTTTTAATAGAGCGACCCAAAAAAATTGATATCAAATGCCACACATAGAAAACGTGATTGAATCAATTTCTCACCAATAATGCGCCGCAAAACACTTCTTTTTTCTCAATAATAGATCTCAAAAATGCCTACAGTCAGCCATATTCACACCTTGAAACTAACCAGTTTTTAGATCACGTTTTAATATTAAGCAAAGGTACAGATGACGTGCAAAAAAATTATATCTTTGATTGTATCTTTGATGTCACCCGGGTATTTGGGGGCTTGATATGTATGGCTACACATCGCTGATGGCCATAAATGTTTAAAGAGCTGATTGTTAAATGCATACCTGGCACAACTATTGGCGAGAATCTTCAATCGATAATTTCCGCAAAGCAATTTACTTCACATATACCAGGTGTTGAACCGAACCATGAAATATAAATTGATTTTGAGGGCCTATTGTTAATGAAAAGCAAAATGAAATATACTTTTTAGCAGCAATAGACCGATTTTCCAAATAACCTGCCGCATGTAGCTTCGGAAAAGAAGTAGACCCAAATTTAGCACAAACTTTAATCATTCATATGGCAAACCATGGTAACTCACGTACAATCCGATTTGATCAAGCGAAATGTGTTGTGGGAAATCAGGTAAAGAATTTTTATAAAAAAAACAAATAGATATTGAAGCACGAGTTAATGACCATCGGGCAATTGGACTCGAAGAAAGACTAATACCGAACATTAAAATTAGACTTGCATGTTCTAAAGAAAAAAGTTGGCTACAAATTCTTTCAACCTAAAGCAGGCGTTAAGGATTATAATACCTCAATATTTAAACAGAAAACAACAAAAATGGTAGAAAACCTAACACCCCGCTTAGCCTAATATGTACTTCTCATAAGCTGTCATATCTGTCGTTAGAGGGTAATTAAAAGTTTTATTTAATTGAAGACACAGTTGCCACAGACGCCACTCACCCGGACGACAATCGGATCAGTGGATATTGTAGCAATGCCGAAGTGGAGAAGAGAATGACACAAGCAATCTGCGAAGTGTACGAGAGGGAGGAAAACAGTGAGGATAGTGAACGACGATTTCTTTGATCGAGTAACCTTTGCCGCGCGATCTGCTTATCCGAGCGCGCAGTCCAGTTAAAACTGGGCCCGAAATTCAACGACAAAAAGAGGCCAAAGAAGAATTTGGAAGGCTTTTACGAGGTGGTAGCCCGGGTTCCAACACCGTCACAAAGAGCCCAACTATTTCCAAGATTTAAGAATGCGGCAAACCAATCGTGACGGTCCGCATCGACAACATTGCCAAATTTTGCACACAACTCGAACGTCAGGCTCCTCTGAAGATATACACCGACAAACGAGGGTCACGGATTGAACAGAAACTCATGAAGGCAGGAGGAAAAAATTTATTTGAGGGGAAATCCAAAACTAGATTAAAGATTTCTTGAGAAAAAATAAAGGAGACAAAAAATTAAACAAACGATATGAACCCGGCAGCGGATTCTCTTCCTCCAGGTCAGTTATAGCACAGGCCGCGCGGGGTGGAGACCCAAAAATGCCTAACTTTGCGGCCGTACGAGAACAGAAATCTCCCCCGATTGAACAGTTCGCTGGCAAAATGCTACTACCAGCTACATCAATCGCACTTCCATCAGACCTACAACAAATTCCTTCTGCCCACGCTGAAGATGAAAATAATGAGAAACACACAAGCGGACAAACCCGCAGACGCAAGGATTATTTTGGTTATTTTGACACCTCTTCTGAGTCCCTAAAGGAAGCCCAACCATTATTTAAACTTCGAGCCGGAGACATTGAAAATGTACGCTTCAATCATCGAAATGCTAAAAGCGGCAGCGGAACAGGCCCTCGAAAAAAAAAACATTTCGCCAGACATTCGACAAGTTTCTTTCGCCTGCTGACATACGAGTGCACTATTTCGCTGACAGCAGGATCCCGGCACCCGATGGCGCCTTTTCTCTGACAGTTTTTAAAGCAGAGCTAAATAACAACTCTGACTGAAACTGCTACTAAAAAAACGGTTAAAACTGTGTATTATTAACTATCACTAGCTATCTTAACCAGCAAAGATATTGTTACTACATATTTAACCGGAGATAAACTACTAATATTGTAAAGAATTTGAGTTTACAAAAATTTCCTTGATGTGCTAAATTAGTCAAATATCTAAGGGGTATGTCAGATATGGTGTATGTCAATCAAAAATTTGCTGCAGTAAAACTAATATAATGTAGGATTTTATTTCAAATTAATTTTCCCTTCATTTCAATATTATTCATGTTTTATTTTACTTTTCTTCCCGCTGTCTAGATTTATGTCTGTTCATCCAAGTTTTATTTCCCGCGTCTTGCTTAATTGTTTTTTTTCATAAATATCATTTGTTGACATATCTAAGGGGTATGTCAGATATGGTGTATGTCAATCAAAAATTTGCTGCAGTAAAATTAATATAATGTAGGATTTTATTTCAAATTAATTTTCCCTTCATTTCAATATTATTCATGTTTTATTTTACTTTTCTTCCCGCTGTCTAGATTTATGTCTGTTCATCCAAGTTTTATTTCCCGCGTCTTGCTTAATTGTTTTTTTTTCATAAATATCATTTGCTGACAAGTACTTAAATTTTAATTCTTCTGCAACCCTCATTTCGAATTCAGTTATTTAGTTTCTCTCTTGACAAGATGATGACTGTTTTATATAAATCGACCCTTCCTACGTTGAAGCTGACAATTCCGACTAATCCGACGCTCCTTGCAACAATACTGATTTTTTCGACAAAAGCGACAAAAATCGTCAAAAACCGTCGCTTCTTACAAGCAAAACCGATGAAACCGACAAAAACTGACGACGCTTCGTACGTCTTTTTTGTCGGTATTTGTCAATGCGGGTCTATCTCAACGCAATTATAACCAAATGCGTATTCAGATAGTGATTCTATGGCCCAGCTTTCTTGAATGTATAGATGCGTGTAACACTTTCTTATTCGAGTCAGCTTTGCCTGCTATCGTCTATGCACAATGATTACAGTTAGGCATCTAATTCTGTCGACCACTCCTCATTTTTTACAGCTCACATTTGAAAAATTGTTTTGGTTAATGCAACCTTTGATACTGATACTGTCAAGAAGTGCTTCGTGAAGAGCTGTGCTATTATACTCAAATACTCTTTCTCTCGAGGGTTCAAGATCATGTGATATATTTGTCCCTGATAGTCCAATAATTCGGCTGGAATCCGTTCTATGCACTGAGACTGGGACTGATTGAAAAGTTGACAAAAAAGTTGTTTTGTGTTGTGAGAAGTGTGAAATTTTCCTTACAATGCTTGTTTACTTCTGCCCAAAAACATGCTTATTATTCAAATTATTTTACAATTAGTGTTGGTGATTCTACCGGAATTTCTGGCTTTTAATTTGGTTGGAACTAAACATAATCTATTAAGATTTTTTTACTCAGTATTTTTATCTATAAACAAATTAAAATCCAAAAGTCTGCCAATCCAGAGTGTCAATTGGCTGTTAAATGGTTCATTGGAGCGATATTTTTACGATTGATAAAACCACATTTTTTTCAAAGCGATTTTGAAAAAAACTGTAATACATAAAAACCGTGAGCTTCGAACTATAAACAATATACAGTTTAACTGGTTGCTGCCCTGGAATCTCGAGTGGATGTTCAAGGTGGTCGGAACAATTATTAGGTTCTTTTTAACCAGTAAAATGATCTATAGTAATTATTAAATGCAAAATTCTGCCAACCCAACATCGCAATCCGCTAATGAATGACTCGTAGGAACGACAGTTTCTCACTAATAATTATAGTGCTAAGTAATTTCTGATAATTAAAATGGTCGCCCGAACTTAGAATGCTTAAAGTTTTTACTAGACAAAGACGACTACCAGTAATTATAACTTATCAGCGGTATAACCATCTTCCTTTAAAATGAGGAAACGGCGCTCAAAATAACTGTTTTCGCTCTAACATATAGACAAGTGCTGCTCTGAATTCATCACAAGATAGGTCGCGTCTGACAAAATTTTCAAATGGAAATATAGTGTATATTTTAATAATAATAATTGTGGTTCCTGCGTAATCGCAGCGGAGCAGCATTAGGCCACAGCGTCCTCTTCTCAGCTGTTCTTTTTCTTATAATTCCCCACATTTCAGACTGATCTATTTATGAGCAGAATTTTTTTTCGTCTGAAACTTTCACGTGGTACCATCATTGCAGCGCACATTGGTCAAGCTTTGGCCAACCTGAAGCTATGGTTAAGTAAGAGCTCATCTTCACACAGACAGTTTCACGGAGGCGTGTGAGCCAATCATTGGCGTGTGAACCAAACACCTCAAATTGACGTTTCTTATGCTGATTTGTCTAATTGGTTTTTTTTCAGTAGTGCTTCGAGAGCATGACAAGAATATAAATAATTTGTTATAATTTGGTTCGGATCTACAATGGAGACTTCATTCCAATAGATTTTTAAGTGGAGTCAAAGCTAAAATAGCTGGAAAATTTGAGGACTTATGCCCGTTTTCGGAAACCTACATTTGAAAAAATCAGTTCCAAATTTTGGTAAAATATATTTAGGCGGATTTATGCTTGGATATTATTATTAATATTATTAAATTGACTTGGTACCCGCGATGCTGGAATCACTCTGTTAATTAATTACAAAAGCAGGACCAATTAACAGGATACTGATAGTATTTAAAGTTCATAGCCTTTATCAACAGAGAGTTCAGCTGTTTCCGAAATAACACTGTTGGACATGTCCAGTCAAAAGTTGAGATGTCATTTCGCTGGGTGAGAACATTTGCATATTTCACAACTCTCAATACAAAATACTCTTCCAATTTGACTGATTTCGTTCAATTAAAATTGGTCCTCAAAAATTGTTTTGCTGCAGAACGGTTACTGCGTGGTCCCTTGAAAACTTCCAATAATCATCAAACTTAAGGGCAGTATCACAGTTGTAAATTTTGTTCAGCATAAGAAGATCATTTCGAACCAAAAGAAAACTGATTGCCAACAAATTGTTGTAAATGATGCTCGGATTGTAGTCACTATCTGTACAAAATTTCTTATTCAAAGCCCACTTGAGCGCTCGTCTTTGCATCTTTTCTAGTTTTCTGCAGATTGGTCAATTCGAGAACCATACATATGACGCGTAAAGGAGAATTGATAAAATGTAATTTGTGTATAAACTTACTTTTACTCTCGTATTTGTAGAAAAGGGAACGTTTCTCTTCAAGAAAAAAAGCTTTTGTTGTGCCTTTATTAGCCGCTGATTGATGTGACTGTCCCATTTCAAATTATTAGTAATAACTGTACCAAGATCATTCACCGAAGATTTGCATGTAATTTCTGTATCATCTGCATACAAGTGGACACTTCACTGATCTAACTTTTTTACATCAAAACATATAGCTTCAAACTTTGAATTGTTGAATTCCATTCTGTTTTCTTTTGACTATTAGATAGCTTTGTTTATACCATTTTGTAGCTAAAATAAATTCATTTGACTTCTAATAATTTTTGTGTCATCGGCAAAAAGATATGTGCTGTTCTCCATTAGAGATGGAAGGCCGTTAATGTACACAGCAAACATAAAAACCGCAAACACTGAACCCTGTGGACCACCACTCGTAACAGTTAACTCTGACGAGTAGTCATCTTTAACGAACACGCACTGCATTCTATTTGATAAATAATCTGCAAAAAACTTGAGAATTTGGTTATCAAGTCCAAAATGCATAAGCTTCAACAAAATTGCATTGTGATTTATTGTATCGAATGCTTTTGCAATATCGAGATAAATGCTTAAAGCAGACTCTTTAGCATTCAAACAACGAAAAATTTTTCCACAATACTGGAGCATTTGAGTGATTGTAGAATGCTTGGTCCTAAAACCATGCTGGCGATTGTCTAAATTTTTCCATAAGCGATTCCTAAATTTTCTATACAATAACTTCTCGAAAATTAGGGAAAGCGCGCATAATATTCTTTGACACTGGTTTGTAATTTTCTATGTCAATTCTCGACTCTTTCTTATGCAGGGGTTAAATTATTGCTTTCTTCCAGCTTTTTGGAAATTCTTGCTGATTTATATTTTTGTTAAACATCTCAGTAACAACTGGGACAATGGCAGTTGAAAAAGTTTTCAAGAAAACAATTTATCGTAGGACTCAGAACCCGAATGACAACTAAAGATCATTGATTTTACTTCACTGTTAGTGAAATACATATCTTCTAGACAAATTGTGGGGTCTGCTGAAGCGAGTGGCACTGAAAGAGTGATCGTGTCTTCTTTGAAAACAGATGCAAAATGTTGATTGAAAGCATTGGCAATTTTCAACGATCCAGAAATACTTTTTCCAGCAAATTTCATCTTGGTTGACAGCTGAGAAATACGACGAAAGCTCTTAATATTTTGAAAAACTGTCAAAATTAAACCTGCAAAGGAATTCAGATATACTGTTTTATCTGGTTCAAGTGAATCAGCTAATTTTTTTTCAAGCCTTTCAATTATATTGTTGTCTTTTTTGACGCCGTCTAGCTGTATTTAGAACACTTTCTGCGTGAATGGAATGAGACGAAAAGTAATAAGGAGATTCCCTTCGCTTTCTCGTTTTCCGATGAATAAAGGCCATACAGCAAAAGTTGATTTCATTATAAAAATTTTGAAGTGTGTGGTTTATATCTCCAACTGAAGCATCAAAGTAACTGAATCTTTCAGCAATTTTGGGAAGATCCGCTTTTTGGAAAGAATAAACCGATTTTGATTTCTCAACCTGGCCGGTAGAAAAATTTACTTCAGCGCTAATCATTGGGTGATCGGAAAATGTCGTATGGATCTGAGCAAAAGAAATAGTGTCAAGGAAAACCGCAAGAAATCAATCATTTTTAACGTTTTGTCCTCTATGAGAGAGCAAAATCCGTATTTTCGAAAAACCTGGCAAAACTTTTTTTCATAGGCATTACTACTGCTCAGAAGACTCCAATTAATTCCAGGAAGGTTTACATCACCTACTATGAGCACATTGATGAGATCTAAATCGTTTTTAAGAACTTTTTCATAAGCCGAACTAATAATGTCGTGTAAGTAAGTATCAAACAATTCAACTTCTGAGCGATAAGGCGAATCATAAGGTGGATTGTAAACATTTATAACAAATATTGCCTGCTGTAAATTGCAAAAGAGAGCCGAAGTTGCAAAGTCAACAGGAGATTTAGCTTGGATTGTTTCACTGTGAACATTAATTTCTGTTTTCATGCAAATTACAACTCCTCCTTGGCTATCATTACATCGATCAATTCTACTAACTACTCTATAAAAGTTTGAAATAAAGACACATGTCTGATCAACTCTCGAATCAAACCACGTTTCACTCAGACAGATGATATCGGGTTTATGAACTTTGAGATGAATATCAAGGCTGATTCTTCGATTCATATTCACCTAGGATCTACAGTTTAAGGACGAGATTTTGATGGCTGGTAGTCAGGACGTATGGGTGTTTTGACCTGTAGACGAATGCACACTATTAGGGTTGAAATTTTCACTGATAACTTTTCCCTTATAAAATAACTCTTGACCTTTAATGGAGAAACTGTTTTTTTTTCGTAGCCAAAAATTGTTTATCAAATTTATCTTCCGCTGATATAGTGTTTTTATTGTATTCCTCAACGGAGAGAAATTTTTTTACGACAACTCCAGAACCTTTTAACTTTGAAACAGATAGGAAGATCGTTCTGAGAGTTTCCCTAATCTGAAGTAGTCATGAATTACGACATATTTCAGCCCCATTATTTGCTTGAAAATATATACTACTTGTTTTTTGTCTCTATTCATTGCTTCATTTCTCGAAATCTGGTCTTGATTCTCCTGTATTCCAAAAATTATTAATTTGTCGCTCCTGTGATTTTCCGATTGTTGATTATATTGAGGTTTTGGTTGGCTATTTTGCTTCAGAGAACCCACACTGCTCTTTAAGTCTTTTATTTCATTTTGAAGCTGCTCAATTTTAGTTTCGCAAGAGTTTTGTTTCAATTGGTTAATATCATTTCTGATTTCAGACAATTCTTGTTGAGTTTGTGTATTAAGTGAATGAATATTATCCGAAAAAGAATCAATATTGGCTTTTGTTACTGGAAGTTGACCTGTTTGCTCGCAATTTTCACAAGACCAAATTTTGCCCTTAATTTTTCCCAAAACTGCCAAAATACTGTTTGGTAAATTTGAGCACGAATCATGAAACCACGTTTTGCAGGATGTACATTGTACACAAAAGCTATCACAATTTTTCTGGCAGGATCCGCAGGGAAAATCTAATAAACTGGTGTGCGCATTAGGCTTCGCTTTTTTGTTTTTTGTCATCTTTAGAATTGCATAAAAATGGGCGTTGGGGAATGGTTTCAATTGTTTTCACAGGCAAACCGCCCCAGAAAACTTCGGGGGGGGGGGGGGACATACTGAGCTGCTTTCACAGTTAGAACACCCCGGAAACTTGGACGAAGAATAGGTACGATCTCAACGGAGAACTGATATTAAGTACTTCGGCTAGCCCCCGTAGACCCAAATAAACTACACTTCTCTTGCACTCCACGAAACAGATGGTAACAAAAGTGTGTAAGTTGTAAGTTTTACTGAATAAAAATGTTCAATTTTCAGGTTCAAACTAGAAACTATTTTAATTCTAATGGTTTCATTTACTTTTAATCAGACCCTCATTAACATTGTTTGTTAGGCTCCTATTGATCAATCTTATTTGCTTTATTTGCTAGCTCTTGTTGATGATCTTGCAGCCTCAAATCGAAATTTAAAAAAAAATGACTTTCAAAAGTTCCAAAACGCACGATCAGATTTTAAGGCCCCTGTACATCAAACAGAAAATCAGCATTGAACAATTGTCATTCAGTTGTCTTCAGATGGGGGTTTATGGATTAAAATTATCTGGTTTTTAACTTTACAGATTTACAGATCTTTTATGTTTTTCTTCACTAATCACCCATGATTCAATTCATGAAATGTTAGTAGCTTTTGGTCCTCTTTAAATTCCTGAGAATTGATTTTTTCTTCTGCAAAAATGGAAAAATTTATCCTCGAGCTCAAAAGCCTTGCCAATACTCAAACACTTCAACCTAAAACACTGACGATTATTTGTCTGTCTTTGCCTTGAAGAAGTATCAATTTTTGTAATTGATTTTAGTTTTCGTTGCTTGAACGATGACTTTTGTTATTAAAATTTGCGAATTTCTGTTATTCCTCAATGATGTAACCATGCAGATTTTTTCATCTGTCTCTTCCAGTAATTAATCCTGATTTTTCTCTCTTCTTTGTCCTCAGGGTCGCAATTTCCCCAAAAAATTTTGAGGTCACTATAATTTTTCAATTGGTTCGCTTTTCAGTTGCTTTAGTGACATGAACTTGTACATAACGTTGTCCGGCCATTCCTTTGAAGTAAAAATACGTTGTTTTTCTGAAAGTTTTCAGGGCTTGTCTCAACGTAAATCGCTTCCACTTTCTGGCTTTCAAATTTCAACGCTGTTATAGCAGATTTAAGAAGCTCAAGATGATAATTGAGGCAATAATTTTCTCCAGAATTTGCTCTGTTGCTTCTGGCTTAGTAATTTGAGCAAATGTGAGGAGAGGGCGGAGGATGTTATTGATAGAAGCCGAAAACTGGCCGACATTCGGCGAGATTTTTCAGTTTAGATTTTGAGGAATAAAGTTACTTTTGACTACATACTGGCCATAAATTTTGTGTCTGCAAGAAAATAGTTTTTGATTAAACAAATGTGAAAAGAAATCGCCGGATAGATATAAACTAATTATGCCAATGTTAAGAAAATGAGAAGAGTTTTTTGACGACGCAGTATGTAGCGCATTTTCCAGAGATAGCAAACAATCGGGACACGTGACTATAAGTCTATTATTCCCAGAAACTTTAGTTTGAAATACGCCTCATATGCACCAACAAGCGTTGATTTGAGACGATTGGAATTTCGTTTATTATCCCTTTCCTCGCATTAGTTTTTTTTTTATAGAAATGGAAATCTAAGGCTCTGCTTCAAAACTAAACAAATTATTACTTTGACGTTCATGCTTTCTGACAATTTTTAATTCCAGGTCAAGATTTCCGAACTGGTGAATGAAAGCAATCTTGATTTTATTGTTCCGACCCCCACTTTAGTGGGGAGGGAGGAACTATATACTCAACTGGGTTTTTTTGTTGTTCAGTCAAATTTGGCCGATCGATATATTCATCGTAGAGAATTGTGAGTGGTATCATTAAAAAGTCCAGCGTATAATACGGAATTAAAAAGATTTTAACAATTTTCGTTTTTTACAGGGAGTTATCGAGGTTTAAAGTTTTGTGAACATTCGACTGTTTTTGTTCACATTTTTCGTAATTTTTTCTAAATTTTGGCACAAATTTGCTAATACAATTCAAAAATTAGTTAAAATTTTTAACGGCAAAGTGTTGTTGTTACCGTTAGAGATAGAAGACCGTTGCTGCATTGTTTTTGGCTAAAACTTTTGTTAAAAATTTCAAACTTAGAACTTTTTTCATCACAAGTGGCACAAAATATGCTTTTTTTGGTCCACTTTGTTAAAGTTTGCCAGACTTAGTGACCTAGAAACCTTAAAAAAGACTTCCTAATCTCAGAAAGAGCACTAGTTGCAACTAGGCGCCGTATGAAAGTCCTCTGGATTTAAAACTTTGCCGTTTTTTTTGCAGATTTAAACCGATGATTATATAAAATGCATCGTTTTTTTAATATTTGAAGAATTCCACCCAACAATTGGTCAGTTTTCTGGGCGCGCGACAAAATCAGGGAGAAGTTTGATATTATCATGGATTCTTAGAATCAGAGACTTTTTGGTTTTTATTTTGATGCTGCCTTTTTTTCAAAATATTTTGCTATTGTTTCTGTAATGTTAATTACTGACAATATTTTTCATTCACGGCCCCGTTAACGACAGCTCCAATTTACGTAAATTTGAGGCCCAATTTCGATACAGTTTGATTTCATAGACCCAAAGGGTTTTTATGGCTTTGAGGAAGAGTTATATTAAAATTTAACTGCATTCTTGTCTTTTGCCTTCAATTGTTATTCTTTTGGCAGTCTGATTTTTAATTTTAACCACTCAAAGATCTAAATTTTTTCCTCAGGAGGTGCAAGTGAAACTTTAACATTCATTCGGTTGTTACCTAATGTCTCCTATGTTTTTGATTGTCTTTGTTTTAAGGAAAACTCTGTGATTTTTTGAAATTGTCAATTTTTATATTGTTTTAGTCGACATTTTTCTTATTCTCAGTAAGTAAATGTCAACTTTTCCTCTTTATAGAAACTAACTTAATTTCATGGCCCATTGTTTGAACAGAAGGTTTTCTTGCTCTTGGTACTAAGAGTTTTTTTGTACAAAGTTTTCTGGTTGTTGTGCATAATTGGCAATTTTTGCTGTTGTTTTGTTTCTTTTGTAAATTGTCACATTATTTGACAATCTAACTGAAAAAAACTTTTAAAATTTTGAAACTGAACATATACATTTTGTTTTCATAACATATGGTTTGAAGGGCTGCGACACCGTTCTCTTGCGGAAATTGGTAGAGTTTTTTTTGTTTTTGCCCTTTATTTGTTGCTATTTTTTGTTGTCGTACGCCAAATATTGTGTAATTAAAGGTCTCAGTGGCCAACTATTGACACACAAATGAACTTAATAGCTAATATCGGTAAATAGCTTATGGTTGTTTTCACTTTCGAATTAAAATTCTAAAAAAGTAATAGTATTCTTCAGCTTATCGTTTTTTTCTGGTTTGCGTTTTTTTCGTTTTTTACTATGTTCTATCATTTTCGTAAATTAACCTCATTATTTAGAGCTCTTTTTATGTTTTGTTCAATCAAACAATAATTTTTCTGTTGTTTAAACGTTTTCAATAATGTCTTCAGGGCTTAAAAAATTTGTTTCAGAAGAATTTTGTGAAGGTTAGATACTTTTTAGTTTTTGTGGTTTGTTGATGTCAATTTGTGATAGTTGTTTTACAAAAAGATGTCATGATGATCAAAGGAGACGCAATTAAAGATGTTTTATTCTCGCGGTTATTATCTCATATATTTAATGACTTCAAAACTGTGGTTTCGTAAAATTGTTTATGGAACTTATTAGTTCAGCTTGTATTTAATGTTATTTTATAGTCTTATGATTTAGTCTCATTAAAAACAATTGCAACCAGTTTTTCGAGTTGTTGCAAGACAAACTGTCTATTTTTTAGTCGAAACTTTTTGTTGGCTATGAACTAATAAAAAAAGAGATTTTTGAGATCTGCCAATTTTATTTCTGATAAATTGTAGCTAATCATCTCTATATACAATTCACATTATTTATCTATTGAAATACAATTTGCTCTTCATAACGGTTTTATTTTCAAATGGTCTTTCTTGTTTGAACAACCATTTTTCATAAAACCAATTTTCGTGATTTCTGCATTTTTGCCCCCTTTTTATAGGTTTTTGTTTTCTTTTCACAGTATCACAATAATGGGCGTCATTTGACTTACAAATGTTGTCAACTGCAAAAAACGCAATTTAAGATTTTTTATTATTTTTAGTGATCAGCTTAATATTTAATTGATTGGGGGACATCGTTTTCGTGCATAATTTTTTGTGCAAATTTTTCGTTTTTGCCTGCGTTTGTCGTTCTTTTTGTAGTGGAATGACATATCCTGGATAATGAAAGGCCTCAGTTGCTCTCTATTGAGGTATAAAAGACTCTCTCAATGATTTCATTTGGTGCCTATTGTTTCCAATCAGTACGAATTTAATTCCTTTTTTAAAAAAGCAATGTTTTAATAAACGCATTGTGGAAAAGTCGCTTATTTTGTTCCAAAAAATTACCAGTTAATCTTCCTAGTAAAAGTTTTATCTGATGCCATTTTGATTTGGTTATTAGCGGTTTTCAAAAAATGGACAAGGAGTTTTGGTTGTATTTAATATTTGTAACTAATTGATTTTTTTGCCGTCTTTTCTGGTAGTCATATTATGGTAGCCACAGGTCTCATAGGCTCTCTAGAGTAGATTGTTTTATTCTTTTAGTAGTTTGTTGAACGATATGTTGATATGTTAATTTTTTTAATCTCATTTGGTAGACAATTAAGTGAAAAATGTAGATGTGCGGGGTCGGAACTTAATGTGCGAATGCACATTACCGAGCCTCCTTGTTTTCCTTTACTCTTCTTTTATTTAGAGATACGCATCGTCAAATAAGTCCGTTTCAAAAGTTTTCTGGAGAAAATTTTACCTTTAGCTTGCTTTTCGTTTTGAGAATCCAGAAATCCTTGTTTTGAATTTACTGAAATGAAATGAGGAATCGGAGAACCTCAAAAATGTTTTTGTCAAAAATTTCAAAAACAGTTAATTCACTCAGAGGCCAATAACCTTGCTATGTTTCTAATACTTTCTGTGTCTATGATTCAAAAAGAGAAAAACTTGGAAAAAGTGTTTTTTGACAAAAATATTTGAAGATAAATTCAAATTTGTAACCGCTATATCATTTTAAGAATTACTTTATAAACACATGAATAGATAATAGGAACACGTTCGTGTAATATAACCTTTCTGCTTTTTTCTCCTTATAATTAATTTTCATTTCTTTTTTTTTCGTAAAACGTTTTGATTTGTATCATGCAGAATTATTCGTCATTTTGTTGCAAGCACTCGATTAAAGACTTTTTGAGAGACGCAACTCGAGCGTCAGTTGTAGGCTAGTTTGGTCTAGCGTGCTAAAACACACGAAAACGTTGTTTGTAGCGTTCTTATCTGTATTTTGTCATAATTTGTTTATAGCTTTTATATAGTTTTTCGCAGTTCACATTTTAAATTAAAAAATCCGGCGAGTGAATTTTAATTAACATTATCTATTATGCTTGATTCAATAGTAAAACACAATTATGTATCATAAATATCAAATTCTGAAGCTTTTCTGGCACTATCGTTATTATTAACCGCTTGTGTACGCACGTAGCAAAATTCAACAGAAACATAAAAGCTGAAAGTTAAAATTTAACACTTACTGACAAAGCCAAACAACAAAAACTTTTCATCTGTTTGGTAAATTTTAACAAGCTAGTGCGTTGATTTTGTACACTTTTTTGTTCTTTTCAGCGCAAAAAAATCAGCGCGGCTGAAAGTATTCAAATGGTTTTTTTGTAAACTCAGTTTTGTCAAGTTCAGTTTAACTACACGTGACAATGATAGTAGAATTAGCGTCAAAATTCTTGGAAACGCCTCCAAATTTGAGGACGACTAGTTTCACTGACAGGTGTAACTTTATGTACTCGCCTATACTGTTCGCCACTTTCTGTACTTTCACTGTACTCAGCAATGAAGTCATCGGAGATCCCATTGATTGTTGGACCCCAGAATTCTTTACAGGTTTGTTTTAACTCAGCGCATTTTTTAAGATGCATGTACAAACGCATAACTCCAGAAGAATTCCGGAAAGGACTCGAAGAAAACAAAAAAAAATAACCAATTCAAAAACTAGTACGTACCTGTTTTACTCATGAGAATTAGAAAAAAATATTTGAACTAAACTCATGATCAAAAGCTCTGATCGAAAGAAATTGAATGAAAAATAAGAAAAAAAGAAACGATTTTTTTACAAGGACACATAAGCAAAGGAAAAAAAATTATAAGGAGTATTGAAAGGCTCGCAAAACAATAGGGAAGTTGTAATACTCTAATAAGGTGTCTGAGATTATAGAAAACAAGAAAAAACTGCAAATTACTATGAAGAACAGTCGAAATTTTCTTATTTTTTGTCAAATTTCTCAACATAAAAACAAATTTTGTAAAAAAAAAATCTGTATTCACTTAGTACATAAAATCTCCAGAAGTAAAAGCGTTTTATCAATTCCTACTTAAGGCAGTAAAACAGAACAATCAGCAAAAAATTCGCCTAAAATTCAGCAAATTAACTGAAAAACATACAAATTGTAATCGAATTCATTTATATCGCCAGAAGCCTACAATCTACTATCAAACAACCCTAAAAATTATACAATATCATAATAAGATATCATCCGAATTTTAAAAAAAATAAGAATAAACTGTTTGCGAAAAATTGTTTGTTAACAAAGTTTTCGCTCGCTTACAGAAAATTTTTTCACACCTCAATTTCTCGCTCTCTAGAAAACATCGGTATGAACAACGAAGCTCTCCTTTTATCTCCACTCTTTCAATTTTGATCAGCACCCAAACCACTCTAAATTTTTTCTTTCGTTTCATTTCCTGCTTCACAATTCACTCCAATAAAATTGATTTAAAAAATTCTGCACTTCAATGCTCCACTTCCAGTCTTAATAACTTAAGAGTATCTTAGATATAACTTAAGATATACTTAAGTATATCTTGGAGATAACAAATTTTTCAAAACATTTTTCGGCCAAATATAATTGTTTATACCGGTAGAAGAAGACAATATTGCCTCCAACTGATTCATTGGTCCGTCACTTTCGATCATTTATAAAATTGGTTTTTTTCAGAATGACACAAATTGTTCTGCACTCAACTAAAACTCCAGTATTTTAACATTCAAGATTGATGGGTTACGAGTCAGTTGCACCCTTATCACTGAAACTCTGCAAGTTTGGTGAGTTTGTCGACAAAAGACAAAGACATTGTAAAATTTTATGAATTCAAGTTATATATATATATATATATATATATAAAAATCACAGCCATTGCTTCAATACTACCTAACAAAGAGTCATAAAATAACAAAGAGTCTTTACAAAGAACTTAAGATCTCAAAAACGAAATAATCGCTCTATATGGATAGAAAAGTCAAGTATGATTTTGCCAATGCGCACACATTGCATACATCACAGAGTTTCCCCACTGTCTCTGGTGCACTCCTTAGCACATCCGCTTGATTCATATGATCCAATCGTTTGTGCCACTTCCTTGCACTGTCAAGTTTCGCGCTGTTGGAACTCAACTTGAATTCTAGAACGCTGATTAGTAAGTAAAAAAAATTTTTTTCCGTTAGTTTTACCCGAGTTCCCTTCTGGTGTTTCTTGCAGCTACTTCTTTTCTCGAAAGTGAAGCTATGTCTCCACTCCGTGCATCTTGAGACTGATAAAAGGTTTGAAGAATAGTCAGGCACACACAAAACATTTTTGAGTGCGCATTGGATTTCCCCTTTGTTCGAGGGTATGCTGATCCTCACACAGCCTCTGCCCACAACTCTGGAAAATTCTCCGTTGGAATTTCTGAGAACTGATTGAATGGGCACAAATTTCAGGAAAACGTCAATGTTCGTCACTATGTGATCTGTACAACCACTGTCCACTGGCATGCCCGCTGTCTTCCACTGGGTAAGAGCTGCCCAATGTTCCTCGTCTGGTGAAGCCAATGTTGGACCCATTGCCACTGACTCATGTTTGCCTCCATCTCTTTGTCTCTTGCATGCCCTGTCTAGGTGACCTTTCTCACCACACTTGCTGCATTGTGCTGTCTCCTTACTCCTGCAATCCTTGGCAAAGTGTCCAGGGATCCCACACACAAAGCAGTTTCCTTTCTTGGTTCCCTTCTTGAAATCGCGCTTCACTACAAGTGCCCCTGAACCGCTCTGTCCCTTGTGCCTCTGTGCTGTGCTCTCATGGAAGTTCTGCAGCCTTTTCCTCAACTCGGTGAAGTTCGTTGCCGGGTTGAAGCTTTCCAGTATAACAAAACTTTCATACCTCATTGGCAGACCATTGAGTACCAAGGCGTTGAAGAGCGTCTCTGAGACTGTTTACCCTGCTTCTTGTAGCCTTGTGAACAACTCTTGTCCTCTGATGAAGAAAATATCCTGATCCTTAGAATCCATGAGCTGCACTCGAGCAAGCTGTGCCACCAAAGACACCCTTTTTGTCGACTCCACACTCTGAAATCTTGCTTGCAAAAGCTTCCAAGCATTTGCTCCAGCTCCTATGCCGTTATCTCCCACACAGTCACGTCTCATCAGCATTAGGGTTGTTGCATCTATAGTCAGTGCCAGATGGCATAACACATTGTTCCGTTTCTCCTTGATCTCTGCAAATTCCTTCCCACAAGCATCCTTCAGCATCTTGTGGTTCTTCTTCTTATCATTGCTTTCCCCATTGGCTAGTGGTGCTGGCTCATTGGGTTGCTCCTCTGTCCAAAGTAGTGATTTGTAGAGACCTTTCGTCTGCATCCCTGCCACAAATCTTGTGCACCAGATTGGAAAGTCCTGTGCGTTCCTTGTGTAGGTCAGCAGCTTCATTGTCTGTTGATCCACCGTAATTTTAGCAGGCAAAACAGTAGTTAAAAGAAAAGGTACTAAGCAGAAAAGAATTATGACTGTCAACAACACATTAGTTTTGTTTTAGAAATTAGTTTTATGAGTTAGGAAATTGCTGAGCCCACAAACTGTTGTGTTTTGGGTCTTCGCAAGCGGAAAAAGGCGTTTTTCAACTATGTAGAAAATTTATTTTCTTAAAATCAGACAATAACAAGAATGATATTTTACAGCAGATTTTAAAGATTTACATGAGAGATCTGATTATTATATCAAGATGGTTATTTGATTTTGGGGATGAAAAAAGGCTCAAAAATCAGCTGCATATATACTCATTATCAGCGTCAGAAAGTCAAGAAACAAAACTAATCTTAGTACCATGATTTACCGTGGGGATCGCAAGGGTTACCCAATATGGTTTGCTTCTGTGAATTTCTTAGAAATCAGTCGCAGGGAATACCATAGATGGTATGCATTTACACTTTTCTAAGAATTCGTTCACATTTCCGGTGTTATCATAATCATTCAATGCATGCTGGGAAGATATTACATCAAATAATCTCACTCTAAGAATAGTTATCTAGATTCACCAATTTGAACCGAATATTGATTATAAGCACCATTTCTTGACGATTCTTTTATATAAAAATCAAATTTTGTGATTAAAATCAATTTGCTCCTGTCTTGGTAATCTGGTAAGTTAAATTTTCTTTCTATTAATTCTCACTAAGTTCATGACTATAGTTTGATTGAAATTCTAACAACCTCGAAATGTAATTTCATTTAAAAATTTTAACCACTAATAATTGGCCTGATTGTAATTTATTGGTTCAGCGTGATTTGACGATTTGTTTACGATTTGTAAATAATATACATTTCAAATTACAATTTTCAATTTTTGTTAATAATGAACAATGAGTTTGCATTTTCTAGAATATGTATTGTCAACAATAATACTTCATTTATGCTATTAGAGAACTGAAAACTTGACATTCAGTTATGATAGAAAATCGTTTTTTTTTTTCAATTTCTTTGTCAAATACAAAAAATTGGAATGTTTATATCATTTTTGTCCTGAAAATTTTAAACTGTTGGTTTTAAAATTAGTTTAATGGTAGTCAAAATAAACCGAGATTATTTAATAATGGAAACTATGCATAGCTGCAAGATAAATTGTTTTGTTTGAGAAAAAATTGCAAACGAGTTTATTTATTGGAAAAAATCCGTGTTTTCTGTCGATACTAAGCTTTTTATTGTAAATCCTTTGATCCTTTGACAAATTTGATGCATTCTGTCCTTGCCAATCCAATCAAACGCGGGTATTCTTATCGACTCTGCGCACTTTATTCTGTAATTCGTCCATTCAAAAATGTCAAATTTTGCGTTTTCTGATTCAATGCCGCGTTACCTGTTCTACCAAAGTTCTCGAGGTATGTGGTTTTCATAATTTTCTTGCTACCAATTGCGCTGGGTTCATTCAGTTATTTCAGCTGTTTCGGTTTTTGGTATTGCTTTTTTGCTGAGAAGATAGGCAATTTTTCTTCATTTTTTCTCTTTACAATCCGCAAATTGTTCCAGAAGACCATAGATTTTCGTAGTATTTTGTTTGTATCTTTGAAGTATCTCAAATAAACAGTATAAGCTTAAGAATTATAGCCTGGACAATTAAGACATCTTCTGGCCACTATTTAAATCAACCGATCAACTTTTTTTGCGTTTCCATATTCTGGACGATACTATGAGGTATTGATGTCTAGATTACCGTTATTCTACAACTTTGTGACAAGCTATCATATTTTAATCTCGCTCCTTAGAAAGGCCATTCCCGTACCTAGCAACTTTTGAAAGGAACGCTAGTCGACCTAAAAGACTAAAAATATCTTTTTTAGAACAATTTGATTATGGAGAGCCATTCTGACCCATGAGAAAAATTTCGCTCTAGCAGTTTTGCTTTTTCATTCTGTAATCTGATCGCGTATTTTCCTTCATCACAATTTTTGTTCCTGAGCTTTTTTTTATAACGCAATTATCTCAGTCATGGTAGCATTTTAATACGTATCTGGACTATCCTTAATATTCTACGTAACGCGTCCACTGGGTTTGATCAATTTAAACCTGGCTGGCAAATGGAAAATTTTTGGAACTGTTCTAGGGTTCGAATTAATTTTAACAGTTTGTATGTCAGTTTTCTGATTTTGAAGCAGCTTGAGACGATATTTAGGACACAACATTCGATAGATTATCATTTGTCTTCATTCCTATATAAATGTCATATATTAATGCCAATAATTACAACTTAGATAAATAAGCTTATATAAAGAGAAAAAAGCTTAATAAAAAAAATAGCTTAGAAATCAGAAAATAACTTGACTTTATTTCGAGTTTTTTGGCTAAAACGTTTAAATTACAGTTTGCTGCGGATAAACCATTCACCGAGGCGTTGTGGGGTTCATCCATTTTTCATTATATCATTCGGCACGACTATAAAAATTAAGCTTTTCATTAAAAAGCTCTTTTCTATAAACATACGGAAATGAGGATATCACCGTTACAATCTCTCGGGGAACTTCTTTTTCTCTCGTTTATTTTTATTTTGTTGTGTTTCGTTTAAGAAGTGTGGCAACAGGACCAGAATCTTTTCAAAAAGTATGAGCGGAATGTGCTGAATTTTTGTCTAAAAAAGTGCTGACTTTTATGAGGGAAATTTGCGGAAAATACACTGAGTTTATATACGAAATGCGCTCGAAAGCGTTGAAGTCAACGCATTCCGCGCATTTTCATCTCATTTTAGGACATTCATTTCATTCCTTAGAAAATTATTGCTCTGGAATGGTTCTAACACCTCGAGCCGGGTCTAAACTTCTTCATTATAATGACTTTTCCCTTGATTTAACTAATCGCTGCTTCCAGCTCAGTGGATTCAGTTTGTGGACAACATCTGTTGGATGAAGAGTACATACTACATCCCTATCAATGTAAGTGTGGAGGCTGGAAGAGAGGAGGAGCTGGAATTCGAGATCAAGTACTACCAGTGGATTCCCATCATATTCGGTATAGCTTCCAACAATCTATTCCCAGCCGGTTGCGAAAAGAAACCCCCACGGAAAAAAACACCCAATTCATTTTAGATAGGAAATAAACCCCCACGGAAATAAACCCCCACAGAAATAAACCCCCACGGAAATAAACCCCCACTTTACTATCAAAGAGCTGCGCATTTAGCGCGTTTGGCCATGCCTCGAGGGCCATGGCCATGCCTCAGCGGCCCGTGGGACTTGATATGAAACTATCACAACCGAACAAACTATCAGAATCAAAATTCAATTTTAAAATGGGGGTTTATTTCCGTGGGGGTTATTTTCCGCGGGGGTTTATTTCCTATCTAAAGTTAAGTGGGGGTTTTTTCCGTGGGGGTTTATTTCCTAGACCTATTTTTATCATTATAGGTAAATTGTTTCACGCTGAGATTTCAGCATTGCTTAGTGAATTTTGGTCATTGACTTTCTGTATCTCAAATTAACTAAAGAATTCACTTTCATGTAACGTGCGTGATTGAATACAAGGTGAGATAAATTTATGACGATACCAAGCGCAACCACAATTTGGTATGCAGAGATGTCGATTGACCCGAATCGGTTATGAATAGAGTGCAGATCGAAACAAATGTACGTGCTCAACTTTGATTTGACCAGTGAGCTGTGTTCTCGACATCAGATGAAGAAAAAATATAAGTAGTTATAACCATGGCTCGACCAAGAGAATTAGCAAGCAAAAGATAACAAACTACAAATATAAAAAAAAACAATTAATACCTCGCGGTGCTTATCTTCAGAACTTTTTATAGGGGCAAAGAATTAAATTTGAAACAAAGCCCTTTGCTCTTGGCGACATGATGCGGTTTAATATTTGTCAACAATTATTGCAAACTCAAAATTTTGCTGAGCTTGAAAGCCAACTGGGCCAGATTTTTACTGCTGGACCAGATAGGGTAGTGGAAAGCAAACAAATTAACAATAGTGAGATTCACCCAACTTTTCTTATTTTTTGCCATTTCCTGCCAAGGTGTCTGAATCACTCAGTTTTCTGCAAACCCAATGGTCAGCACACCAACCTTTTCTTGAATTCAAAACATTTCGAAAACACCTTTTCGGAGCAAAAAAATTCGATTGTCAGCTAACTTGTCTAGGAAAAATTTTTTGTAAGTGTTGCATATGAGCTCCACTACGTAGTCAATGTAGGATGTTAGAATATCGATCAAACTATACTCCTGAACTAAGTGAGAATTAACAGAAAGAAAGTTTACCTTACCAGATTACCAAGACAGGAGCAAATTGATTTTGTTAACAAAGTTTCTATAAATGAAACGTCAAGAATTGGTGGGTAGAATCAATATTCGGTTCAAAATGGTGAATCTAGGTAACTATTCTTAGAGTTAGATTATTTGATATGAAATCTTCACAGCATGTATTGAATGATAAATATACCACCGGAAATGTGAACGATTTCTTAGAAAAGTGTAAATGCATACCATCTATGGTATCCCCTGCGACTGATAGAAAGATTGCAGAAGCAAAATATATTGGGTAACCCTTACGATCCCACTGTAAACTATGATGATATGATCAGTTTTGTATCTTGACTTTCTCGCACTGGTAACATTTATATATATATACGGCTGATTTTTGAGCCTTTTTTCATCCTCAAAATCAAATCATCAACTTGATCTAGTAATCAGGTCTCTGCCGTAAATCTCTAAATTTTACTGTAAAATATCATTTTTGTTATTCTCTCATTTTGAGAAATTAGTTTTTCTACTTAGTTAAAAACGCCTTTTATTCCGCTTGCGAAAACCCATAAACCAACAGACTATGGGCCTAGCAATTTTCGGAGTCAAAAAATAATTTCTAAATCAAAACACCACAACAATGAGCCTGCACCGCTAGCCAATGGGGCGCGCAATTATGAGATGAAGAACCACAAGGTGGTGACGGATGCATACGAGAAGAAAATTGCAGATATCAAGGAGAAACGGAACAATGTGTGGTGCCATCTGGCACTGACTCTAGATGCAACAACCTTCATGCCGATGAGGCGTGACTATTTGGGAAATGATGGCTTCAGATATGTAGCAAAGGCTTCAAGCTTTTGCATAAGAGATTTCAGAGTGTAGAGACGCCGACATTGGTGACTTTGGTGGCCCAGCTTGCTCGACTTCAGTTCGAGTATTCCGAGGATTTGGATAGCTTCTTCATCATAAGACAGGAGTTGCTCACAATGCTATAGGAAGCAGGTGCAGCAGTTTCAAAGACCCTATTCAACGCCGTGGTCCTCAATGGTCTGCAAATGAGGTATGAAAGATTTGTTGTACAGGAAAACTTCAACCCGGCAAAGAACCTCACAGAGTTCAGAAAAAGGATTCCGAACTTCCATGAGAGCACTGCACGGAGAAACAAGTGACAAAGTGGTTTAGTGGCACTGGCAGTGAAACGTGACTTCAAAAAGGGACCCAAGGAAGGAAACTATTTTGTGTGTGGGGTCCATGGACACTTTGCCAAGGACTGCAGGAGGAAAGAGAGAGCACAATGCAGCAAGTGTGGAGAAAAATGACACCTAGACGGGGCATGCACGAGACAAAGAGATGGAGGCAAACATGAGTCAGTGGCAATGGTTTCAGTATTGGCTACACCAGACGAGGAATACGGGGCAGCTCTTACCCAGTGGAAAACAAAAGGTATGCTAGTGGACAGTGGTTGTACAGGTCACATAGTGACGAACATCGACGCGTTCCTGTACTTTATACCCATTCAATCAGTGGTCAGAAATCCAAACGGGGAGGCTTCCAGAGTAGTGGGCAGAGGCTGTGTGAGAATCAGCATACCCTCAAACAAAGAAGAATTCCAATGCGAACTCAAAATTATTTTGTGTGTGCCAGACTATTCTTCAAACCTCCTATCAGTCTCAAGATGCACGAAGTGGGGACATAGCTTCACTTTTGAGAAAAGAAATAGCTGCATGAAACTCCAGAAGGGAACTCGTGTAATACTAACACCTGAAAATAATTTGTTTTACTTACCCTGCAGCGTTCTAAATTTCACGATGAGTTCCAACAGCGTGAAATTTGTCAGCGCAAGGAAGTGGCACAGAGGATTGATTCAATTGAATCAGGCAAATGTGGTCATTAATGCACTTAAGACAGTGGGGAAACTTGATGGTGTATGCAGTTTGTGCGCATTGGCCAAAATCATAAAGACTCCAGTAACAAGAGTGGCAGAGATCCAAGCAGAAGAGAAGCTGGAGAGCGTTTTCAGAGAGGTGATAGTACCTTTCACAGTAGAGTCACTGTCAGGGTTCCAGTTCGGCATTGTGTTTGCATACCAGTATGCGAAATTTGTTTTTGTGGACTTGTTTAAGGCAAACAATGAAACGCTGGCCCGCCTGAAGAAGTTTTTTCTCCGTGTGGTGACGCCCAAGAAACTGAGACAAGCAAATGCGAAGGAGTTTCTCTCAGACCAGTTCAAAATGTACTGCTTAGATTCAGGCATTATGCAGGAAAAGACCATTCCAGAAACGCCACAACAGAATGGGTTAGATGAGGTGTGCAACTGGGGATCTGGCACCCAGTTGATGGCAATCAAGAAGGTGGCAACAAATAGCTGCAGGGCACATCTGCAATAAAGGAGGAGTGGCATGACGCAGAGTTCGTGAACACTCAAGAAACAACACTGAGACGAGATGCTTCGGATGTTGACGAAGCAGCGCTAGATGAGGAATCTACTGCAGCAAGAGGGAGTCTCAGAGACTCCGCGTCACTAGAAGACAGTGACACAGAGGACTTCTCACAGTCAGAGACAGTTGGCTTCTTTAAAGAGACATTGGAACAAGCACACAGGGCAGACCCCAGACGAGGTAGACAAGCAAAAAATGTTAGAATTTTCTTTGGAGAAGGCGGGCTCATCTTGTTGTGATTGATGGTGACTATGTGGAACCCAAAACAGTCTACGAAGCCAAGCAGGGTGACCACTGGGACCAGTGGCACCGGGCAAAGAAGGATGAGGTCAGGGCACTCCAAGACAACCAGACTCGGAACCTAGTGAGACCACCCACAGACAGGGACGTCATACAGGGCAAATGGGTCTACAAAGTGAAATTGGGACCCGCTGGTCAAGTCAACAAATACAAGGCACGCTATGTGGCGAAAGGTGTCAAACAAGTGGAAGGACTGGACTATTTTGGGTCTATTGAGCCTACCTATAAGCCAGAGACATTTAGGATTCTACTTCAACTATCAGCGAAGCAGGGCCATGTGATGCACCAGTTTATTGCACTCACCAATAGAAGAAGGAGTGTACCTGGAAGAGCCACATGAGTTTGTAAAACAAGGATTAGATGGAGTGAAGTTAGTATGTCGACTGAATAAATATATTTATGTTTTGAAACAGACAGCTAACAACTGGTATAGGGAACTGGCAGATTTCCTACTGAGACAGGGTTCCACCAGAAGCAGAAACGATCATTGCTTGTTTGCGAGGGCAGAGAAAGAGGGTCACACCTTCATATTGGTCTGGGTTGAGGACATTATAGTAGCTTAAAGAAGCGTGACATTGATCTCTGATGTCAAAAAGGCACGCGAGGCAACATTTCACATGGAAGACAGAGGGAGACTATACTGGTTTGTGGGTCTGAGAATCAGATGGGAAGAGGTCAAAGTCACAATTGACCAAGAACGCTTCATAGAGACAAAGCTCGAGCGGATTCAAATGCATCATTGCAAACCCTCAAGATCTCCAGCTGATTTGAACTTAAAACTTCAGAAAGCACAGAACGAAGACCAAGAAGTGGACCAGACGATCTACAGAAGCTTGTTTGGATCACTTCTGTATCTGGCCAAACAGACGAGGCCAGACATCATATTCACAGTCAACATTCTGTCCAGACACATGAATGCACCTACACAATCCACACTGACTATGCGGAAAACGACTTCTGCAATATCTTCAAGGCTCAAAAAGTTTAAATATTCCTACTGCCAAAATGGCTGCCGACATCTTCACGAAACCCTTACCCGTATCGGAAGTGGAAACATTCAGAACTGTTTTAATGGGAACAGACTCTACGCATTCAGCTCAAGTCTGAGTGGGGGCCCAGCTTGCTCGACTTCAGCTCGAGTATTCTGAGGGTTTGGATAGCTTCTTCATCATAAGACAGGAGTTGCTCACAATGCTATAGTAAGCAGGTGAAGCAGTTTCAAAGACCCTATTCAACGCCGTGGTCCTCAATGGTCTGCAAATGAGGTATGAAAGATTTGTTGTACAGGAAAATTTCAACCCGGCAACGAACCTTACAGGGTTCAGAAAATCGATGCCGAATTTCCATGAGAGCGCTGCATGGAGAAACAAGTGACAAAGTGGTTTAGTGGCACTGGCAGTGAAACGTGACCTCAAAAAGGGACCCAAGGAAGGAAACTGATTTGTTTATGGGGTCCCATTATACTTTTATCACGCCTTTTATTCCGCTTGCGAAAACCGGTAACCCAACATAGGATTATTTTGAGTATATATACTCGATTTTTTCCCTCATTTTCAGGCCGCATGTCTTAAGACTAGGTATATAAACCTGTATAGAAACCAGTTAAACAAGGCAAATTTACTTCAAAATTGCTTTTGTTTCACAATTTGATATATATATATATATATATATATATATATATATATATATAACCATATTTCACGATGCTTGTGTTGGGGACTAATGTAAACGCTTTGGACAATACTTCGTAACTAATTTCAGAAATAGTCAGAAAGTCAGAAAGTCAGAAATGTAAAGCAAGAGTAGTTTCATCATTTTTTACTAAAGTAATGCTTATGTTGAATAGTTAGCTTAACTAAGCTAAGTTTTCAAATTACATCATTCTAAAAATAGAATGATGAAATTAGCTGATCCATTCATATTGCGTAAAATGTCCGTTCAGCCAAACGGACATTTTACCGTCCAGCCAGCAGGACGGGAATTATCCCGTTCTGAGAACTATATATAGCAAAGCAAAAAACACAACTTTGAGAAATTAAGAATTAACAACTCAGAGAAACTGAGAATTTAATATCTCCAAATTGAGAGAATAATCTCATATAAAAATAATCAAATCTGAATTGCCAAACCTTTTCTCAACTATATCTAATAACGAATAGTTAGAGATATTATCCAAATCAGAGCTTTATTCAATAATGGATAAATAGTTACTGATAATAATTCAAGTTAGTAAAGTTTTTACTAACCTTCCCGACCTTGTTTTTTTTATAAGTTAACTTTTATAACTTAAAATTTTTAACTTTTATAACCTCATAACTTTACTTGTAAATTTATCTATGTTAGATTTCTATAAAGATTATATGAAACTTATAACTAGATCAATTAGTCAAATTTACTTACTTAGATCAATAAATATTTTTATGAGACTTATCAGGCTTAAAAAGATAGCATATACTAGGAGTACGATCATCGAGTCAGAAGTTTGAACCTTCGCAACCCATACCCTCTAGTATAAACTGTTGCGACCAGTGAGGCACGTAAAAATATTTTCTAAGCACTGTAATCACTTTTAAAATATAAACCAAGTTAATGGCCTCAGGCGGAGGAACTGGAAGTGGCACCGGTACTGGTGGCACTGGTACTGGAACAACCGGTACGGCTACATTAGTAAGAACACTTACTGATACACCTCTCTCCCATCCGAATATGTCACATGCTACATTCTTGGGAAATGACCCCAGACAAAACGCGAATGAGTTTTGGAGTTCTATAGAACAAAAATTAAACTTCTCTTTGGGCACAACGTTACCTACCGATGCTGCCGTTTTAGCAAATCACCAAAATAGACGCTAAGCGCTATTTGGATCTTTACTGACAGAAACCGCATTAGAGTGGTTCAATACTATTGACCCCACTAGAACCCTGGATCAAATAAAAGGATATTTCATAACCCGGTTCACAGATAGTCGTGACCAATTCAAATATCGACTCGAAGTTGAAGAAGCAACCAGACAGGAAGGGGAATTAATTAAAAAGTATTTCCACCGAATTAAGCATATTGCTGACAGAGGATAGCCTGAAAAAATACCCGCACGATTAACTGATCCTGGCCAAATTGCTACTGAACAAACAAAACAACAGCGACAAAGAGAGCAAAAGTATATTGATTTTGCTATCAGGGGCCTACAACCCCCATCTCTAAAGCGCAAAGCTCATGAATACAGAATAGAAAATCCGGATAAAACGTGGGACGAAGTACAAAATCACTTAATAAAAAAGGACTTAACATTTACTGGTAGCACTGACGGCACAGTAAAACAAACAAATGATAAAATTTGTAGTCTTGAAGCACAAATTAAAGAGCTAACTCGCCTAATAAGAAATAACGAAGTAAGTGCTATTAACTCAGGGTCTTTTAAAGACCTCAATGTAAAAGGACGGCTGAATAACACACGCTTTTGCAACTATTGCCGTAATCATGGGCATTCTATTTCTAACTGCTCTAAACATAGGATTGATGAAGGATTTAAAAAAATGAAAAGAGAACTCACTGAGGAAAAGGAGAAAAAACATCCTTCAGTACTGACTACAAAAAACTGACTAACAGTAAGCCGTATTTCAATACCCAGAATCGTCCAAATAATACTAACAGTGGATATGACAATCGCAGGTACGGAAATGAACACTATTACAATAATAATTATAAAACCTATGAACAAAAGTTCCCCCAAAACAACCAGTTCAGTCCGCATGAAACTGATGCCAGACAAATTTATGAACGTGAGAATCAAAATTTTCAACGTTCTTGTCCCCCCCCACGCGCATACTAATCAATTCCAAGCATCAAGTAGTAGATATTATGATCAACAACACCGCTCGTCCCACTCTGTTCACTGGGTAGAGGATCAAAACCAACAAACAGAATATTACGATCAGAATAATTACACCGATGCTATTACAGACTTCTTTCCTTTAAACTTCTAAGGTCTCCGAAAGTTAATACAAATAGTAACATAAAATCCAGGATTTACCTAAATATGTATTATTTCACCACCGGAGACATAAATAAAAATAGTGGACATGAAATTGAATATCTAATTGACCCAGGTTCGACATGTACGATAATAAACTACCACACATTTCTAGAAATGCAAAAGTTGAACCCTAGCATGAGGATTTTCTCAGCCATAAACATCACAAAATCCTATAATGGATCACAAATTCGAATGTTAGGCCATACTACAGTAACATCATACTTTGATACTGACGGAAAGTATGAAGCGAACTATAAGGTATGCGTTACACAAGAAGGAACGTCTAACCTGATTGGAGTTGATTTCTGTCATATTTTCTTTAAAGCTCTGTATTTTGATATTCCTGCTGTAGAATTAAAAGAACACACAGGAGTAATCAGTTATGGAACACTGAATAATGAAAAGCAGTATCCACAAGTATCAGAAACAGAAGCAATAATCTTGTTCCAGCCACTTTATGTACAGGCAAGATCAACCTATTTGTACAAACACCAAAACATTGATTTATGTTACCCCAAGGCACTTCTTTTCTGCCGCACAAAAATACAGTAAAAACAGAACTAGTGTTTATTAACACACTTTGTACACAAAAAGAGAAAACACTAACTATACTAAGAGAAAACCACAAAATCACCCTATTACACTTAATAAAGGTATTATCGGGTACGCTGTATGTGATCTAGTTTTAAGTCGTGATACGCGCAAATTCAACATACGTGATTGTAGTGAGTTTGCATACTCAGTATTAAATAAGTATGAAGAACTAGATAATTGTTTTATGCTCAGTACAGTTGTTAAATCAGTACAAGAGGCTGAGTCGAACGAGTCCGATAGTTGCATAAACTATATTAACCACGAAGAACAGTCA
Source organism: Convolutriloba macropyga (assembly GCF_964194025.1). Taxonomy (NCBI): domain Eukaryota; kingdom Metazoa; phylum Xenacoelomorpha; order Acoela; family Convolutidae; genus Convolutriloba; species Convolutriloba macropyga. Next base: position 3,839,664 of record NC_134472.1, read on the forward strand.
ATATTCAATAGTAGTATGGCTATCGTACACACAGGTTCTAAGGACTGTGCTATGATAAAGGATTTGCACTCATGTTGTGTAAAAAGTTCCCCGACTTGAGAGAACATTGTAAGTGGCAAGTAAAAGTGAACGACCGTGACGGAAATACAATAAACCAAAATGGATTACAATACATTGCTCCTAGCCTCGGACACCAGATCTTTATTCTAATAACTAAAGAAAAAAATAATAGTAAACCGTCTATTGAAAGTATTACAACCGCACTATTCGAACTTCGCAGTATACTTCTAGTGCAAAACATTAGATGCATAACTATGCCAATAAATGCATGTGGATTAGACAAAATGGACTGGTCTGAGATATCTGCATTGCTATACAATGTATTTAATTCTTCGGGAATTAAAATATATGTTTACGTGAGTAAAGCCGAAATTAATCATACGCCGTCCTCTGCACAATACACAGATGAAAACATCGAAGAGATATTCGGAATCTTAGGCGATGAAATTGTGAACAAATGCAAAAATGATGCTGAAATAGCAACTGACTTCTCAAATGATGCAAAAACCTTATGCAAGCCCAATAATACTGAACAATTTCCCAAGTTCAGAACAACTGAACAAAACCACTTCATTATTCATGAAGTTGTTCATGAAGGAGTCGATACACGACCAAAAAATGCAAGTAAAAATTATGCACACTATATCGAGTATCTTAAAAAGTTTGATTTCACACAGAGTGATTTAACGGATGATGAATTCAGAGCACTTCTAGAAGTTCTTCTAAATGATGAGGACGTATACTCTCATCACAAGTATGATATCGGCCGCACGAAACAGAAATTCCACATACCCCTAAAAAGATTGTGAATTTAAAAAGCAACGACCCAGCAAAGTCCCCCTACATTTGCGTGACAAGTTAGAGGCATTAATGGACGAATTAATACAATCCGGATTAATACGCGAGCTAAATGAGCATGACGATTTAAATAGCTGGTTTGTAAATCCAATTATTATACTGCCTAAGAAGGACTATGTAAAACTTGTAATTGACGCCCGCTACCTCAACTCAATTAGAGATACAAGTAACTCAATTTGGCCGCTCGAGCCACTACAAATTCTGATGACAGAAGTAAATGGAGCATATTTTACAAGTAGTGATTTATCGTGCGCTTATCATCAACTGCCCCTTACAGAAGAAACTCAGAAATTAACTAGTTTTTTTGTAGGTGGACGTCAATATACCTATCAAGTCGGATTTTACGGCTTAAAGCAGCTTCCGAACTTCTTTAGTAAACTCATCCGACGTCCTCAGCGTATTAGGGGCGATGGGATTTTATGCAAATTATGTTATAAACTATCTTATTGACGCAAAACCGCTATATGATTTAGTTAAGAATGAAACAAATTTCGAATGGCTGGATAGCCATCAACAAGTATTCGATAAACTGAAAACAAATTTTGCACACAATATTTCCGTCCCTATCCCCAACCCAAAATACCGCTTCCATATACATGCTGACTCTTCCAACTTAGGAACTGGTAGTATATTAATACTTAATACAACAGTTCGCCGAGGGGAAACGAATTGTTTCTGCAAACTCCCCTGTATTCGATAAAGCAGAACAGAAAATGTCCCCACATCATAGAGAACTCTGCGGAATAATATCAGCATTACAAACTCACGAGTTCTACTTTATAGGCTCCCCCTATCCAATATATCTATTCTGCGATCACAGACCCATACTATTCCTCTGGTCTCGCCGCGGACAATTATCACATAGATTCTTTAAGTATCAAGTTGTGCTTACTAATTTTCAGAATCTAAAGATAATATACACTGAAGGTAAAAACCTTGCTTTCCCCGACTTACTTAGTAGACAAGTCCCGCAAGAAGAAGCGAGAAAAATGCAATTTGAACACAAAACAGTCCCAAAGGACATTCGCTTCTACACATCGGATTATAAACCGATAAATTATTCAATACTACACTGTGACAAAAAGAAAGCACCCCCAAATACTATCTATCCGGTAATTGCACATATACCCGGACAGAAAAAAAAACTAAATATAACCGACGAAGATTTTAACGACGCAAGTGACGATATAGAGCAAACATGTAGTGCAATATACAATATTGCCGACTCGTTCAGATATGGACGACAAATAAATCAAATCAGAAAAATGTCTTCGGAAAATGTATATACAGAGAGCCTTAGCGATCATACATATGAAGAAATACCCGAAGAGGTACATGCAGTAGGCGACGGTCTTGACGACGAAGACTGGTTAGAATTGCAAAAAGGAAGTATAGATATATCCTTAATACAAGAACTAGAGCAAGCGAAAGAGGAATACAAGCAACGCACGCATAAGTGTGACATTATAGAACCGACAACTCTACATACAAAAGAAGTTAGAGTATCTTGTAAAGACTTACTACAAAAATTAACAGAGTTTACTAAACAAGATCAACTAGACACAGATACAATTCTGCGCGAACAAATAAAAGATCGGTTTTAAAAACCGTTCGCCAATGGCTAAAGGCAGGCAAAGAACCGCCGAGCACAAGTACAATTAAGCATTGTAAAGGACTACGTGCATAAAAAATATATTTAACCTTCTACTACTCGAGAAGCAATATGACTTCCTATGTTACAGTAAACCAGACGAGAGCGGTTTATACGATACAAAAATATGTGCTCCACTATCGTTATTTATGAAATGTTTTGAGTTAGCACATAATAATCCTCTAAGTGGGCATCGTTGAGATGCATGTACATTTAACAACATTAGTAGATTCTTTTACTGGCCCGGAATGTACAAATGGGTTTTAACGCTAATACATGATTGCTTAGATTGTCAGAAGAATAAACCACAAAGACATGATCTAAACGAAGCACCCTTAGAAGAGTGGGGAGAAACAACCCCATTTCATACTATACACATAGACCACAAGGGCCCATTTAGGCCTTGTAGTAACCAAAAGAAATTTTGTCTATTTATAGTAGATATCTTCTCTCGCTTTTTACAAGTGTATTCATCAAAAACAGCTGATGCACCAAAAACTGTTAAGTTAATAGAAAAATATTTTACTCGATTTGGAATTCCCTAACAAATAGTACATGACAACGGTACTGCATTCTTAAGTAATGATTTTGTGCACTGGACGCACGAATTCGGAATTACATTTAAACCACGGACCTCAACCTCACCTTGGACAAATGGCAAGGTTGAAGTACAAAATAAAAACTTAGCAAATTATTTGCGCAGTTTTATTAACGATACCGGATCGAATTGGGCCAGCCTTACTAATAAATTTGCCTTTGCGCATAATACTGCAATAAGTTACAGTACAGAATATACTCCGTACGAGATAGTATTCGGTATTAAACCGCAAATTCCAATTTCCCTTAAGCTTGGCTTACTACGGGACAATAGACGGAATTGTATTTCAGAGTATTGTAAAGACCTTCCCCTACACACTCACTGTGAAAACTCTTGTAAAAACGAGAAAATAGATAAACTGTTACAAAATTGACTGTCTAGTTTTATACTACAACGAGAAAATGAATTCAAAAGTAAATATAGTAAAACGTATACTCGCTGTCGGCAAATTACAAACAAAGCACACGAGTTTAGGAATAGATTTAATTTGGGTAAACCAATCAAAATCGGTCGTAAAGCTTTACTAGAGAATCACGCTAAAGGATTATTGAAATCCAAAAAGTTACTAGAGTTACGCTCTGGACCATATACTGTTACTAACACTACGTATGAAATTGTTCACGATACGACTGAACAAAAGAAAGTAGTGCATAGAAACCACTTAGTAGAAAACTTTCCTGAGGAAAAGGAAATAGACAAATTAATACAAGACTATAGTACTGACTATGATGATTCACAGGCCTACTATGATAGGTTTAACCAGTACTCAATAAATAGATTCAATCACCAAACAATAGATAACCCGGAATATATGCCGTGGCCTATTTTTAACAACGCAAAAAATCAGGCTGAACAAATAACATCACCCTAACCAGTTGAATACTCAACTACTGTTAACACGTACCGGAGTGCGCCTAACAGCCCATACAAAACAAATAGAAATGATAATGAAAGTACACTACATATCAGGAATTTGTTTAGCCACCAAAGTAGTTCACAAAGTACTACGTCCAATTCTCATACATTTAGCCCTATCATTAGTTCATCCCCCCATCCAGTAAAAACCAAACCTAATCCTAACCCAACTTATTCTGATGTCAGACCGCAGAGAACACGGACTGAACCTAAACGCTATGGAAACCCAATTCCATCCGATTTAATTCCAAAAGTTCAAAAGAATTAATTCTTTTAAACGAAGTTGTTATTAAAATATACGAAATTACAAAATTAAAATATACAAATTATAAAAATATTTAAACCAAAATTTACAAAAGTTATAATAGTCGAGCCCTAGCAACTTTAATTAGTTTAATAAACTCTCGGGTAAGAGTAAAATCTCTAAAGAGAAGCCCGTGCCCCAGAACAACAGCCGACCCATATAGTTGCTGACCAGCTATTGCTGTCTCAGGGGTCCGCCACACTCGCCAAAGCTCGAACAAATAATTCATAAATTCTTCATGGCACTCAGGGTTTGGTGCTGTTAACTTTCGCTCGAACTAAAAATTCAAAAATTTAATAATCTACTCCAATATATTCCCAGAAAAATATTGGTAACTTCAAAAATTTACCTTTTCCCCTAACCAACATTTGAGGTACTGCACTGTAGCAGGACATATCATAGTGTATTTCAATAAATTCCTATCTTTATTATTTACAAAATACTCCTGCGCAACCCGCAGCGAATAAAATTCCTCTTCAGAGAGGACAATTTGAGTTGATACATACTGCTCAGAGAAGAAAAATTTCATCTCTCTGGCATCCAACTCCAAATCTAAGCAATCGAAGGCAGAATAATTTGCCTCTTTAAACAAATTTAAATAGTTCTGTTCATTATTCTTAGAGTTAGACTAGAATTACACTAAGAATATTTCTCTATTTATACAAGAATAGAAATAAACCCCAACCAGTTAAACTTTTTTTTCACTCTGTCTTCACGGTCAACCCTCAATCAAGCAATCAGAATTGAGTATTCTACCAGTTGCGCGGATAGTAATCCGCTCTCAATAAATTATGTAAATATACTAATCAACAAAATGACAAAATGCCGTATGAACAATTAGCCAATCAGGGCTCAGTATTTTGCCATCCGCACGGACGGCCAAATTGCCATTGAGAAAATTATAAATTCCCAATCACACTGAACCGATTCATTCTTTTGAATCTCTTGTATACAACCCACATCTACACACTCTCATCTACGAAAACTCCACAATTAATTTTTAAAAATGAATTCAGAAATTGAATCTCTGTTCCCCGAGGAGGGAGAGGTTATTGAAACCGAAAACCCCAGAAGAAATTTCACTGAGGTAAATATTTTGTTCTTTCCTTTTCTATTTCGTCTGTTTTGCAAAAACAAACATATTGATAATATCACAAAATTTTTTGTGACGGCAACTTTCATTTTATATATCCATTATGCAAATTGTGAGAAACTAAACTCCGAAATTTTAACAAATCTAAACGCCGCTCACCATCAATTGTATGCAAAAACTGCAACATCATTAAAAGTCGCTCACTACGATTGTTCACATATGGACTCTAACAAAATGTACTCACTAAACAAAGTCGCTCCTTGTAAAAATGAACCACAAAATGTTGAAATTTCAAAGTTAAAGGACAAATTCTCAACCGTTTCTTTAGAGGAAAAATAGAAGCTACTATGTGTAGAGCAAGCCACCAAAGCATTAGGTGGTATTGCGGCCTTTTCGACGCTAGTAGAAATGATGCAAAACGTAGCACAATTACCACAGACGTAGATTTAACTCAAGAACAGTGTAGGCAGGCTAGATTAACTAATAAGTTAAGTATTAACGGAAAAGAAATTCCGATTAAATTAAATGTAAGAACACCTTATATAAAAAATTCCGGTCCCAATATTGGAGAAAATCCAAACGAATGTGACGATTCTGGCTGGATAATTCACGATACGTTTGAAACATATATACAGGATACAACTTTAAATGTTAACCTGCGGGGAGGTTCAGTAAATAACTGGCAAAATGTTCCCCTGCCTTGCACATTATCAGAGTACTTCAATTGACCCCCATGCTTAAAGCTGGGAGAAACAAGATAATTGATTGTTCGCTGTAAGAGAACAATTTGAAGGCAAATTGATAAAAATAGGAGATAATTATTATATCTCTAAAGAATCAGAGAAAGAACAAAGCTTTCTAATTCAAGTGTACAATAAGCCTCAATCACTTTGCAATAGCAATAATATAGTTTATCCGTCACCATACGACACACTGTATGTTGAATTTACAGGCGGATTTAATATGAATACAGGAGAGGCGCTCGAACCTCTACCTACTATAAATAGAATTACTAAACTTCCGAACAGTTCAATAAGTTGGCTTAACATCTCCCGAACTGAGATAGATTATGAGGCGCATTTGAATACTAAATTCGACTATTATCAGTACACTAATTTCCGAAGGCTACAACTCTCTGAAATAAATACTATACAACAAATTTCTGAACTAGAACGTTCACTTAAAAATCAAAACTTGCATATTCGCTTCTCAGTCATAAGCTGGCTGGTTTTCTGTTAACTAATAACAGATCTATGTTTTTAGAGACAAATGGCAATGTAGCCTGGCACTATCACTGTCCAAAATTTTATTTGCCTTTACAAGTAATGGATACTTCTTATTATTGAATGCCTGTGTTATATAAAAATGATGTTCGCGTTATCGATCCAGTTAGCAGACAAACTTTCACAACTGCTAAACAACAACCATGTAACAACAAAGAAAAGAATATTTTTCAACTAGATATTGAAAATGATAACTCTTGGATCGAATTAACTCCAAGTATAACACAAGTCACTGGGCCAGCATTATTCGCACCCAGCAATCAGAAACACAAAATGGTTTCAATGAAATTTAAAAACGGACAGGAAGTTTCTTTTCATGTCAAAGAAGACATGATTGCATTTTGGAACGATGTAACTTTAAATTCCGAAATGAAAGACGCAGCGCAAGAGTTTTCTCGTGAATTAGTTGAGATTCAACATAGTAAAAGCCAGCCTAGTAGTTATAGCAACTACTATACTTCAAAACAATATATTTAGACTCTCTAATCTCGTCACAATTCTTACACAACCGTTATATAAAAGTCTTCGGCCGAGTACACTATTATTTGGAGTAATGCAGAATTACTTTCGCTGTATTCTTGTTTGTGAAATTTATAATCGACATTGTAGTTTGCATCATTCGAGTACTACAAATACACAAAATTACAGGAACCTCAGTGAGTTTTGGAAAAGTAATACTATCAGCCACATTTAATTTACTTTTCCAGTCCATAGTGACTTCGGTATTTCGTCCTACCGAAGAAATAGACGACTCAGAACATTTAGTACAAGCCCTAACTTATAAAGAGCCGACTATAAACATATACCCTCCTATACAAAGTGAGCTACAGACAATTAGACAAGAAAGAGAAAATCAATCTAGCAATGATGATTTCCCCACCTCTCCAGTGTAAATAAATCTAATTAATTACAACTATAAATAACCTTTTGTATAAAAATTTTTTAGAATACAGCACTTGATGACAACGAATTTCTTCTACCAGCCTTTGAGGAACTCTTAGATGACCAGCCTCCATTGGAACTCCCAGCCGATATTGTAGAGCAATATCTCCTGACAACAGTGGAACCGAAATTGCATGAGCAACAAGAACAACCATCAGAACAACCACAACCAGGACCATCGCAACTTCAACCACCAGTGGCAGCAGTCCTGCCCAATACCCTAACAATGCAAGACAAAATCAATTGACAAATGAAAACAGAGCAGCTTGTGTGCAAACCCAGCTTCAAAGGGCATCCGAAGTATGACATGAGCTTGAATTATAAGCTCCAGAACCATGCTAACCTGTATAAACTCGTGTCCTACAACCCCAAAACTAAAACTTACCGCGCAAAGAACCTAGGGATTGACAAACAAATTTTGTCAGTCCCGTTCTATCTTCTCACTGCTAATTTAGAAAATTCTGAAGACAGTTACATCCGTAACCTCGAGCAGAGTTTTCTAAAAGAAAGGTACAAAAACTTTCAACTCCAGCAGCGCAACAACAGCCTGCTGCGAGAACTACGTGACTATCGTAATAAAGACTTTCGAGGCAACGACCTTTTTCGCCTCTTTGAGCCGGGGAGAGGAAGAAAAAACTTGTTTTTATCTATAATCTGTAAACCTTAACATTTATATCTGTAAATTTTTTATGCGTACCTTTTTTGTTGATGCTATGATTTTCATTTCACCCCCACTAGGAAACGGGTCGGGATGTACTAAAGTAATGCTTATGTTGAATACTTAGCTTAACTAAGCTAAGTTTTCAAATTACATCTTTCTAAAAATCGAATGATGAAATTAGCTGAACCATTCATATTGCGTAAAATGTCCGTTCAGCCAAACGGACATTTTACCGTCCAGCCAGCAGGACGAGAATTATCCCGTTCTGAGAACTATATATAGCAAAGCAAAAAACCCAACTTTGAGAAATTAAGAATTAACAACTCAGAGAAACTGAGAATTTAATATCTCCAAATTGAGAGAGTAATCTCAAATAAAAGTAATTCAAATCTGAATTGCCAAACCTTTTCTCAACTATAACGAATAACGAATAGTTAGAGATATTATCCAAATCAGAGCTTTATTCAATAAAGGATAAATAGTTACTGATTCAAGTTAGTAAAGTTTTTACTAACCTTCCCGACCTTCTCCTTTTATAAGTTAACTTTTATAACTTAAGGTTTTTAACTGTTATAACCTCATAATTTTACTTGTAAATTTATCTATGTTAGATTTCTATAAAGATTATATGAAACTTATAACTAGATCAATTAGTCAAATTTACTTACTTAGATCAATAAATGCTTTTATGAGACTTATCAGGCTTAGAAAGATAGCATATACTAGGAGTGCGACCATCGAGTCAGAGGTTTGAACCTTCGCAACCCATACCCTCTATACCCTCTAGTATAATTTGGATTCCCGATTTGGGGTAAATTGAACGATTCAACTGCTCTTTTTATAACTTTTAACTTGTTTAGCTGCCCTGGCAGTGCTGTTCTACATTCCAAACTTCTTCTGGAACAACATTGTCCACACCACCATTAACCTCAACAGTTATGTTCAGGTTCTCACCGAGGGGTAAGTCTTGTTTCTTTTTTCTATCCATATTTTAATTCCAGGGTACCCCAGAATAAATGCAACGGTTATCTTATAAGATCTTGCAGGATTCAGTAAATTAACTCACATCTTGTAAGATCTTGCAAGATTCTTGAAATTAAGGGTTATCTTGTAAAATCTCGCAACATCCTTGAAACTAAAGTTTATCTTTTAAAATCCTTCAAGTTTCTTGAAATTAACGCTTATCTTGTAACATCTTGCAAAATTCTTGAAATTAATGCTTATCTTGTATGATCTTTGCAGATTTTTAAAACTAACGCCGATCTTGTAAAATCTTGCAAGATTCTTGAAATTTGTGCTTATCTTTTAAGATCTTGCAAGATGATGTGTGATCTTGCAAGATTATTATAAGAAGAATAAACCGTCCGATTATGACTAGAGTGGATTCAAGTTCTGATTCCGAGAAGCTTCAATATACGTTATATGACTCTGATTGAAGTCACTGAGAGCTTCTGGCGTCTATGGTTACTTCGGTAGAGTCGAGTAAAACTGCTTAAAACAAGCAACTACCACGTTTTAAAATGACGGAAAATTGATGGAAGTCAACTTCTGGTTATGTATACAGGAACCTCTGGCACTTTGACTTCTGGCAAAGGAGAATTTTGGCATTTTAGTATGCGCACAAGAGTATTATCTAGCAAGCAAGAAATACTTTGTTTGATTGGATCTATTATGTTTCGCCGTTTTAGATTAGTGGGCACATAATCTTCTCACCACCGGCGCCCCCATTGTAGCCCGCATTAGGGTATATTTGCCATGATTGGGGGCCGTAGGTTATTTGACCTCTAACCTGGGGGATTCAATGGGCAAGACGCATTTTGCTGCATTTTTTGATGTCTTTGTCCTGATGCAACCAAGTCAACCTTCTGTTAAGTTAAATGACATCATGGCAACTGCCAAAATACCCATTATGGCAAACGTTCGAGGGTCTAGGCAGACACAAACAAAACTGTGAAAATGGACCAGTACTGGATTCGAACCCTTATCTCTTACTTGCAAGCCTAGTGTGCTGTCCATTTACACCAACTGGTCTTAAGCTCTCGAACTTGGGCATCTCCTATAACCATTCTCATGTTCTTTCTTTTTCTTCAAGACATCATCTCTCCATCCAAGTATACGTTAAACAAGTAGAGCTTCTTTCCTCGTTATGTTGAGCTTATTTTTTGCAAAATTTACATTAGGTTGCTCTCTCACCACTCAAATGTTTCAAAATTTGGAATATATTGATCTTTTAGAGATAGGAATTTCTATGGTCAAAATTATTCAGTTTTAGGCAGTTAATCATTAGGAAAAATGTCTTAGAAATCTGCTAAAAATGGGCTATATACAAGGAAAATTGAAAGCAAAAGCCCTCGCGTCTTTGAGCTTAACCAGTTTGTAAACAAACGTAAGAAGTGGACAAACATTCTTAATAACCCTGTTGCTTTTTAAGGGACGCGGCCATTGATTGTGAAGAACGTGGGATAGTGGCCAACCTGATGGCCAAAACTCTCCATCATTATTTCCAGAACAGAATCGATTTCCAGCCCCGCAAAGAACTCAAAGGCTTCAAGTACATCAAAAAGAAGCTGGCCGAAAACCCTCTATTCTTCTGGCTTTTCAGAGAAGATTACGGCGAATTTTTAGCGCCCTGTTATTTATTAATCAAAGTAACGTATATAGGCATAGCTTTGTTTACTATGTTTTTCCTAAACCAGATGGTCGGACCAGGGTTTTACACGTTTGGCATTGACGTCGCCAGTAATTTTCTGGCAAAATCCGACTGGAAATCAATCGCTTCGAAAAACTTTCCAAAAGTTACTCTTTGCGATATCGAAATTCGGCAAATTGGTCAGCCGAAAATCCAAACGGTTCAATGTGTGTTGACTATCAATTTATTCAACGAGAAAATATTTACAATAGTTTGGTTTTGGATGTTATTTTTGTTGTTTTCGACAACCTCGAGCTTATTGTGGTGGTTTTACAAAGTTGAGTTGATATATGTAAGAGCTAACAAAATTTTGTTTTACCTCAAAACTGCCGAAGATTATCAACAGTATCAGGAAGTGAAAATCAACGATCCTGTTTTCCAGTATTTTGTCAGGGAGTACTTAAAAGCAGACGGGGCTTTTATTCTGGAAATTATCGAGGCTAACTCGAATGCCGCATTTTGTTCAGACTTGATGATGGAAATGTGGCACCAATACAGACACTTTGTCAGGTGTCCTCCTAGTTATGATAACTTTGACCCTGGTTATAACATACGAGGGGAAGACTTCCCAGATAACATTGTGAACGAACTGGGAGGGGAAGATGATGATACAAGTGGTAAAAAAGATAAAAAGAAAAATCTTTTATGTTTTTCGAATGGAAACAAACGGAGAGCAAGTCTAAATGATGAGGAAGCTTTTCAACCAAGCGTGGCCCAGTTAAGGTGAGCTTTTGACTTAGTTCAAATCTGGAGCAAGAAAACTTGGGTCTTTTCAACAATTGCCTCCTTTTGGTACCTATGGCCTCCCCTTCTAAAATTTCTTAACCAGGTTGAACCTGGTTAAGAAATTTTAGAAGGGGAGGCCATAGGTACCAAAGGGAGGCAATTGTTGAAAAGACGTGTGTCTTAATGATCAGGCAATTTAAAACAATTTTTTTGGGGGGGGGGGATGAAGTGCGTTTTATTACATGGAGGTCGCTGGTCAAAGTCTGATCAGGAACAACATGAAGTCTGAACATGACTCAAAAGCGTCTGGATGCGGCTGGCTGTCGAGGAACCAATTTAGTATTTTTGAAAAACTAACAAAAACAATTTTTAGCAAAATTGAGGAAATGTTGTAGCTTGCTCAGGCAGAACAAGTAGCTCGTAAGAGTGCTAATAAACTCTGTTAACTTAGCAGACATAGGCTTAGAGCACGAGGTGCCTTGCAAAACATCATGCTGACTAATTAACATTAATTTTTCGTGGCCAATTGATTTGAGGATTGGTCTGCTTGCTTAAAACGGGGTAAAACGAGCAAGATTTTACAAACGATCTAAAACTGACCACTGTGTTCATTATTGTCTGAATGGGTCTGATTGTTACCGAGCACCTCTGTAACAGCTGCTCTCCTATCAATGACAAGGAATACTTCACAACCCAGTTAGATTCAGCTGCTTCAATTTTGTCCGGTTATTACGTTTTTGCGGTTAGCTTTTTTTAAAACGGTTATCCGCCATGCTGCAGAATGACATTGCAATTCATTATACTCACTTAGTTCCCATAACTATTTGCTCTAGAGCAATTTGCTTCGCATAGAATACACGAACAATTCCAAAACGGAACAACCAAAACTTTTTGAGTTTCTGTCATTAATTCAATTAATAAAAAAACCGCAAAACCACTTGTGTCCTGTTCTATATAACTGTCATAGCTACTGAATAGTGCGACGAAGTTCAATCTCTTTTGTGTTTTTTTTCAGAGAGTTTCTTTTCAACAATTAAGGTTAACATATGTAGCGCGAATTACATTTTGTACTTCGTCATTCAAACGCTCAAAAACGATGAGGTTCATTAAAGCCAGTAAGATAAAGTGACTACTGATTCTTTCGTTCGAACGTCCTCTCAGAACGATACATTCAGAATGTCAACGTCTGTCCTTTTGCATCAGGTCAATAATAGTGTGGTACAATAGTACATTTTTAGTTTGGGGTTATTGTTTGGTGTAGCTAAATTGGTTCATTTTATGTTTAATTTAATTTAGTTCATTTCATCTACCTTTATTTTGTTCTTTCATTTAGTTCCAGTTTTGAAGATCGAATCTTATGATTTCATACTTGTAAATTTGTTTACATCCTGTGCATGATCTTTTGTCTGTTCACATTGTCTCGTGATTGTAAGTTGCCGCATTTAGTAATGTAATCTTATGAACAAATTGTTAATCAGTTTTGTTAAACTTGTGTAATTTCATTCTCCTCAATTTCGTAATTCAAAATAGTTGACTCTCTCTTTAACTAGAATCCGATTCGCCAAAGTCTTAATTCAGACGTATCAAAAGTTTGGTATCTTTCGCTGAGCGAAATACTCTAAAAATAATTGAAAGCGATTTCGCTACGCCAAATCGACTTAAATTCTGTAACTCGAATAGTTAATTCTAAAGCAACAAATAATAGCGTTAATTCGCTCCGCCAAATCACCCCTAATTAGCCGCTGTAGAAAAATTTAATTGGTTCCACGAAACAACTCATTCCTACAAATTGTAAATCTGTACGACATGGCGCAGCCAGATCGAGAATCGAGAAAAACACCGTTGTCGATAGAGCCATTTTGGGAACGACCAACTTCAGACCCACCAATCAGATGGGAGAAATGGAGAATTCAAGTAAAACTAGCGATTCTCGCCCGAGAGAATATCACTATAGACACATTGCTACAACCCAAACCATCGACAGTTCGTGTGCCAGCGGAACCGAAGTACGAGATGCCGATTGAGGACACAACCGAGGAAGCAGAGAGAGAGCGTCGAATAAGAAACAACCAGTTGAAGTTGCAATGGGAACTAAAATGTCAAAAGATAACAGAAGCGGGAATACTATGCGGGGAATATCCATGGAATTTGTGTGACCAAAAATGCGTATCTCTGTTGTACCTAAGTATTGGTACTGAAGGAAGACGATTGCTAACACAAAAAATTCCGCACGATAATATTTACGATTTGACTACCCTCAAACTCTGGGAAATGATGGAGATTGCATTTATCCGCCCAAGAAACATCACATTTGATCGATATGTGTTCTTCTCTCGGAAGCAGAAAAAGGGCGAAACTGTAGAGCAATTCTACATCATCCTGAAAGAATTGGCTGAAAATTGCGACTTTGAAAACCGTGAAGAAGCAATCATCAGGGACATTTTCATCACTAACATGTTGGATGATGACATTCAGCGAGAGCTCCTACGGGATACAGTTGAACCAGAGAGGGCACTCAGCATTGCAGTCAACATGGAAATGGGTAATCAGAATCAGCAAAGAATTTCATCTAATAACGGAGCAACTGGCAGTACGGTGAACGCAATACAACAATTCAATCGATTTCGCGGCGCGGGTGTACGTGGAAATCAATCAAGCAGAGCAGTCAACAACCGCGCATCCGTTGGACAATGTCGTGGTTGTGGTCAAATCTGGACACCAACACATCGTCAGGTTTGCCCCGCAATGGGTAAGAAATGTAACCACTGTGGTTTGCAAAACCATTTTGCTAAGGTATGTCGTCGAAGACTTAATAATACAAGAAACACTCAACAAACCAATCACATTAACACTGTAGAAACAGCCGAAACATCTAATCAAAATTCTAGTCAGGAAAATCAGAACGTCAACTATATCAATTATAATGAGCAAATCAACTCGGATGATTCTTCGGATGATAATTACGTTGCAACAGTTGAAAATATGAGTTCACCAAATTTAGCACTGAAAAATTTGTCATTAACGATTGGAAACACAAACTGTGATTTACTTCTCGACTCCGGTAGTGGTTGTACCATTTTTAATATGTCACTTGCAAGAGAAATAATGCTCAACTGTGCTCAATCACAATGGTTGGAGAAAAAACCATTGGAATTGAAGTCATTTTCTAACGATATCGTTCAACCTCTCGGCACTTTGAAAACGCCGGTAAAATGTAATGATTGAAGCATTCAGAGAGCAAAAATAACAGTTGTAGCTGATGGGTTTCGACCAATATTAGGACGAGATCTTTTTGATCAGTTAGGCATCACAATTTCTCAGAAGCCTTGTCCGCAAACAGAGGTTAACAATATAGATCAACCTTGTGCAATAAAGAAATCACTGGCAAAGGAGTTTCCTGATTTGATATCCCGAATCGGAAAATCAAAAAATCACACGGTCAATTCAAAATTCCCCAAAAATTGTCGAGTAATACATCAAAAATGACGAAAAGTGCCCATACACCTTCAACCGAAAGTGAAAATTGAATTAGAAAAACTGTTAAATGAAGGACATATCGAAAAGTTAAACAACTGTTCTGATCAATTTTTCATATCTCCGATTGTCATTACGGTAAAAAAGGACAAATCAATCAAAATAGCACTTGATTCAAAAATCCTAAACAAAGCTATTCATAAAAACAAGTATCAAATGCCCAATATAGATTCGCTAATTAAAACAATTTCGCAAACACTGTCAACGGCGCCGCAGGAAACTGCTTATTTCACGACTCTTGATTTGCAATACGCTTATAGTCAACTAAAGTTACACAGTGATACGGCCCGCCATTGTAATTTTAATATTGTTAGCGGAGATATGACCGGCACATATCGATTTAAAACTGGATTTTACGGTTTAACGGATATGCCAGCTGAATTCCAAAAAGCTATTGATTGTACCCTTGCCTGTTTGGAAAATACTTTCTGTTTCTTAGATGATATTTTGATCGTTAGCAGAGGTGGAATCGAAAAACATTTAGATTTGGTACGAAAATGCCTAATAAAACTAGATCTAGAAAACTTACGCATAAATCTTGCAAAATGTCATTTCGCGAAAGAAACGATTGAATGGCTCGGTCATAACATTACACAATCAGGTGTAACCCCACTTTCAAGTAAAACGGATGCAATTGGAAAATTATCGGCACCTACTAATCTTAAAAAACTTCGATCTTTTATGGGTTCAGTACACCATTTCGGAAAATTTATCCCGAATTTGTCACAATTATGTTACCCCCTGCGACCATTGCTTAAGAAAAATTCAAAATTTCTTTGGACGGAAGAGCACGATAAACAGTTTTCTCTAATAAAAGAACAAATTACGGAAACCACTGAAAAAAAAACATTTCAACCCGGAATTAGAAACACGAATTAAATGTGACGCCTCACGTAAAGGATTGGGATGTGCATTGGAACAACGAAAACCTAATGGGTGGCATACAGTAGCATTTGCGTCACGATTTGTGAACTCTGTTGAAGACAGATATAGTATAAACGAACTAGAACTTCTGGGTGTTGTTTGGTCCGTGGAACATTTTAAGTATTATTTATACGGCAAAACTTTTACTGTGATAACTGATCATAGAGCACTTCTCTCAATCATGAGAAAAAATAGATCTAACAAATCATATAATAGTAGACTGACACGTTGGGTAGATCGTTTACTACCATTTGACTTCTCGATTCATCACCTTCCGGGCACAAAAATGGGATTAGTGGATTATATCTCTCGCGACCCGCATCAACAAGCTGTTAATATATCTGCATATGACGAGCAATTTATTGTAGCTAAATTGGGTGTAATTAAACGTAGTGCGAAACGCTTCTTATTAAATGCCGAAAATTACGTCGATTTCGCAGCGCGAAATCTATCTACAAAATGCGTCGTAAATAATCCAAATTCCACTAATAACTTATGCAGTGAATTCGCACCGCGAAATCCAGAACACTCTACAACCACGCAAATTGACGACTCAATTAGCGAATTAACAATCAATAATTCAAATTCCATCCCCAAAATCGAGACAACTTCCAACGAATCGCAACGAAATTCAAGAACGTCTACATGATGTCCCAATCAACTTCCGATGATGAAACGCTGATGACAGTTAAACAATCGACTCCATCGAGAGTACGTTTTGCAGAAGAGGGACCTTCAACAGCACAAGCAGCACCCGTGACTCCAATAACACCCACAACCGAAACAACAGCCACTTCGCCGTCAGTAGACGATCTTTACCTGGACTCTTTCAACTTCGCGCTCTCCAAGATCTTCTCCAGCTCCCTAATGGCCAGCCTGACAACCAAGGACGCGATTTTGAAGGAGATCCGCGACTGCATTCTGACGGACAACGAAGATAGATGTAGACAAATATCCCCCTACATCCATTCCTTCTGGAAAGACTTGCATGTAAAGAACGGGTATGTCTGCATAGATGACAGGATTGCTCTGCCCCATGCGATCAAAGATGCCTATGTAGACGCCATCAACGCAACTCATCCTGGCACATGGGGAATGACTGATATGGCAACACACGCGTGGTGGCCATATATGCACAGGGACATAGCTACCAAAACAGCAACGTGCAACCCCTGTGTCAAGATTGGTAAAAATTTAAAACCTATTATACCAGCAAATAAATGGCCATAATTAAAGTTATGTAAAGTTCCTAATGAAGAAATTCAAATTGATTTTGGAGGACCCATCTATAATGAAAAAAATCAGATTTATTTTCTTGCATGTATTGATCGATTTTCGAAATTCCCAACAGCAGAAGTATTTGATAGAGCTAATGCAGATAATATTTTAAAGTTTCTTCAAGAGTATGTTTTGCTACACGGCATACCCCGTGCGATTGGATTGGATCAAGCTCGATGTCAAACGGGGCAACAAATTAAAACATTTTGTAGTCAAAATAACATACAGCTAATCGAGGCGCCAATACACGACCACAGAGCAATTGGTTTGGTTGAAAGACTAATTCAAACAATCAAGAATCGCTTAGCCTGTATTAAAACGGCGGCGCAAAATCAATTTAATGTGAAAGCATCAATAAATTCAATAATTTATCAGCTACGAATATGTCGTCAAAAGACTATTAACATATCACCATTTGAGGCACATTTTGGCAGAAAAGCGAATACACCATTAAGCAATATAACGACTAAACCAGACCCAAAAAGTTTAACTTACAAAAACATTCTAAACAAATATTTAGATTTGGAGACTGTCAGATGGGACCAGCTCATCACAGACGAAAACTGGAACAATGATGAGCGTAGCGACATTGAAATAGAGGTGAACAAGAACAAACTGGGCAAAGAGGCGATGAAACGACAAAAGGAGGACCCAAAAAAGGAATCGAGATTAATTTCTCATCCAGATGTCGGCCAATCTATACCCAGAACAGAAACATCACTGGTGGTAAAATTGGCTAAAAAGAGACCGCGCACATAAAGATCAAAGAAAAGTCTCGATGGCTTATATGACGTCCTAGCACCAGGATCGTCAGTAATTAAAACAAATGGACATACTTCAGTGATTAAAGAACCGGGCAAGAGAGATGTGACAATCAGGAACTCAAATCTAGCAAAGTTTGGGACGAAGGCGGAACGTGACACAGAATTGCAGGTATACGCTAACCGACGTCCAAAACTTCCCACGGGCAAAACAACTGAGGAACTCATAAACCATCACGCAAAGGAGTCCAGGAAAAAGTTAGAAGGAGGGAAACGAATGAAACATAGAAAAGTGGCAGATGACGTCAGTACAGTGTCGTCAATTCACTCCAATGTTACATGTGCCCTCCGAGTAAGAATGCCAACAAAGCCTAAAAGACAACTGTCAACGGCGCCGCCAAATCAACCCACCGAATCGAGTAACGATCTCGCGGTGCCAATGGAATTACCTGCCACACGCATTGTCATCGCGGAGCCACCGAGCAGGCCAAAGAGAAAAGCAGCTACAAAAGCATCAGAGCATTACTTCCCTCAAAAAGAAAACGCTCCACAATATCGACCACAGAATCGGATGAGTCTGTGACTTCAGTTCAAACTTGCCCTCCCACAACCTCAAGTACTGGAGCAATTGGGAAACAAAGAAGACGACAAAACATCAAGAAACAACAAACTGAAAATAAATCAATAATCTCGGCCATACAAACTGCTGCAGCACAGTCTAATCAAGAGGAATCTAACTTTACAGTCGGCCCATGCTCTCCAACAACCTCATACCCTACTCAATTCTACGTCTCCCCCAATTACGAAGAACCAGAGTTGTCCATGACAGTTGGCGAAGCGGAGAGACATTACGAAAGTGAGAGTGAATAATGTGCATTTGAGTAAAACTGTTGCGTTCAAAACTCTGATTAAAACATTACAGTATTAATTACTCTAACAAGTACATATGACTATTAATTTTCTGATAAATAACATGTTATTTATTTCCGCCAAGGGGGAAATGTGGTACAATAGTACATTTTTAGTTTGGGGTTAGTGTTTGGTGTAGCTAAATTGGTTCATTTTATGTTTAATTTAATTTAGTTCATTTCATCTACCTTTATTTTGTTCATTCATTTAGTTCCAGTTTTGAAGATCGAATCTTATGATTTCATACTTGTAAATTTGTTTACATCCTGTGCATGATCTTTTGTCTGTTCACATTGTCTCGTGATTGTAAGTTGCCGCATTTAGTAATGTAATCTTATGAACAAATTGTTAATCAGTTTTGTTAATTTTGTCTAATTTCATTCTCCTCAATTTCGTAATTAAAAATAGTTGACTCTCTCTTTAACTAGAATCCGATTCGCCAAAGTCTTAATTCAGACGTATCAAAAGTTTGGTATCTTTCGCTGAGCGAAATACTCTACAAATAATTGGAGGCGATTTCGCTACGCGAAATCGACCTTAATTCTGTAACTCGAATAGTTAATTCTAAAGCAACAAATAATAGCGTTAATTCGCTCCGCCAAATCACCCCTAATTAGCCGCTGTAGAAAAAGCTAATTGGTGCCACGAAACAACTCATTCCTACAAATTGTAAATCTGTACGACAAATAGTAAAACTGTACAATCACTAAGATAATTTACAGAAGCTTTGTGCCTCAAGGCAGAGTATGTCATTTTAATATGAACAAAATTGCAAATATCATCAACTCCCTGAAATGTTATTTTCGCAAACTTTACTCAGACTGCTAGACACGTGGTTTTACTTTTCAAAAATTCAAATCTGATTGATTCTAGACATGTAATTCGACATAATGTGAAGAGTTTTCATTTACGTCATTTTTACAGTGCAAATATTGTGTCAATAGAAATTTCATAACTGTAAAACAGAACTGTTGAAAATAGTGTACTAACAAGTGAATTCATCTTAAACTTATCGGGCAGAATCTGGTTCATACTTGTGAAAGGCTTTGTAGGTCGTGCCATGGACTCGATTACGATTTGCTGATGGTTGCGGCATCTTGGTCGATTTTGAGTTGATTTTTTATTTCATGTACGATATTCCAATACTACTGATAGTTGGAAAACATTCTGACGATCGTGAACTAATCGATAGGACATTGCTCCAGTGTAGTACTAGAGATTGTTTTAGTTGCTTTTCTAACTACACTTCCTGTCCGGTTACTCATGCAACTAGAATCCATATCTTCCTGCTGAAAAACAATTCTCAACGGCTCAAATCCTTGTCCTGATTGTTGTGCTCGTTTCCCTGGAAAAATTCAACTGCATGACGTCTCCAACGCTACAAGGTTGAATGCTAGGTATTGAAATCAAATAAGAAACCTGCCTGTTTTTTCGCTGACACGAATATATTTTCCTCTTCGAGAAAAAGTGCGATATGTAGTATTTTGCAGCTCTTTAGAATTGCGTTTTGAGCTGTGAGAAACTTCATCTTTTTAGCAAACTGTGTTCGCTGTATTAAAATTGAAGATGTTTGCCTTTGTTTTTTTCCTGTCTTCAACGTTCACTATAGTTGTTGGTGCTTTGTATCTGCTCATTTCTCGCTGTGTGCATGTTTTTTGTCAGTGGCTTTCTGAAGTTCCTGAGTCGTTCTCACTGAACAACAGCTTCCTTTTTATCAGGCTGTATTCTGAATGCTGTTGTTTGTATATTCTTTTCGTCTGATAACAGATTTGATTTCGCAATTTGAGCAAACGTTCTAATACTGATTTGATTAGAACGTAGTGATAGTGGAGGTAGTTCGAGTTTGATTTTCAGTTTCTTTGTACGTATGATATTTCAATAATACTGGTAGTTAATCAAATTGTTAAGAGGCGTGAACGAATCGATAGGGCTTTGCTAGAGTATAGTTTTAAATATTGCTTTACATGTTATTCTAACTTTACTTTCCATTTTGCCATTGAATGAGTTTGTGTATTCATTAAGTTCAGCTCCAACAACCGCAACATTTTCGATGTAACATATATAATACAAACTGTTCAGGATGTGGGAAAATATCCCAGAGCTGTCCTCAATGACCCGATATATCTAATTTTTGAATTCTAGCCATAGAAGATTAGGTATCTTTTCATCAACAGCACCCCAATTCCGAGAGTGGATGAAATTCTCGAAAAAATGAATAAATGACTGTGTGAATAATTGACCAATCAGAGAGCACGAGTTCTTCATATGGCACTAAACACTGGTCCACTATAGTGCTGAGACTGATATTAGCTCCTCTGAAGCGCAGACTTATTAGCACATCCCGAGCACTTCCTAATTTTCCAATGAATGTGTTTTTTCATTTAGTAAGCTCAGCTCCAACAATCAAAACGTCGTTGATGTTACGTATGTGTTATAAAATACTAAAGATCCGCACATGAGTCTCCGACTTAGAGGAGCTAATTTTACTGTCAGCACGCAGCTCACGGCCATGTGAAAAACTTGGGCTATCTGATTGGTCAATTATTCGCACATTTAATTTCTATTCGAGAATTTCCTCCGCTTTTGGAATTGGGGCCATTGCTGCAAAGATCCCTAATCTCTTGTGGTTCAATTCCCTTCTATACTGTTAAGATTCAAAAATTAGATATACGAGGTCTTTGAGGACAACTTTGGGATCTTTTGCGTTGGTGCCCCCAGTACGTAATGCGCCCCCAGTTAAAGAGCACGTACCAATACATAAAAAATCATTATGTTATGTAAATGGGGGAGGGGGTGGGGACAAACGAAAAAGATCCCAACTTTTATTAATATTCAAAAAATTAAAAGAAACCTTTAACTGGTGACTGCCACGCGGAAATTTCTTCTGTTTTATCTTTAATGATTGATCGTATAGAACTGAGCTGAGACGTAATCTAATTTTGTTGATATTTTAGGCAGCAAACACTGACAGAATTGCTAAATGGCGCAAAACAGAGTAACATCAACCAACTAACCCGAAGAAGTCCTCAAACAGACCAAGAATTAACCCAACGAAACCCTGAAACAAACAACAACAATAACAACAACTTCAACGACACTTTTATGAACATAAAACCCAACGGAGGCGTTTCGAAATTAAAGAAGAGACAAAACAAAACTGGTCAAAGTTTGGGTAAGGAACCGAGGGAACGCAAAGTACTATTAGAGCGATTCTTAGACGATTGCAATGCAGACAGCACGGCCAGGTTGGAACAAAGTGGGGCAGCCAATCAGAGCAAAGAGACACAAGGGGGATTAACTGCTGAAACTGAAACCTAGAAATCTAATGTAATAACCCAAATTGTGGTCTATGAAGCTTACAAAGTTGTTACTTCATCGGAGCTCTGATGTAATGGTAGCATACCTGGACAAGGTTTGAACCGTGCGACCTTTTTAAAAATTGCCTCCCCGATTGCAAAAAGTAATTAAAGCCAATTCTTGAAAAAAAAGAATTAAGTGAGCGATTTGTTAACCAATCAGAATTTATCTGAACTGTGGGCTTATGTGCGGATCTTGAGTATTATGTAATACAACGTTGAGTATAGTTTAGAAGGGGGAGCAATTGTCTACTATGTCCAAAGGGAAAGCCAATTGTTGAAACCATCCAATTCCTCTAAGCTCTAACTTTTCAGCAGTGAATGAAGTTAGTTAATACCACAGTTGCGTTGCTACAATAATAATTTTTAGCGATAACCTTTAAGTATTAAAAAATTGTGACCGATATGGTGCTGGTTTCATCTTTTACAGAATTATTTTTGTCACTTTTGTTAGCTGATTTTAAGTCGAATAGTTACATGATAATCGAATTGAAAACTTTGCCCGTTTTTTTAGATAGCTCCTTTTAACAAATTGCAAGAACAATAGCGAGAAAGGTCTATTTCAGCTGTGGAGAAAAAAAAATCGACTCTTAATGTTATTTTTACGAAAAAAATTAACAGGGAACACTACCTGTTGTGCGACTGGTTTGACAGAAATAAGCTGACAGTAAATTTCTCTAAGTGTAACTTGACCTGTTTTGCAAAAAGAGAAACTGCGAATATATTACAATTACAAGGAATAACATTGTATGCCAAGGAGAGTACTAAATACCTTGGTGTACACATTGATAAAAAAATCTTTAAAACGCACATAGGAGAAATCAAGAGCAAGCTTAGAAAGACAATTTTTTTGTTTCTACCAATACAAAAATAGATTCAGAAGGGATACTTTGATTTAAACAAACTCTATGTCTAACCACTTCTGCAGTATGGTGTACTAATTTATGGTTGCGCAAGCAAATTGGAGCTTAAACAACTTAACTGGCCCCAAAACCACATACTCAGGATAAAATTTGGACTGAAAAAAAAATCAATAGCGGCCGCGAGGTCAAAGAGAAATTTAAATTATTGCCACTTATGGAATTGCATCTGTACGAGTTGTTAAATTTGATGAGTAAGAGTTTAAGATCAAGTTCTGACTGTGGCTATGAATTACAAATCTTCAGCAATGAAGAAGTCCAGACCATTCAGTGTGATGAAAAAAGGCTGAAAACCGTAAAAACCTTGTGGTTGACGACGTGCCAACAAAAAAAATTCTTATGTACCGAACAAGAAAACTGTTTAATTTTTTGGTTACTCTAGAAAAAACATTGTAAGAAAAATGTTAATTGTAAATGAATCTGTTCTAGTTAATATCCTACATAACTTAAGAGAAAATTGCATACATGGAAACGAAGTGTTGACGGGACAGTTCTGGTGACTTTTTCAGTAG
The DNA here is from genome assembly GCF_964194025.1 of Convolutriloba macropyga. Taxonomy (NCBI): domain Eukaryota; kingdom Metazoa; phylum Xenacoelomorpha; order Acoela; family Convolutidae; genus Convolutriloba; species Convolutriloba macropyga. The sequence goes on from NC_134472.1 coordinate 3,863,638, forward strand.
CGAAAGGTAACTTCTTTATTCTACAAGCTTAATAGAGGCACCATCCTATGAACAGGCTAAGTCTTTTTTGGTGACCTCTCGAATGTGTTGTATATTTATAAACTAGTTCGGAAATGAATTATTAATATTATAGCAAATTGCAGAATGATTTTGCAATAGGATATCTCTACCAACTGTTTTTATTAGATGAAACAGGATCACCTATTAATAAAAGCCAAGATTGGCCATTGTCAACCAAGATGGCACTGAAAAGTCAATTGGTTGAGGCAACCTAACAAAATCTGGAACAGCTATGGGACTTGCGTTATGAAACTTCTAGCGTTCATTCAATCAAAATTAACTCGAATATCAATCATCATCAAAATAATATTGGAGGCAAGGGTGAATTATATAATTAGAACCCGTACTACAAAAATCTTTAATTGTACTGCGTGAAAAAGGGTTCTTTTTCCGTTTATTGACGCAATCCAAGATTTTTAATAGGAAATTAAAACATCATTAGGACTTAAACACGCCTTCCCCTCTTTAATGAGACCTTATATGTACAAAATTGTTCCCAGTCGCTCAATTTCGGAATCCGAGCAAACACTGATAAGCTATTTCTGCATTCGCTTCAGTAGTGATCAATGTGACAAAAATGAACGCAAAAATTGTGAAGGCGCATTGATTATAACTGAGTAATAACATCGCAGTGCTATACAATTTTTCCACACCTTATCAGAAATTGTGCTCTTGGGTTAATAAATGCCGCGGATGCCTTCTGGTGGGACTTGAAAGCAATTAAAAGTGGCACCAAACAAAACAGAGGGGGAAGATTACTTTCCTGCTTGGACGCGGTCGGGCACAAAAAGAGTGATAAAAAATTAAAACGTCATTTATTTTTTCTGCGCATGGGCAATATTACACCAAGACATCGCCAATTTGATCGCGGTACGACAATCCGACAACCCACCACGCCGAATTTTCCAAATGAGATCAAGCAAGCCGAAAATTTTACAGATAACCGCATAATAATTTGTCCGTTGGGCTCGATTGTAACGGTTAACAATGTCTTATTTCTGAAAGATAACATAGCTATTGCATAACATTCGACTTTATTGCATATTGGCTTACTTTTACTTCGGCCTACTTCGCCCACAAAAAAAAACACAACAACCACCACAGTCATTGCTCTCTCTGGTATTGTCTGCCCACGTGATTAAAATACTTAAGCCGAAAATTGCTTGGTTTCTAGTTAGCCTAAAATTCTAAATCATGTTAATTTATTTTTAAATAACCCTGCCCGCTCTGGACTCATTTTGGCATACAGTGATATGCCACCTGGTCACTGAAATCGACATGGAAGCTCGGTAATATGCATTTGCACATAATGTTCCCACCGATCTTATCCACAAGTTGGCTTAGTTTTCTCTGCCAAACGATGAAGAGAGAAAAAAGTTTCAAAAAAATCTCCAATTTATCAAATATAATTGTTGTCTGAAAAAAATTCTTCAAAATCAAATCACTTAGTAAAGTAAAAATGCCATATTAGTGGGCCCATGAGACCTGCCATTATGACTACGGGACAAGACAGACAAAAAAATCAATTGAAAAAACAATTAATTACATACAAAACTCAATTTTTTGAAGAAAAAACAACATAATAATAATGGCACATTCTTGTCAAAAAGAACCTAAACTAAACAAACTAGTTTGTTCTTCTCTAGAAAATCATGGGAACTGTCAGTCTTCGCTGAGAGCTGGTAACAAGTAGAAAAAAATACAAGCTTAGAAAGTACGTTTATATTTTCTTGAAAACAAATAATTTCAAATAATGAAAATCATTAGATATCAATTGATATAGGTCTGTCTTCATTCATACTTCAGCAGAAATACCAAAAAACCAGTCCGTATCGACAATATGTTGTACGTCTACATAAACAAACGGCCAATTGAGACAAGAAGCTCAAAAATTCCGTAAACTTTGAGAGAGAGAAACAGTGTCAAAGTCGTTAAAAAAATATTCGCAAAAAAAATATATAATCAATTGCGCGATCTTTGAACACCAATATTTAGGAGTGAACTTTGAAAAATGAGACTAGGTAACAAGTATTAAAAAACAAAATTGGAAATGTTAAAAATTTTTCTTCATTTTTCGGATATTTAATTTAAAAGACAAAAAAACATTAGCTATTAACTGAGATCAAAAAATAGGTTCTTTTTTCTCAAACAAAATGCAGTTGAGAACTGTCATTATTCAGAATATGTCACTGTTTTACAAAATACAAAAAAAAACAATAAAAAATACACTTAGTCAAACATTCTATTTTTGCGAAAAACCTGTAAAGCCGTTAAAACAATAAGCAATGCCCTGAAAACCTCACATAATATTAGTTGCGCTTGTGTTCAATGCCGACAATTTTACGAATGACATGTTATTCCTGAGACTAGGCAACAAGTAGACAAAACAGAATAGCAGAGTAAAAATTTAAGAAACAATTCTAAGTAAGTTTTTTAAAACATTTGCTGATAAAACATCAGCCTAAAATTAAAAATCAGAAAAAATTTTGCAAGAAAATGGCGTCGCATCCATTAATACCACAAATTGATCCGTAAAAAGTAAGATATAATCCATTGCGCCTTCTTTGAAAGCCAAAATAAGATATGTGACCACTGGATAATGAAACTAGGTAACAAATATTAAAAAAGAACAAAATAAGAAAAGTTAAGGAAACAATTTAATTTTCCGACAAATATTTATTTCAGAAACATTAAAACATTAGCTCCCTACTGAAATTACTACATAGGACGTGTTTATTTCCTAAAAACCATTGAGATTTGTCATTTATCAGAGTATATCATAAGTGTACAGATATGACTTCCGTAGGATATATAAGCAACGCACTGTAAAATTTTGATATATTCAAATATGCAATTTTTCAACACAAAATATTGGAAAAGGGACCGCTAGTTAATCAAACAAGGAAACAAATGGACAAAAACGAACAGCAAAATGCAAATTAGAAAATATTGTATTTATTTTGTCAAAACATTTAACTCCAAATCCATGGAAAAATTTAGCTAACAGATGAAGTAAAAAAAACTTCTTTTGTTATTCAATGAAACTGTTCTAAGAGCTGCAGTTATCCGGCATTTATCGTTCAACTACAAACAGGACGACAAATAACGACAAAAACAAAAATTTCTACTTGATTATGCTCGAAGACAGTGTCAAAGCAGTTAAAATCATGAATTATTTGCTGATTTACTAATGAGTACAATATTGCCTTTTTAGATGCCAATAATGCGATATATATGACAAGCGAAGAAAGAGAACCTCAATGATGGGAAAATGTCCAGAAATAAAAAAAACATTCGTAGTACCAAAGCAGAAAGAACAAATATTAAAACCTAAAACCGCTAATAGTTTAAAAATTTAAACCACTGCAAACGCGGTGTTATCTGTCTTGGCTAACTTTAAAGTAGATAATGCCAAAAAACATTTTAAAAAAATGCCAGGCTCAGCAATCAATTGTTCGTTCGTAAAAAAGTGTATTATTAAATCCAAAACAGATATAAGCTCTTAACTAGTAAAATAGATAAGCTTCATTTGAACTGCGTAGAAAACCAATTTAAGCTCTCATTAGTTGGTCTTAATTCAAATTGTTCTTTTCTGCAATTAACGCAAAATGAACGTTAAGAAATGCTAAAATCTTTTTAAAAAACATCGACTCATTACAATCTGAACTTTTGCTTGGACTTTAGGAACAGCGGTTAGACCAAAACTGAATTTGCTCTTTCCGTTTTTTAATGCGAACGCGTAGTTTCTGCAAATTTTCAGGATATGGATATTTTTCTTATCGGCAAACATAAAAACCGGCAAAATTTTAATTCAAGAATACTCTTAAATTATCTGCCAAAACTAGCTATCTTTGGGGTTAATGAAAACTGTGTCAGCAGCTCTCAGTCACGTTAATCCGGTAAATTTCATCAAATTGGACTAAATAAACTTATTTTTCGCTATTTCTGATGAACAAGGGCTGAAAATTGAAAAATATAGCAAAATTTTAGCCAGAAAATTGATTCAAAATATTCAACAACACTTCTCTGTTTTTAGAGGTATAACTAACACGTCTATCCTTACCAATTTTCACAGATTTTTTTTTCTGCAAAATTGACAAAAAATTCGTAAAAATAAGGAAAGTTTGAATAATAAGAACGAAAATCAGTGAAAGTTTCACAAAAGTTTAAACTTCGATGACTCTATGTAAAAAACGAAATTCGAGAAAAATTTGCATTATATGTACTACGCTGGACCTGCTTTCTAATTATACCACTCGCAACCCTCCACAATGAATATACCGACCGGCCAAATTCGACAAAACAATTAAATCCCATTCGAGTATATTGCTCCTCCTAACTAAAGAGGGTCGGAACAAAAGGACTTTCCAAAATAAACGTAGCATTTGTCTAAGTTTTTTTTTATTTTCGTTCAATCAACCTACTAATATGAAGAGTTTTGTGATTTTGGTATTTTTTGTTATTTGATTGAATTTTAGCAATAAAATTCATCAATTAGCAAATTTCAAAAATTTTCACTTTATATCCTTTTTAAACTAGATTACTAAAAATTTGACAAAAAAGAAGCTTAAGCCTAACTTTGAATGCAAACAAAATTCAGAAATCAGGATTGACAGGACGAATATCTGTAAGCAAACATAAAACTAACGTCTGCCTGGAGACCAATTTTCACAAGAACATTTAAGTCTTTGAATGTGGTCCTAAGTAATTACTAATATAATACGGGCAATAAAGTTTTAGGCTAATAAAGTTTTCACAAATGAAGTTTTTTGAACTTTGCCTTTTTGGACATTGGCCATGTAATGTTGTGCTCATGTAATTAATTTCTTCGTAACTTTTTGATTTGATGTTGTTATCATATTGGCTGTTTTCTTAACTGGCCAGACATCAAAATTGGCGAACATATGCCAAATAATCCGATGATCATAAATTTTTCTACTTTTGAAAGCTGCTTTATCGGTGTTCAATCAGGTTTCAACTCTGATTACTCATTTTTAAAACATGAATTAGTATTTTTGTAGGTATTTCACACTGTCTCTTTGATACCCCAGTCCAAATACGAAGCTTGTCTTCCAAAATTTTACTATTTTTTGTGATAGGTGATAGTTGAAGGACTGTCTTGCATTATCCTACAGATTTTTGCAAATTTTGGGCGCTTCTTTTGAAAGAGTCTTGCACGATCAACGGTTATCTTTCACGATTCGTGAATATTCGATAGCTGTGTGGCAAGATCTTTTAGGAGTCGTGCAAAATCCCTGCAACATCTTGCAAGATCTTTTAAGACTCGTGCAAAATCCCTGCAACATCTTGCAAGATCTTTTAAGACTCGTGCAAAATCCCTGCAACATCTTGCAAGATCGCCGACCGTACGGATGAACAAAGCCTATCAGGTTGCACAAAATTGTATTAAAAAATATGTCCAGTTGTCAGAGCTCAATTTCTTTGTTCGAAGAGATTAAGGAATCGGACAAGTACCAAATCAAACATAAATCACAACATGAGTCATTGATTTCAACAGATGTTTTGAAACAAAGCTAGGGTGCGGTGATAAATAAGGGTATTTCCTTCTATATTATTTAAACCACCTCCATAGTCATACAATGTATAGTCAGTCCCCCATCATAGTTAAACATATCATAATTGGGGGGCTATTATTCAGAATGGAGGCTATAATTTCGTGGCACGGGGGAGGGGGGTTGCTAAAATGGGAAAGAGCCATAAATAGAATGAGACATTTTGATGGTGATTGAAATTGAAGGGCACCAACCAGGTTAGACTCATACTAACGTCAGTATATAAATATAAATCTTCCTTTCCACATTTTTCACTCTTTTCATAGACTTTTAAACTGCAATCCACCAGCCGCGATTAGGTATTTAAGTTAAAGAATGGAAATTTACCCAATAATCAGGAACATTCACTTTTACGTCAGAAAAATCGGGCAATGAAGATATAAGAAAACTAATTTACCCGATTTATCCTTTGATATTACATTTTTGAGGAAATGGAGAAATTTACTTACTACCTGTCAATCTTCCTCAATTTTGTGGAGCTGTTTCCTATTAAAAACTTTTGATGGTTAAAATATTTATCCCATCTCATTCTCTACAACAAACTGACATGGTAAATAATTTTGCTTTTGTTAAAAATTAATTTTATCCAGCAACGTGCATTTATTTATTCAACCTACTGGTATACATAGTATTGTGATATTGTCGCCGATATTTTCTCTAAATTTGCATCTTTGAGTAAACGTATTTGTGATAATCACCGCCTTTTTAAACTTGGCAACTTGATTAAATTTTGGTAACAAAAAGTTACAAAGCGATTAACAAATTTTCTCGAGGGTAACAACTTTTGCTAATTTTGTTTTCTCCTTTTTAAACCTAATTATACCAGAGGTTTAAAAGAAAGCAGAAAAGGCGGCATTCCCCTTTAACAAAAAGGTGTTCGGTCAAGTAAGTGAAAACGCTCCTTTCGGCTAAACGGACAGTTCGGCTACAAAACCCATAATACACACCACTGTCGCCTAGTGGCGGACGACTGATGACTGCCTGAAAAGATTTTTCCATTTTCCCTCCACTAAATTGAGAAACATTTCCCTCTTTGAGCAAACAGTGTAAATATCCGATCCTCCCTGAAGCAACAATGGAAGCACACTAGAGAGCCTTTCCCAACAACAGAGGAAAAACCTGGGATGACCAGGAAGTGAACTGAGATGGAGTGAACTAGAGCTGAACAAATTACTACAACTTCACAAAAATTGGATTCAAATTGGGATGAAGGGAAATTTGAAAATTTTACCACTCAGGTTGCAGTTTAATTGCTTCTAACTGCGTTCTTGTTATTCTACTGTTCTGTTTTTTGTACCTCTCAACTGGCGCTGTACTGCAAAAAAAAAACATTTCGGTAAGTTTACCTTCCCATTTTTCTCAGTAAACAAAAATTTTTAATGGATCCGCTGCGATAAATAGTAAGAGAGCACCTACATATAGCATTAGACGTTTATTGAAGTTCATTAAAATTTTTTACTTTTTATACATTTTCAGACAATGATTGAAAGGTATGCAAAATGTTTCTTCATAAAAATGTTGCAGTTTTGTAAGTTTTACATGCACTAAAATGGATTAAAAGTATTACTTCTTTTGTGCATTTTCAAAGTTTTTTTTGCGTCAAAGCGCGTTTTGCTGCTTGAAAATTGGCAGAATTCTGAGCTTTTTTAATTCTTCGTCGGATGTAAAGCATCGACAATTTTAAAAATTAACAAAAACTAATAATTGTCACTTTTTCAGCGTAGGTAAAGTCGGCCTCAACAGAAGATAGTTTTGCTAACTTTGTTGCAAGTGAACAAAAATTTAATAATGATCAGCCCAATTTTCAACCGCAGAAACAAAGTTTTTAACTCTCTTGCTTGCGCTCAAAAAGGGCACAATTTGGAAACATAGTTTTAAGTTAAAAAGGTGGTAGCGTAATTACTAAGACTGACAGCGATTTGAAATAACAGTTTTATACGAACTCCCACGCAAATGCACGAGTATAGTTAAGATCAACAAAGATTAGTAGAGAATTAGTGAAGAAAAATTCATATTATTTTCTCTTGACAAAAACAAAGTAACCAAGTAATTGTTTAAGCCTAAGTACATTCAAATATTTAAAAAAAATCGAGATGGAACATTGGCTTAGCTTTTTGCATTAAATCATACGTAGTGGTTTACATTTTGATTCAAAAAAAATGACTAGGAGTTTCTCAAATTTGTGTATATCTATGCAATAATCATCCTTGACATGTGCGGCCTTGTTGACAAAGTGAAATGGCTTATGCAAAGTCTGTTTTAATGGATTTTGATATTTTTCAGATGTCGAAATTACGCATGTTTTAACAAGCGGATAGTTTAATTCAGTATTAGGTTGTTATAGTTTCAATTCAAGTCCCATGGGCAGCGGAGGCATATCCATGGCCGCTAAGTATGTTAAAACTTACGTTTAATGGCAACGGTTATTTTGTAGTTGGGTCATTGAACGAAAGTATTAAACTGCACTGGATGTAATGGTTTTGGTTAAGGTGGATTTGGGTAAACTGTCCTGGCACCGATGATTGCTTTAATTTATCCACTCAATTTTATATTTACACTATTTTTCGACTGGCAGTTTGATCTCACTTTTTCATTTAGAATCAATTTTTTAATTAAATTGTTGGTTGAATTTGATTTTTTTCATCGTTAGTTTTCATCTTACAATTGCCAAGTTATCAGCAACTTGAATATCCACTGGAGGAGTTGATTAGCAATTTCTCTAACAACTCAAGTTAAACTGAAGATTTTCGCATTTATTTGTTTCCAAACACGGTTTTCCTTGAAAAGGGTATGGTGGTTATCCTTAACATACTGTGAGCAATAACAGTTTCAGAAGTTACCCAAATTTGATTGTAGAAGTTTATTTGGCTTGCAGACAAACAAGAGAAAAATGAGAATTTTTGTTAGCAGAGACCTCAAAATTTCCAGTTTTTCATTTGTTTACTTCGGACACACTGATAAAAATCAATTTTTGATTATTCAACTATGGCGTTCAGTCTTTGACCTTATTTTTAACCCTAAAGCTTGAAAAAATTTTCAATGATCATTGATTGTATTTGACCGAAAAAAAGGGCCCAGAGACCTGTTTTTTTTCTAAGAGGCCTGAATTCCTGCTTGATCGTAAATTGATCTTCAGAAAATACCTCAATTTTTTCAACTCTTTGCCGTATACTAGAAGAGTTTTTTCCAATAAATTGAGACCTTCCCAAATAGCACCCTGTATTTGTTCTTTTTGATAACTTTTGTGACTTCATGACTGCATTCAAGATCAGGCAAATCTAAGTCGGTTGACTACATGTTTAGAATTTTCATTAAAGGTAGATTGACTACATTCTCCAGTTTCAAACTATAACTCGCAGCTTAACCTACTGTAAAATTTGACCAGGGTCGCCGCTGATTAGGCAATTTGATTTTTTCTTCCTTCCCTGTTTTTGAGTCTTTGAAGTAAACAAGGTAACGCTTGAATGGCTAATAGAAACGCCCAAGATGGTAATCAAACTACGCGTGTGATAATAAATGATAGCATGTAGCGGTCTATCAACATACCCATTCTGTCTGCCACACTGACCGTGTAGATTGAAAAAACAAATGGAGGCCCAGAGGCATAAAAAGTCAGTTCCTGATTGTCAAATTCAAGTACTAATTCAAACTGTCTTTCCCTATCCCACTAGACTTTTATTAAAAATTGCTTTTGTCCCGCCTCGATATTGTACTGAAGCACTTGAGTTGATTGCGTTGGAAATTTTCATCTGCACTGGAGGCTATTTTTAAATTAATTTCCCAGGAATTTGTCTCAGATGTCAGTTGTCGTTTTGCGGATTAGGTTTTACAACAAAAGCCAATCAAGACCCTAACACAAAATATCAAAGCTGACATTTCAGCTAAGATTTTCCAAAGATTTAACTACAAATTTGTTCCTCTGATTTTTCCCAGTCTCTAGGGAAACATTCGTTGAATTTTTCCACGCTTTGTGATGAAAGACAAGACCCGCAACTGATTAATATTCAAGGCTTACTTTCCATTGTTTCATTCCGTGGAAGGAAGATCGTTGTCAACCCAAAAGTGTGAACAAGTTTCCATTCGAGCAACCATCAGCAAGCGTTTTTACGACCCAATTTTTTGGGTAATTACAGTTCTGTGTGACCCGATACAAGTTCTTCAACTGTGAAAAGGTGAGGAGACTACAAAAAGACTCTACTTGAGCTTAATACCATTTCTCAACCTAAATGTCTATTAGATAATTTGGCTGTAAGATAAAAAGTATTCTCACATTTATAAACAATTCTACAGAAAATTGAATCTATTTACAACTAACTGCAAAACTTAATTTCACTAAACTTTGTCGAAGAGTTATTTGTATTGGGCTAAGTTAGTGTCTTTTAGCACTAAAACCTGAAGAAAACATTGACGACATACATATCTTTTTAAATTTCTTAATCATATATTATGACAACAAGAACTGAAAAAAAAATTATTAGCTTTATCGTTTCACCGAAGAAGAATTCTTTTGAATGGTGCTTCTAAAAGGAAACTGATTTTGTAACAAACAAACAAAACTAAAACCATTTTTGCTTCTGTGTAAATTGTAGAATTTTGTTTTTTGCTTAGGCTGAATAGCTGGAGACTGAATAGCGTCCAAAACGCTAAAAAGTATAAAGTGAATTGATGCCTCTCTGACTTCAAATGTAGGGGTTTTTTGTCCCCCACTGCTCTTGCCGGCCGCTTTAAAGTCAAGTTAAAATGAGGAATTGAGTGAAATAATCAAACAACGTCAAATGAGTAAAATGTTACCCAGAAAAAAAAAACAAAATTCAGCAAGAATTTAAATATAAAACAAGGTTCAGAATTTTATTTTTGTTACCAAGTTCACACGAATCAGCGCTACTGCTCCTTATCGCCACTATATTCTCCACGATAAAAGCATTCAATTAAGCTTTCTGCGGTTCTCCAGTGTTCTGTTATTGTTAAGCTTGTTCAATTCACTCAAGGATGTTTTCGCAATTTCCTTAAAAGTCAAGTGCTAATTTGGATCAACTCTTTAATAACTTATCAAGCAACACCTTACAATAATGGTCAAAAAATAATTTCTTCAAGTAGTAACAATGGACTCCTTCATTCACGATACCTTACGTAAACTTCGTTTTGACATCCATTGAACAACCAAACGACCTTAACCACTTTGTTATTCAGAGTCGACTTCCACTAAAGCTCTTCAAATTGAAAGAAAAGCAATACCAGACTTCTGACCCTACCAATTAATCAATAGGTCAAACTCTCATTTTTGAAAGTTTTTAGCCCCCCCCCCCCCCCGTATCTCTAACAAAATTCTCTAAGAGAAACAACAAAAACTGTTGCCCTGACATTGAAGAAACCATCTGTTTTCAAGATACTACTGTAATTACATAAAAATAACATTCTTAGTTTCAATTTTGCTCCCCTTTCATTTTGTGTAGAGTTGGATGTCAAAAAATCATCCGCTTTTTACGTATTACACTTCTATATCTTTGGAACTTGAAAGATAGATAGTTGAAAACCTAAAAAATCTTCGTGGAACCGGAAATTTTGTTTTTGCTCCAAAGTTTGAGAAATTGCTCTTCAGGAACAATCAAACAATAATTCAAAATTCGACATAAAACCAAGTAATAAGTCCAAAACCAAAAAATTTTCGAAATCGAAAATTTATTATTTTTTCAAATCTTATTTCGAAATTTTTTTCCATGAAAAGATACCTAACGTTGGATGGATCTTCTGCCACTAGCTTTGTTTTTGATGTTAGTATAAAGTACACCTTTATCAAAAATTCATTATAAACGAAAAAATGCAATGTTTCCGAAATTTGGTTGCTGAAAAAAATTAGTGGACATGATTTGAGAGCGCGTGCTTTAAAAAAACTATTTGTAATTCAGCTAATCGATCTGTCTAAACAAAAAGTTAAAATAATTGTCTTCTAAGAAACCTGTAGGACCTTCTTTAAATACTGATGATATAAACAATTCCTTTCCTTTCCAAGCTCTAAAATGTTAAAAAGCGCAACTAGGTAAATTGATAAATAAATAACACATTTCCTAACTACAGGATATTTGCATTCCAAAAAAAACTCGAGAATTTTTTAAATTTTAGAATTTTCAATTGTTAATTATGAATAAGCTCTCACACGCTCGAAATTGAATCCTTGAAATCATACAAAGCTACAATGATAGATGTCAAATTCAGTTTTCTCAGCCTCCGACGAACATACTTTTTTTGCTTACTTTTCACTTTGTAAGTACTGTTCAAAAACAATTTTTTAGAAAGTATTTTTGACGATTTCTTTAGAAAAAGATATTCTAACAATTCTTCTACTCATATTTATTTTGTAGTCATATTACTTTGTTGTGCAAATTTTCATTTTTACAATTTGCATTGCAATATAAAAATTGGGTTGTCATCAATTTGTATTAACTTGCAAACTTATAAACTTAATAAAATCGCTGTACTTAAAACAATTTTGAAACTAAATTTAGACTGTTAACAATTATCTAAATGTACTTGGATTCAGTTGTATTTATATAAAGTTTTCTTAAGTGATATCAAACTGCATAGTTGCAATTCAATTTTTATTTTATCTCAAAAATAACAAAAATAAGAATCTGCAACCTAATATTCAGAAACAGTTTTGCTGAATCCCGTTGACTAAAATCAACTAAGAAAGCAAACTGACGCAAACCCACGGGAACTCAGGTCGAGATGTCAGCTGCCTTTCAGCTCATAGTTTTGTAAGAAATGCGCTGAAGAAATGCTATGATTTCCCTGAAATAAGCTGCAATTCCGATAATAAGCTGAAACTTTAAATTTTCACCGCATCTTCAATGCATTTCCTACATAACTTCAGCACATTTCTTTCATTACTTTTATGGCGTTATCAGCGCATTTCTTACCTTTTTCTGTTATTGTATTAGAATACAACGCTTTTCTACTGGTGTTTTTTTTACAAAATTTCAAAAAATTTTAGAATTTTTTTTTGAAATTGTTACGCGCATTTTTCGCGCATTTGGACGAATTTATAGCATTATATACAAATGTGTGGTCTGTGTGTGTGTGGTCTCTGTGCTCGTGTATGTGGTCATATGTGATCATTGACAGAATTTCAGTGTACTTCTTGGAAAGGTTCAGCGTGTTTCAACACATTGTAGCGCAATATTATCATTCACGGCTTTATGCTTAAAATCTGAAAAATTTGAAAATTTGAGAAATTTGAAAAGTTTTTCAGGCTGCGATCATTAAAATGTGCACAAACGTTAGAGGAATTTTGAAGTCTGTGCAAAAATTGGTGCAATTATTAATGAGTTTTTGTTTTTGTCTAGGAGAAAATTTTAGATCTCACTCATGTTGCTATCATTTCCATTAAAGTTAACGACCATTTAACATGAAAAATGTGGTGCTAAATCAATAAAATGTAACAGCTTTTTGAAAAATTTCATTCTGGTTCTGCTGAAACCTAATAATCTATTCGACTTTGTGATTTTTTTTAAAACGTCTGTGCTACATCTTGGACATTATATTTTGACTGAATCACACGGGACTTTCTAAGTTTGTTTATTCTAAATCGCACGCAAAATTTCGTTCTCAGAAAACATGGCGATTTGTTCCAATTAATTTTTGTAAAAGTTCTGAATTATCGCAGCTGAAAAAGTTGGATAGAAATTTGAATTATTCTTGTTCTCAAGTGTTCTTATTATCAAGGAGGGGCGGTTAAATTGAAAATTTAAAAAATCCAAAAATCGCACACTCTACTCTTTAGTCCCGTTAGTTCTTTGAGCCCGTTGATGAACAAACCTCCCTCTGTAATTCCTCAAAAGCCGAAAAATTTTGTGTATTTATGGAAAACTGTTTCATTCTGGGCACTGCAGTATACCAGGTAAAATATTGGTAAAATTTTGCTTCCGATTTTTTATTCAATATTCGACCGCCCAGTTTAGTGGGTGCATATTAATTGCTACCTCCAAGTGCACGTGTAATATTTTTACATAATCATTTACTATGTAAGTTCTCTTGAGCTGTATCTGGGGAGGGGCGAGGATTCAGTTTTTCATTTTTGGTATAATTATGCCTTCATATTATTTGTGATTAAAGATCTTTTCCATCCCACTAAATTTGTCACAGGACAATAAACTGCTGTCACTATAATGTTAATCGTATCAGAAGTGCATGTCGACTACATGTGGTAATATGTTAGGCTCGAATGGAATTCACTGTTTTCCTTGAAATGAATAATCCTCCGCGTTGTACGTCAGATTATCCATTTGTGACGTCATTGCTTTCCTAAGTAGAAAGACATGTTTTGAAGCTTTTTAATTTTCGCTTTTTGAAATGTAACTGATTTTGCTGGATACAAAAATTAAGAGACCCAAAAATTCGCTACCTTTTTAGTTTATTATGAAGTGCTGATTTTATGTTGCGGACTAGCTAAGATTTAACGCAAAAACACCCTAAAATTGAAAAAACACTCCCTGCTAACTTTCTAACTTTTATCAAATACCCTCAAACGCATTTATGAATCAATGAATTAATCTGACCTTTGACCATTTCAAGTGATTTAAAATACAGGATCAGTTGCTCTTTTCGGAGTTCTAAATGCGATAAGTGCTTGCCTGCTTTGATCCAAAAGTGATAGCTTAATTCAAAAGCAGCCTCAACCAGTCACTAACTACCCAAATCAATTTACGACACATTTGACTTAATTCTTCAGAACACCTAAGGCATATACATGTACGTTTTACGACCAGCACGGTATTTATTTCGAGTCGATCGGGTAAAAATGTTCATTTTAGTTAATTGGAAATTTCAAGGTTACCTGTTAAGACTCAATTTGACTTCAGGAAGCTCAAAGTTAAATCTGTCTGTCATTTGACCTAAATTTCTTCAGGCTTCTATAGTTAAGTCAAACTCCGTCTCCAAAAAGGGATTAAATTGACTTGATAAATTTTTCATTGCAGTGATGGATTCAAAAGAAAAGTGAAAAAATGATTTATTTCAATAAATTGTATTGGAACGGGAAAATTGTCCAAATAGTTTTTATCATGAACATGAAAAATTGTGAACAAATAATTGATCAATTATGGTGAACAATAATTATCACTCTGGAAGAAATTTATTGAAATTATTGAATATCAAATTAATAATTTCTTACACAATGCATTGCCAACTTTTTAAAAAATCCCTCAAAATCAAATATTTGAACCACTTCCTGTAAAGGTACAGGACAGCATCTATTCCATTTCGTTTTTATTCCTTTAATTTTTTTTCAGGGAAAATTCTAAATTTTCCACTTCGTAAGATTAAAGTGTCATTTGACATGAGATTCAAACAAGGAGGCACGTTAATGTGCGTTCGCACATGATGTTCCGACCCGAGCTTATCAACATTCTTTACTTAATTGTCAACCAAATGACGATATAACAAAAATAGATATTTGAGTTGAACACAATCGTTACACAATCTAACCACTAATTGAATTACATAATGCCATGCCTCATTACAGCGCCAACAAGATCTGCCATTAAAAAGACTACGAGAAAAAAAACATACAACAAAATAAGCAAAAACATACATTTCACGGCAAAAACTCAATAACTAAATTTAAAAGCACCTAATAACAACGTCAAAATGCAGTCAGACAAAACCTTAACTACACAAATTTACTTTTTCTTAAATATACAGCAGATGGAAAATTTTCTTAATGAGACTAGGTAACAAGTCGACAAAGAGAGCGAATAATCAGGCGAAATTCAAAAATTAATCAAAATTTTTTAAACCAAGAAATTTCAAAAGTCTTAAAAAGCATTAGTTTTTAACTAAATAAACCTTGTCAATTTACTAAATAGTTATTACAAAAGCAAAAAGACCTGTCTTTGGTTAGACTAAGTCATAGAAACGTACTAAAGATGCAGAAAAACTCAAAAAATTACAAACGATTTGCGAAAACACAATTTATTGATACTTTTAAAATCAATAGCTATTATCTGAATATTATGTACTTTTAATTCCATTGTTAATTCTAGATTTATACTGACATTTTAATTAGATTTACCTGGGCCACATTTGAAAACCGTTGGGGTCTGTTATTACGCGATTGTGTTGAAAGAAGAGAAAAAGAAGCACAAAACTGACCACTCAAAAAACGTTTAAAAAAGTCATATTGTGCAACAAACAAAAACGTCAACGTCAATTCAAATAAGTAGACAAGTTATTTTTGGAAATACAAGAAATCGGACGGGACCTCTCAATGATGAAAATAAGTTACGACGAAAAGATCAAAAACTGAAAAGGTTGAAAAAAATGAAATTGTATTTCATAAACTTTAAGACTGTTCGCTATAAACGGAGTGCTTCGGGTAACATCATTCAATCAATCTTCACTTACAAGCTTATGCGACCGGTCAACAATTTTGCGGCTACCTAAAGAACAAAAAAAAAACAGGAAAAAACAGCAAATTCAAGAAAAACAAAATTCAGCGAGAAAAGTGAACTATCAATAACTTTTAATAAAAAAACTTTCAATAAAATCTTTCCTACTTTCAAATAATTTTTTCAACTGCAATAGGACAATTTAAAAATAAAACTTCAAAAAATCATCAAATATGAACAAAAACTTTAGAACCACGAAAATTTCGAGAAAACTCGTAGTATCAATGGCAGAAATTTAATATCTTGCAACAGAAGCCAGTAAACACGCCAATTTGATGAGAAGGCATGGTTTTTTTGCCATTCATATTTCATCAATAAACCATTACAACACGTCATTGACTATGAAAACAACAACAAATACAGGCAAAAATGAAAAATTCAGTAGAAAAGTACGTGAAAGTGTCGAAGCAATTTAAATCACAAGCTCTACTCTGAAAACTTTATCTATGATCCATTGAAAGTCTTCCCTAAACCAATGGGAACTATCAGTATTAGGATAATGTGATAAGATTTCAGTAGGAACCAAAAATAATAAAAAGTATCCAAAAATTAAAAAACTATGAAAACCCGTGGCATTGAAGTCTTAAAACTATTAGGTACAAGATAAAACTGAGAACCAGATTAAATTTGAATGCAGTAGAAAAAGTTCGTCCTCTTAAAAATGAGACTGACTAACAGATTACAAAAATTTTAAGATTTGTTAATGATTAAAAAAAAATCGAAACGTTATTTTTAAGGACTTAACAGCCATTAAATTCAATAGCTTTCAACGGAAGTCAATAAATACACTCCGATGTAACCGCATGGAAGGAAAAAAAATTTTGTCATGCATAGTTAATCAATGAAGCATCACAATAAGTCTTATGACTATGAAAACAACAACAAAAACAGGCAGAAATCAAAAATTCAGTAGGAAAATACGAGAAGAAATCGTCGGAGCCATTTAAAACATAAGCTATTCTCTGAAAACTACAACTATGATCCACTGAATATTTTTCTTAAGCCAATGGGATCTATCAAAATTTGGATAATGTGATAAGAGTTCAAAAGTAACAAATAGTACGAAAATATCCAAAAATCTAAAAAAAAAATTTGAAATCTTGTCATTGAATTCGTAGAACCAATAGTTCGAAGATAAAACCTCTAACCGATTTGATTTTGGTTGCAGTAAAAAAGGCCTCCTGTCACTACTGAGACGGACTAACAGCTCATGAAAAAGTTTAGATTGGTTAATGTTCAGAAAAGTTTTTCGAAAGTTTATTTTCAAAGTCTTAACAGCCATTAAGATCACTAGCTCTCATCCGTAGTCAATAAATACGCGCAAAAATAACCCAATGTGAGGATAATGAAGTTTGTCATTCATAGGTAATCAATAAGACACCACAATAAGTCTCATGGCTATGAAAACAACAAAAAAAAAACAGGCAAGAACCAAAATTAAGTAGAAAAGTGCGATAAGAAAAAGTCGAAGCCATTTAAACCATAAGCTTTTCTCTGAAAACTTTATGAGTGACCACTGAACGTTTTTGCTCAGCCAATGGGAGCTATCAATATATCGATAATGTGATATGAGTTCAGAAGTAACCAATAATACAAAAATAACAAAATAATCACAAAATTTTTTTTAAAAATTGAGATCTTGAGTCATTGAAGTCATTTATCCAATAGTTTGTAAATAAAACCGCTAACTAGAAAAAATTTGGTTGCAGTAGGAAGGATGAGGGTACCGTCATTACTGAGACTGACTTACAGTTCACGAAAATAAATTTATGATTGGTTAATGTTCACAAAGAATTTCGAAAAATTATTTTTAAAGATTTAACAGCCAATAGCTGTCCACTCAAAGCACTAGATATGTTCACTTAATGCTCGTTAGGAAACATATTGCAGCTTTAGTCAATGAATTCATGCCATAGGACACCCAAAAATTAGTAAATATTCACAAAGGAAATCAAAATTTCATTTAAAATTACGAAAACTCAGTGTCGAAGCCAAAAAAAACATGAGCAATTCATTGAAAACGAATTTCTTTGTTCATTGGGCTTCATTTGACTGTAAATGAGGCTTGTCGTTATCGGAACTTCGATATGAAAAGTGACTAGTCCCTAGGTGACTTAAAAAAACTAAAAAAACTGAAAATATTTCTAAAAAAAAGAGCTCTCAAACAGAATTCGATTTTTTGAACTTCCCTCTGAGACCAGAACTAGTCTTTTTATCTCCTTAGCAACTATTAGCACTATTAGCAACACACAATTGGCCCATTTTGTGGCATGAAATGTAAATTTGAAATACTATTTTTATAGAAAATATCTCAATTTGAAGAAAAATTATGTGAACAAATTCATGCCAAATATCCCGTGTTCACACAAAACTTCAATCCTCGATAACTCCTCGAAAAAAAAACGAAATTAAAAAAATCTTTTTAATTTTGAATTCTACGCTGGAACAGCTTTTTAATGATACCACTCACATTTCTCTACGATTAATATATCGATCGGCCAAAATTGACTGAACAAAAAAAACCCATTTGAGTATATAGTTCCTCCCCCCACAAGTGGGTAGGAACAATTATTACGTTTTGTTGCATTTTGTTTCAGATCTTATTCCAAAAACCCATTGACAGTTATGAATATACATACCTCCGTTTAACCCCAGAACATGAACTAAGTTAAGTTATTCACAACTCAGGAAAAGAATTTCTTGGTAAATTCTTAAACGGAAGAAACGCTTGAAATTTGAAAGAACTCCAAATCTGTCCAATAATATTTACCTTTCTCTTGTAAACAAACCCACAGAGCGAAGTGTTTTGATGACCGAGACCGGAAAATTATGCAATTTCTCAGGTAGTTAAAATGATTTGCATAATTCTGCACTACAGGGCCGAGATAAAATTTGGAAATTTGTGAGAGCTGAGTCTGAGGAACGTTTCAGTGCTGTCATGTTGATTTCTTCGACTGGTGAAAAGTTACCAAAAAAGGAATGATCTTAAAGATAAACTGAATTTTCCATTGTGACTCATTTGAGTAACACGACTCTTTTCCATTGCATTATTATGAATTAAACAATTAAAAATATATAGCGGCATAAAATCACGCAGCAGAAGTGGGTTCGAATCCCGCGTCAAACTCTTCATTGGGGAACATTCATCAATTTCAAACAATTTTGAAACCTTTTGAAGTTTTTGTTATTTTCGAATTAGTAAAATTTTTAAACATTTCGGTTTCGTGAACTTTTTGTTGAATTTAGTTCAAACTTGTTTCAAATAAAAGTTACTGAAATTATATTTTCACGCATGATTTTTGTTCAAATTTCAACAGGAAGATTTACATGGCTGAGAACATTTCCGAAGAACGTGAACAGAAATTGCACCCCAACATTTCTCTTTTATTTTAGCTGAATTTCAAAGAAGTTTTGTCCGAGCGGCGCTTTCTGCTTGTTATAAACCGTTTATAAATCGGAAGCCGTAAGGAAAATAAAGTCCTCGAAAATAACTGTTTTATTTCACTCAAATTACATTCAAACTACAACTCACGTTTGCCACCAAAGAAACTGTTTATGTTTATAACTTTATAACCATTGGTTATTTCCATTGGTTATATGGTTAGATATAACTCTAGTTACACACACAGTAAAAATAGGCCCGGGTATATTAAAATTGGTAATAAGCTACGATAATTTGCAAATACTTGGTATTCTATGATCTTAGAGAAAATACGTAATGTTTGCGCGCTAGCTTATTTTATTTCGTTTGCTTCCTTTAAAATAGCCGCTTTCTTATTCCATGGCGTTACTTGACCCGTTAGCCCAATTTTGAAAGGAATCAATTTCTAGTCGGAGCGGTTTTGTAAGTTATCTATATTTTTTGTGCTCTTTGATGTGTAAATTTTCGATAAGCAATTTCATCGTAATAGGTCACAACTCTAAAATGTGTTGGAGTGATAACAACCATAAGACACCTGAGACTGTTTGTATGAAAGTTTTGCTTGGATGATTGATTACTTTGTGATTGTTTTTTAGCCATTTTACTTTTCAATGAAAATCTTTCCTACAGTTTATTCATTACAACTTTACAATCATTTTCGTATTTTTTCAGATGCTTCGGTTTTTGACCGTCTCGTTAATCCAACATTTTTTTTCAACTTCTGCCTCCCCCTTCCCCAGGTAGCTAATAGAAAACCCACTAATCAGATTAGCCTACAGTACAGATATACTAATACTAAACTTTGGGCTATATTGAAGCGCTGTTCAGGGCCATTTCTCACAGGCTCTGTGGAATGTCAATGTCCTCTGGTAAATGGGCTGGTTAAAATTGTTTTTTTCAGGACCCAGATTACAAGGATTGCTGTTTGTCTCTATATGTCAATCTTATGTTCAAAAAACAACCCGGAGTTGATTCATTTTCCATATATGAACTATTTCGTTATATTTTTATGATGTTTTTTAAGCCTTCAATTGTTCTGTTTATGGCATTTTACAAAGACATAATGGCACTTAAAAAGTTATTCTGTCTTTTTTTCTGGGTATGGTGTTTTTTTAGATATGAACTTAGCGGTATAGCATGAATAAGATGAAGTTTTTATAATGTGTATCCTGTATAGTGTGCATTTTAACACCACTTCACTGCTATGCAGCATGACTCACACAAAATTCAAAAACTGTGTAACTTTATTGCTTTATTTGCACATTAGTTTACATAAATTGCCAGCAAAATCTACTTATACTCACCTCAAGTGGCATTTTGTGATAGAAAGCAATAGAACAAACAGTTCACTAATTGATTAAAAGAATGGCAGAATCACGATAAATGCACAACCAAAGGAAACGAATATAATGCAAAAACAGGTCTAATTAGTATAACTGTCGAACTCATGATGCATATCAGATAAAACCTTTAAATGGGTAGTAGCTCATGTTCAGAGGCCTTTCCCCATTGATTTCACTTTACGCACTTTCACCGATTCTTCTCCACATACACTTATCCACCTTTGTCATTTTCATAAACATCACAGACATTGAAACTAAGTGTAATCAGCGTTGGTGGGTGTTAGAGCTCATGGAACATGGGAACTCGCTGTTAAGGATGATTGTTTTGCAGAGGATCGCTTAGTGAACTGAATTATTTACTAATGTACTAAATTAAGAATCAATTTACTAAAACAATTTTCTTCTTAAGCAATCTTAATTCAGTGGGGAAATTTCACACGTTTTTATTAACTAAATTAAAGTTATGCTACTGTTCAATTTATAACTTTCTTTTGCTGCGTGTCTAAATTTTTCAACTTTTCCGATATCTACAACGTGTTGTATTTAATAACCAGATTTTGGAAGCTGAGCTACTTTATTTACTTCAAATCAGTTGCAGCAGTGAACGTTCATTTGTCAGTGGTACAAATTTGGTTCTGTTTGTGTTTGATTTGACCCAAAACCTAAATCTTCGAAGCGAAAAATCAAACTTTTATTTCGAATTATTAAAAATAGTAATGATAATTATATATGTAACTGCTAATTATAAATTTAGCTGCTTAGTGTTTTTCATAAATCAGGTGTTTTTTCAGAAGACATTTGCTCAATTTGGTTTTTAGCAATCAAAAAACCTCTCGAAATCAACCGTCAAAATTATTTAGGCAAAGAGATCAATTTGAGCCATTTTTAATATTGAAAATTAGCATTAATTTTTTTTGTAAAATATACGGTTCAGGTGAGCTTTTCAAAACAAAATTTTTCTTTGTTCCTGTGCTAGATATTCCTCATTTCCTCTTACTTCTCTTTGTAAAAGAAATGCCAAAAAATAGTTTTCGAGCGAAAGCGTGCCCAAATGTAAAGAACCTAAGGGTTAAGATTTTGCTTTTTTTTAAGTAAATTCTATTTTTAGACAAATGCATTTCTGAAAAGGTAAATTTTTTACAGCTTTTCGGGTTTTACCTGTTTATCTGCATTCAGTCATGTCCAATTCTGATATAAATATAGAAAGCTAAGAGCTGGTAATTTTTTGTCCCCATTCTCTTCAATGCGTTGTCCTAATTCTGGAAAAGAACGTTGGCAATAGTACCGAAAATATAGTTTTCCTGCTATTTTTATCGGATAGTTTTTGAGTGCTCTTCTTTAAGGTGTTCCATTTTTATACAATTTTTCCACAGTATACGCATCCTCTTTTCCTTTGTTACACAGCTTTTTTAGTGCGTCTTTCTTATCTCAAGAAAACATAGAAGCAAATATTTGAACTGGAAGATGAAAATTTGTTTGAAGTGGCGGCGGCCATAGTCGAAATGCAACAAAACAATTGTTTAAGTGTCTAGACATTATGACACCCTTCGGAAACGATCAAAACCGCCAAGCGAACAGAATCAATTATTTCCTGCTTAAAGTACAAAATTAAAACAGCCTTTTGTTTGTGTTGTTGGTTTATAATTATTATGATCAGACAAAAATTGTCCATAAAATTGTTCCGTTAAGTGAGGGCTATAAAGGATCTTTTGAACATTGTTTCGCCTTTTATCAATTGGAAATTATGGTTGATTGCATCTCTCATTTTTATTATTGTCCTTTCATTTTGGTCATGCGTGAATGAACAAATTGAGAGCTAGAGAAAGAGAGGGGAGGGGGCTTTAAATAGTTAAGGTGGCTTCCAAGAATGTATGAGAGGAAAAGTGCCTATACATGCATTAATCAATTCTGGGACACTATTGCATATCCTAAATTTGGCAAAAAAATGTTTATTTTTGGTAATTAAATACAAGCCCACCCCCCTCTCATCACGCCCCCTCGTTCTGCTCGGCTATTCTCTGCTCTTTCTCCCAGTTTCCTCCTCCCCCTCCACCTCCGTCCGCCCCCAAAGGTATCCCCAAGGTATCCACCCCGTATCCCCTTCTCCAAGTATCTAAGTATCTAACAACCCTCCCCCTCCCCCCTACCCCCCCCCGCCCCCCAAGCCCACCCCACCAGGTATCCCCCTACCGTTCAAAGTAAGGTATCCCTCCTCCTCGGATCCACGCTCCTTGCCAAGGTATCCCCCAGGTACCCCCCCCCCCCCCCCAGGTATCCCCTAACCTTTGCTCCATCAGCCACTATTATACCTTGTACTCAGATACAGCAAACATTCAACTTCCTTCCCCCTTCGCTTCCAATTTGAACAGCTTTGTTTGTGTGTCCATGCAATTAGGTCCTCCCTGAGGAAGGTGCCATCAGTACTAATATTATTTTACCAACGGGAGTTCCCAGCCGCTCTTTCCAAATTTAATTTGCCATTGATCATTTTCCTCCTAATAAATATTTTACATTCATTCCAATTGTTTACCAATATTTCGCCCTCGCCCACACTAGTACTCAATTATGATATCAGAAAACAACAATGATATGGTTATGCATCCAGTTTTTTTGAGCCGCAATTTTCACCATTTATCAGCCTTGTATAAACGACGTTTAATAAACCATTTAACATTGACAGCTTTGTGCCGTTTCCTCAAGTTTTTATATATGTTAAGAAAAGAGTTTTTTAAAACATACACAATTTTTGTGACAGATTTCTAAGGAATAACTGTAATGAATTTGTGCATGTTCTGATAGGCCAGAAGAAATCTAATTGTTTTGTTTTTCTCTATTATCTAACTTTCAAAATACCTCGAAAAATGTCTTTGGAATGTTTTGTTTGTATATGGCAAACAGGCATTATATTGCTTATTGAAATACTGAAAAGTTTATAAACTCTATCCGAAAACTCCGAAACAAATTAGAAGGCTTGTGTGATCTGGGCCGAAAAGTTCCAGTTTTTCTGTAAAAAAGAAGCTATTTTTAAATACAGACACAAAAAGCTGATAAAAAGTGGATCTTTACAAAAATTAGATGGTGAGAGCTCAAGTTGTCAACAACGTTTCGTGCCAAAACTTTTTAAAAAATTCCGTTTGGACTTGGGACATGTTACACCTTAGCTGAATTTGGAAATGTGTTTTATCTGTTTCATTTGAAGACATGTCCACTAAATGAGTTACTTTCTTCATATAGAAAGTTTACAGAATTGCGACCGGCTCAACAAAATTTGAGGAAACCGATTCATTAATTCCCTTGTACAGAAAATAAAAAACATCAAATTAATCCTCGTATTTTTACACTGAACATTTCATGCTGAAATTGTAAACCACCTATTGCAATCAAAAATGAGGTCAAAGTTTGCAATTTAATTTTTTCTGCCCCGAAGAAGGCGACAGAGAGTGAGTCAAACTTTCGTAGGCAATAAATTAAACAACACTTGAGATGAAAATAAGTTTGAAAAGCCGAGTTTTTTGAAGAGAAAAGGGACTAAAATTTTTACGGCGTATACTATAATTCAGAAAAATGTTGTTCTTAAACTCTCAACCACCTAAAAAATGTTTTGGAGAATTTCTTTATTTTTCAGCTTCTACATTTGTTTGCATTACAAAATTTAAATTGAAGACACTTTATATATTCTGCCACATTTTATTCCTGCTTCAACATTGTTTCATTATAAAAATTCTTTTGGGTTTGCACACGACACTTTTTAACAAGACTATCACAACTACATGCAGAAAAAATGCACATGCTGAAGGCAATCGTTAAACTTTTGTTCTGGTCTATTTTGTTAATCATATTGGGATACAATAATCGATAACAGTTTCAAAATTATTTGTTTTCAAAGAAAACAACTTTTAGAAAATAATTTTCGAAACGTTAGATCTAAGTTGATTTAT